>NW_028318197.1:2625357-2933928 GCF_062004578.1 Staurois parvus
ATTTTATCTTGTTCACACATGTGCGGTTTAGAAACGGTTCCCATAGAAGTTAATAACCTGTAATCCGCCCCTGAACCGGACTGCACTGCTCAGAAATCGGGCATGACTCTTTTTCAATTTGCACTGAATCTGCAATGCTAGTGCACCGGACACATGTGAACAGACACTATAGGAAACAATGTTATTTCACATGTCATGCTGGTTGGATGCAGTTTAAACCACATCCAATCCACATATATGTGAACTGGCACTTAGTTCTGAAGGCACACGCTAAACTATTATTAAGGATTTATAAGTGGCGTTCCTAGCAAAATATATCTGGGGATCAGTTCAATTTATCTAAAAGATTGCACAGTATTATATCTGAGGGAAACTGATAGGGAAGTGTCCTATAATATTCAAGTATGCTGTGTATACTTGAAGGCAAAAGCTCTCCGACACGCAAAGGGGAATGGCCTTACCACAAAAACAAGCCTGCTTTCTTTATGCTAAAATAATAATAAATGGTAAGCTCTTCCTGATAAAAAGTATTATGTATTCCTTGATCATTTGTTATCCCTTTAAACATTTTAGATAAACGGAAGGCAATTTTTTTTTTTCTTTTTTTAGGTACGCATAATATGATTAAGAGTAAAACCAACTGGCAGTTATTGAGTTCTGTGTCTTAATTTCCTGTATCAACGACAAAAAGAAAGTAAGAAGAATTAAAAGCCTGACAAGCTCTTCCCCACTGTAATTAAAAAGTGCTTTTTTTTTGTTCTCTGTGTCCCTGTTGAAGCAAGAAAACCCAACAGTGGGCAGAATCATGTTTTAATATCTTTTTTATTTTTACACAGTATACTTTAAAATTATTTTCCTAAAAAATTGAGGGATAAACAAAAAATGAACATTTCCATGAAGCTCAATCTTAAAAACACTTGTCCTTGTTAAGTCAAACAAGTCTTTGGTCATACAGTTAGCCCTTTTTTGACTATAGAACCCTTTAACAGGCTCATGTACATAAAATGTATTTGTGTTTTAGCTGTTTTCTCCCCTCTACAAGTCAATGGGAAATTACAATCAACTCAACGCAATTCTTTGAGAAAAAAAAAAGAACGCAAGCCAAAATAAAATAACAAGCCATTTTCTCCTGAAATTAAGCAAAACATACTGTAAATAATGTTACTTGTTTCTGAGGGTGAAGACCTTGTACATTATTTATTATAAGGAATCCTCCACTAGCCAATAAATGGTTTTATTTTATTATCATGTTCGGTTTCTATAAATGACTGCTACAACGCAGTACTTTAGTATTAATGTAATCCTTGATTGATGATCAGCCAAAGAAAAAAAAATAGTGACGTACTCATGAGATTTTATCACGTTGCTATAAATATTTCTGATTTCATGTGTGTTTTTGGGTGTGAGAAGGTGTGCCTGTAAATTGCTCATTTAGGGTGTGAACTTACTGAAATATTTATTGAGGAGCAAAAGGCAAAGACAGAGCAGAAAAGGTGAGCATCGTAGTATGGCAGAGGTGGTCAAAGTGTATTTTAGATTAACCCCAAGTCAAGACCGTGCATTCCCATTCTATTCCCAGATATGATATAATGTCAGCTGGGATCTACTTTCATGATCTTACATGAACATACTACACTTTTGGACCAAAGTATGTGAGCAAAGGACAAACCCTTGCCACCTCCTGAGAATGTATATGCTTTTCCTTTTATACTGGCTTTTCAAAACAAAAAATGCATTCATATACAGGTTATATAAAGGCTATAGTGTAATATTACACTTTCAGTAGTTAAAAAACAGTTTTTATAGAGGTCAATACATTATACTGTAAGAATAATAGGTATACATGAGAAGGAAAGAGGGACAAGGTGATGTAGAGGGACTGCCCATCTACGGTATATTAGGGGGCATTCAGGAGTTATGCACAGTTGTAATATCCACACAAAGTTCTGTATATTTTTACGTTTCCTATAACCTCTGCCTACAGGAAGGAGGCATTAGAAGCCCTTACTATATAATGACCCAAAGAGGTAGATTTACTAAAACTGGTGTACACAGAATCTGGTGTAGCTGTGCATAGTAACCAATCAGTTTCTCACTTCAGCTTGCTCAATTAAGCTTTGACAATACAACCTAGAAGCTGATTGGTTATTATGCACTGCTGCACCAGATTCTGTGTGCACCACTTTTAGGCTAGGTTCACATCTGTGCGGGTGGTGCCGCTGTGGATCTGCACGGAAATCCATGCAGCCGCACCACCCGCACAGAGAAATGTGGACCCGCGGGTGGGTGCCATTAATTTTAATGGCATGCCGCCCGCACTGGAAAACACAACCGTACTGGGAACCGAGGTTCCCGTGCGGGCTGCGTTTTCAGAAGTGCAGGGCCTTCCCTGAGTGTCAGAGGGGCACGGGGGTCCATTCAAATGAATGGGCCCTCGTGCCCTTGCAATATGCGGCCCGCATGCCCGCATATATGTGAACCAGGGCTCAGTAAATCTCCCCCAGTACTTCTACCTGACTCCTAAGTGCAGGGAAACAGCAGCATTCCCTGCAGTACTTACACCTACAGTACTATCCATGTTACGTCAGAAACCAATCTAACCAAAGGGCTTTACTTAAAAACATAACACAATTAATATGGACATTAAAAATAAAACCTGAAACTGTCAATTACCAATTATCATTTTAGCTTTTTTATTACAACTACATTGGGGTGTATTTGTAGAAAAAATGGCAGAGCTATCCATCTTGCAAAACTGCATGTACATGTGTTCTGTGTGAATGCTGGCGAAAATGAATGTTACCAAGCTATTTTCTCTCCAGGTCAGATGTTCGTCATTCATAAGCATAGCGTGAATTAGTAAAATATTGTATTATGGCCACTAGATGGAACTGATGATCATTGGAAATAAATACTCATTGTGATTGTGAGATCAACCAAGAGGGCATCGTGTCGTATGTTCCTGATTCACACTATGCTAAGGAATGAAGAAAATTGTAGAGAAAATTGCCTTGTAGCATTTGATTTTGCTGGCATTCACACAGAACGAATGTACTTGCTGTTTCCCAGGACAAATAGCTCAGCTATTATTTTAAAAATATATCCCTAAGTGATGTTTGATTAGCAGTCACAAATTAGACCATATCAGACACACAATTACACACATATTGAAAATACATACATGTGTGTCATCACTACAGTAGCACCGATATATCCCGCAAGTCAACATTTGTTTTAAACATGAACAAAATTAAAGCCTAAAAAGTGACTCAGCAATTAGATAAAATAGTGTATCGGTATGCTTTATATTTATCATATGAAACAATATTGGCTGCTTTGTGGGCTCCTGGTCTATCCTTACACTAAACAATTTTCTTACAATTTTCTGTCCAATTTCTGCCCAATTTATTTTAAATTTACCTTCAACTATGTAGTGCAAGGGCCTGCCTATTTGGATACAATTGAAAGTGTTGTTTAGATTTGACCTCATATTATATGGTTTTTGGTAAATCTAAAGCAACATTCTCAAGACAATTGTATAATGTATGGCCAGTCTTAGAAAATGTGTGTCTGTCCATGAATAAGTTAATTTAGTATACTATATTTTTTTGGTTTCTGAGTGATTCAAAACACAGTTTAAAGCATCACTACCTATTCAAAATAAACTTTAGCTGAAATGTAATTTTTAATGAAGTGAGAGCCATCATATTAATAAAAGTTGTCATGGGAGGAGAAAGCAGTGTAAAATGATTGTTAAAAGTGGAGAGGCTGGAATAGGAGGATAAGAGGGAGGTGATCATAGGCCTGGTTAAAAATTATTTCATAAATGATTTATAGTTCTCTTCTACACTTTGATTAAACAATTAAAGTAAACCTATCACTTTACTAATTCAAAGCAACAGGTATTCTATACAAGCCTTCCACCTCTGCTACTGATACTTACCTGCCCCATGCTTCCTGTGTAAGCTCGGTGATGGAGCTTACACAAAACAAAGGACCTTCCTGCCCACCTCCACATGACAGTATTTGATTAATGATTGGCCACCCAGGTGCCCTCACTAGATTGTAAGAGTAAGGAAGAAGGTAACATGTCTCTCCATGCTCAAAATTATGGAAGTACCAAGTATTTTACTAGGCTCTAGCTGACCAAAGAGGTGATAGAAGAGCACAATAAAGATAAATAACAATGACAGAGAAGGCAGCGTATGAGGTAAACCGGTTGCATCTCCCTTAATGGGCAATGTGGCAGGTTTACTTTAAACAAAGGTTTGTACCAATCACTTGTCAGTAAATATTGATTAATATATATGATTATGTTGATAATGTATATATGGTGGACAGAGTGGGGAAGGTGGTGTCTTTTTCTTCTCCTTTTTGGTACATATGCTTTTTGGTGACACCCATCCACCTATACTGTGGATAGCACTGCCACATGCTTAATTGGTGGGATTCCCAAGATTTTTTGTTTTATTAGGCACTGCTACTGATACTTACCTACCCCATGCTTCCTGTGTAAGCTCAGTGATGGAGCTTACACAGAACAAAGGACCTTCCTGCCCATCTCCACATGACAGAGTTTTGATTGGTGCTTGGCCACCCAGGTGCCCTCACTAGATTGTAAGCGTAAGGAAGAAGGTCACATGTCTCTCCATGCTCAAAATTATGGAAATACCAAGTATTTTACTAGGCTCTAGGTGACCAAAGAGGTGATAGGGGAGCACAATGAAGACAAGTAACAATGACAGAGACGGCAGCGTATGAGGTAAACCGGTTGCATCTCGCTTAATGGGCAATGTGATAGGTTTACTTTAAACAAGGGTTTGTACCAATCACATTGTCAGTAAATATTGATTAATATATATGATTATGCTGAATGTTGATAATGTATATGTGGTGGACAGAGTAGGGAAGGTGGTGTCTTTTTCTTCTCCTTTTTGGTACATATGCTTTTTGGCGACACCCATCCACCTATATTGTGTATAACACCTCCACATGCATAATTGGTGGAATTCCCAAGATCCAATATTTTTTGTTTTGTTAGGCACTGCTGCTGATACTTACCCACCCTATGCTTCCTGTGTAAGCTCAGTGTTGGAGCTTACACAGAACAAAGGACCTTCCTGCCCATCTCTACATGACAGTGTTTTGATTGATGATTGGCCACCCAAGTGCCCTCACTGGATCGTAAGAGGTAAGGAAGAAGGTCACATGCTTCTCCGTGTCTGGAAATATTGAAGTACCAAGTTTTTTGTAAAGCTCTAGCTTACCAAAGAGGTGATAGGGTGCACAATGAAGATAAGCAGTATTAACAGAGTAGGCGGGTTATCAGGTAAACCAGTTGCATTTCCCTTACTGAGCAATGTGGCAGGATTACATTAAACAAAGGTTTTCACCAATCACATTGTCAGTAAATATTGACTATTCTATATGATCATGTTGGACGTTGATAATATTTGGTGGATAGAGTGTTGTCTGTGTCCAACTGGAGAGAAAATGAGAGGAACTGTCCCCAAACACATATTCAGAACATTTTTCCAAATTGGATGATTTACCCACACCTCTTACTCTGGTGATAACAATTTTGTTAGATTTCCCCTTACTTTGGTTACTGGGAAAAATGAAGGGATTAATTTCTGCAGTAGGGATGCAGAAAGTAATAAAAAGTGGTACTAAAAAAAGTTCCAACCCTTCCTCCAAAAAGATTTGCCTTTACACACTTTACACTTTATTTAAATGGACATAATGGTTGCACCAATCATAATGTTAGGCAATATTGTTCCTTTCATCTTACAGTAAGGCCTAAAGGAATATAATAATGTTGCATTCTAAGCATACAACTGTGTATCTCAATTTAACAGATTTATTGTTTCTGTTTATTTTATTATTTCCATTTTTGTGAATACATTTTCAAGCACTGGGGCCATTTATTAATTTCAACGCTATCAGATTGCCTTTCATTGAACTGCAGTATTTCAGTGTCCTTTACGACGTGCAATATTTCAGTGTCCTTTATGAACTGCAGTATTTCAATCTCCGTTGTGTTCAGGTAACAGGTTCATTGTAATTCTCATCCTAAGACTGCCCTTTAAAACCTTTAGCCACAGTTTCAGGAGTTGTTTTCCATTATCTTCTGGTATGTTCATAGCTTTTATATTGTTAAATAGTAGTTTCAGTGGCATGCAGGTGTGTCCAGTATTCCTGAGTTAATAGCTCATCTATACAGATGAACAAGATGAAAATACAATACATAGCCTGGGTTCATGTATGCATTACTTGTTTTTTTTTTCATCTTATCTTTGTGTACGACCTTGCCATATTGACACAGCAATATCATTCATGTGTAATGTCACAAAATGAAGTAACAAATTATGCATTTTCCAGATTTGTTGGAACAATTGAGTACTGTCCGTGATCCAGATTTGTTTAAACATGAAGAGATATCTCTGAATGTCTTTACAAGACAACTAAGGCAGAAAAAATACCTGATGTCTGTATGATTGGCTTCTTGCCCTTACACTTCTAACAAGCTGTTATGATGATTGCTTAGAAAAGTAACAGATGCATGCATGCAGTAATATGAAGTACTATCATAGCTTGCATATCTTGCACCTGAGGTCCATAGTTTTTTAACACCATGACCCCTTCTAAAAGAAAAAGCAAATTAATGTAAGAATTGTTGGTGGCCATATTATGCTAACAATGGTAGAGGCGTAAATTGTATTTACATTGTATTTACAGCACACATATGCCACAGTCCATGTACCCACCAGGGCCGGTGCTTCCACTAGGCAAACTAGGCGGCTGCCTAGGGCGCACGTCCACATAGGGGCGCCTGGGCACAGCAGAGGCCAGCTCTCTTTCTGTGTGGTAAGCTGTCATGTCATGATCCTTCAGCTGAGGGGAGGGGCAGCAGAGGGGAGGAAGAAAGGACAGAGGAAGATGCCAGGTTTCTGGGGTCAGTGTAGCAGCTGCTGCTTCTTCCAGTGTTTCTCTCAAACCCAGTCATTACTGCAAGTCGGCTGGTGGCTGCTGATCACTGTGGAGTTCCAGCCATTCTCTTTCCCATCATCAGCGGAGGTAGAGCTACGCCTGCGGAAGAAGGTAATATCTGACTCTGATGTTTCAGGCCTGTGTGAGTGTGACCCGGCTGGCCTGCCATCCATCACATGTGCAATGTGTCAGTGAGTGATGACATCATCAAGATCCCAAAGCCTGCTCTTCTAGTGCCTGCTGGGCCTGCTGATCTGTATCAGTTTTGGTGGTGCTGTGCTGTGTCGGATCTGTAATTGTGTGGGAATTTCTCAGTTAAAGTGTTCTCTGTGTTTGTGTGGGCTGGGCTGCCTGCTGTCACACCATTTTATCCCCCCCATTTCATGGGGAATTCCATCCTGGGATCTGTCAGAGTGTGGATCCATCATACTCCACTCACTGCAACTGTGATCCTGCCACTCCCAGGCACAGATACAGTCGGTCTGTGATACTGATTTTCTCTTTAACCTCCCTGGCGGTATTCCCGAGTGTAGCTCGGGGTAACATTTCAGTACCAAAAGCGGTAACCCTGAGCTACACTCGGGAATACCATGCGGCGCTGCTCCGGCATGTGTTCTTCACTTACCTTACCCTGCGCTCCCACGATGTGTCCCCTGCAGTGTCCCCGGCCATCTCCTCCGGCCGATGCCGGCATCCGGCTTCTGTGTCCTGTCCCTGTGACGTCGGGACGTACGGGCGCCGCCGCCGGCGGCGGCGGGAAATTTTAAAATTTTAAAAAATGTCATTTTTTTTTTTTTTCATTTTACACAGTAAAACATTGCTGTTTCAACCTATTTCACATACATTTTGTCCCGAGTGCTTTGTCCGGCGCCCTGCCTGCATTTTGTCTGTTCTTTCTGCCTGGAAACTGAGAAATGTCCATGGCGTCCAAAAAGTGTCCCTTTAGGTCAAAAGCGGTTTAGATCAGCTAGAGAACAGCGATAGTAAATCAGAACCACTTGCAGAATTGAGTGATAATGATTCGTGGGGGAAATTCATCATCAGAAACTGAAAACGATTTTGCGACTGAGCTCAGCAATGTGCGAACTTGGCGCTCTATTTCACATTTCAGTGTTTTTGGTTTGATTATATTATTGAATTAAATTTTTTATTATTTTTATATTATTTTTATGATTATTTATTAAATTATAATTTATGATTTTGTGTTTCAAATTTTATCATACCCGGGATGTTTACTAGACTCTTGTTCGGACAGATTTCAGTGAGTTTTTCCTAAAAATTACAGCCTACAATAAAAAAAATACATATTTCCATGCAAAAAAATGGTACCGCTTTCAGCACCAAAAATCTGAAATAATCATACCGCCAGGGAGGTTAATATTGGTTCTGGTGGCATCTTATGGCGCTTATTTTTGCAAATTCAAAGAAATTTAGCAGTTTTATTGATTGAATATTTTCTACTGTTTTAAAAAATTTGCATTTTATTTTATTTTTGGGGGGGCGCAAGTAGCTGGCCTTGCCTAGAGCACAAAATAGTCTACCACTGGCCCACACAATATGCTTTGAATTATCGTGTCACAAGTGAAGGTCTAACAGACACATAGGGGTTTATTTACTAAAGCTGGAGAGTCCAAAATCAGACTCCCTTCTGCATAGAAACCAATCAGCTTCTAACCTCAGCTTGTTCAATGAAGCTTTGGCAATGAAACCTGGAAGCTGATTGGTTTCTATGCAGAAGGGAGTCTGATTTTGGACTCTCCAGCTTTAGTAAATAAACCCCATACAGACCTTAGCACATAAGTTTTTTACAAAATTAAACTTTTCCATTACATATACTTTTCTACACACAGCCTACCTTAATAAAGAACTGCAGAAGCATTTAATGTACTAAGACTGAACTGGTCATGAATATATCATATAAAGCACAGAATACAGAATGCAGTGGTCAGGAGAGTGTAATAAAGACAGTGCAGGGCTCAGGAGTGTGTAAGGCAGAGAGTGCAGGAGCCAGGAATGCATAACACAGAGAGTGCAAGGGTCAAGAGCGGGTAATGCATAGAGAGCAGGAACTAGGAGTGCATAATGCACAAAAAGCAGGGCCAGGAATGCATATTGCAGAGAGTGAAGAACTCAGTAGTGCATAACACAGAATGTGCAGGAGTCAAGAGTGGTTAAATGTATAATGCATACAGGGGCCAACACACAGGATGCAGGGGCTAGGAGTAGGTAACACAGAGAGTGCAGTGGTCAGGAGTGGTTAGTGCACAGAAGGCAGAGGTCAAGAGTGCTTAACACACAGAATGCAGAGGCCTGCAGTGGGTAACACAGAGAGTGCAGGGATCAGGTAATGCATAGGCCACTGTGCAGGATACAACCAAAAATTACTCCCTCCTGCCAGTACAAATCCCCCCCCCCCCAAGCCCAACGGCCACACAGTAGAGATATCACCACACGGCCCTAAAGCTCTAAACCCTCCACCCAGTCTAACCCCTCAATACAGCCTCTCCCTTAAGCACAGACACCCTCTTCAGGACAGATCCCCTATATCAACTTACCAAAATCTGGCCACACATGGGTCGAATTCCGAAAGAATTTGCTTTCAAAAATTATTTCTAAGAGTTTTCGTTCAGATTTCGCACCATTAGTAGGCCACGGCAACAGCCGATTTTTGAGTGACCATCGAATTTGAGTGATAGGGCATGTTGGAAATTTTTTGAAAAACAAACTAATTTCTAATCAATGATGGGAGAATTGTGTGAGAAATGTAATTTCTCCACGAAAATTCTTTTCTTTAGCAACACAAGGTGAAATTAAAGGCTTGGTTTGGTTTAATCAATGATGCCACCATCGGATTACAAAACGCACAAAATTTCCAATTTTCTAAAGAAAATTTGTTCAGAATTTGACCCATGTATGGCCTGAAAAAAGCACTGGAAGTTCAGGAGGAGGGACAGTCCTCACCTCGGCTGCGTCATACGACAGGAGCTAAGGAAAAGCCTCCCCTTGGCACTGTATTGCCATTGTTAGGCATAATATCATCAGCACCTCCCTAAGTACATCACTGCTAGGTCCCCTATAAATGACCATCACATACTTAGATGGTTACAGCAGCACTAAAGCTTTTGTTATCCTTATTAATATTAGATTGTACATGTTAGGCTGACCAAATATTTTAAGGTTTCTCTTCTTCAGCTTCACGGGCAGACCAAGGCAAATCAATCAAATCCCCCAACATCACACCAAACAGTGTAGATGGACGAAGGTTTGGAAATTTTTGACCCAGCTCCTTCAACAAAAGTCGATTGCAAAAAGTATTTGCTCTGTGAAAGGGCTGCTCACATAAATAATTTTGGACAAACCAACAGAATATTCAGCAGGAATTTTTAGATCTCTATATAGCGAGCTTTAGATATTACACCATCCTGACTTTGTATAGGCCCCACCTTAAACTTTATATAAGCCCTAAAAATTAACATCTCTTATTTTGTCGCTTTGATCTGTTAAACATACAATTGAAAGATATTCCAGTTGAGTAAAGTCATTTGTCCACAACAGGACAGAGCTGAGGGCATATCTATCAAGATATTTTTCTGTTCTTGAAGGGTCTTTGAAGGGATAGCACATGGGCAAATGCGCATAGATTGCAGAGATGTACTACATACATATTTTTCATCTTGTCCTGACATAAACGTTAGGTTAGCTACTTTTTTACTTACACAGTGTTTGTCCAGCCCAAGAATGCAATGGGATTGGCACTGCCAGCTGGGCCAACAATGGGAACTGCCAGGATGAAATAAACCGAAAGCAGTGTGAGATGAGAAACTTCAAACATCACACAATTTCAGTGGGCGATTTGAACCCCTTTGGAAGTGACTTTGTGAATCTCCACATTTCTTCATCTACTATCTCTCCCAGCAAGTTCCTTGCAGTTTTGAACAGTATATTAAATGCATTACAATGTCTGACCTATGTTGTAATTTTATTTTGATGTATATCTTTTTAATATATTATAGACTGTACTGCTGTTGAAACTTCTCTCCCCTGAGGAAGCCCTTGTCAGGCGAAACATGTAGGGAAAATGTAGTCCTTCAAACTGCAGTAACACAGTCAAGCTCTTATCTTTGTCTCTACAGTATTGTATCAATTCATTTTATACAGTGACTAATAACTTTTGTTCAAATCTTTTTAATATATGTTTTTTTATTGTTGTATTTTTGCACCTTGAAAATCTCACACCTCAGCTCTATATTTTCAATTTATGGGGATGCAGTGCTATTTGTATATCTTGTCATCCACTCGCCACTTTCTCTTTACAATCCCTCAACCCCCCCCCCCCACCTACATAGTTCACTCTCAGAATGAAATGTATTTCACAACTTAACAACGATCACATGGTAACAGTGAACACTTTCGATATCCCAGAGTGTGGAGATTTTCCAGTGTTATCTGTTCTGCATGGCTAACCTGGAAAAACCCTAGGTCTGATTCACAACTATTCACAGTGTTGCGACACATTGAGTGCATTGACTCATTGCAGTGCCTTTTATTTTGAATAGTACCCCAATGCACTGACTTTACATACATGCCACATGCTACAGCTCATGGCAACAAACCATAGTATATTGCAGCAAAACAATATGAGCAATAATTTTGTGTGTTGGAAGACTGTTGATTTGTAGTAAATCAATCCACATTAATGTGTAACACAACATGCATAACACATATGCATTAACATATTGCACAAATGTAAATGGAAGCCAATGAATTTATTATGTAAGTGAAGATTTGATTATGCAGATTTGACCTGGCTCTCACAACAAGCAATTACTTTTTTTTTTTTTAAAGAAATCTGCTGACTATGTGTGATTCTTTCTGATGAATAGGTCCAGATTTTTAAGGCCCTTAACAAGGAGCATCTTATGGAAAATTAGAGAAAATTGCTCTCTCCTTAGTTACAACGCATTTGATCACACAATTTGTAATTTTATTTGACATAACACGCATAGGCAGATGATGAATTGAATACCAAAGCATGCTACATGGCCAACACTGCAAAACAAATAGTTTTAGTCACTGCAGCCATAAAATTACATTTTAAATATGTGGAATTAGTCACTTTTCCTTTGTGTTAGATATAAGGACAAACTGCATGAGTTATGATGCATACTGTTTAATAAACAACAGTCTCAAATATTCACTCACCAGCCACTTTATTAGGTACACCTTTTCAAGTGCTTGGTAACACAAATTGCTAATCAGCCAACCACATGGCTGCAACTCAATAGGCATCTAAACGTGGTGGAGACGACTTGCTGAAGTTCAAAACGAGCATTAGAATGGGAAGAAAGGGGATTTAAGTGACTTTGGTGGCATGGTTGTTGGTGCCAGATGGGCTGATCTGAGTATTTAAAAAACTGCTGATCTACTGGGTGAGAACAAAGTAAGTCCGATCAGCTACACTCCGAACAATCCACTTAATTGAACCAAGATAAAGCTAATACAGAAAGTGGAAATACAGTGGGGGACTGGCAGATAAACGCGTTTCCAACTAAATACAGGGCTTATTCATTACCCCTAATGGGGTAAGGGGTAATGGGCTAACGGGTAATGAATAAGCCCTGTCTTTAGCATGAAATGCATTTACCTGCCAGTCCCCCACTGTATTTCCACTGTCTGTATTGGTTTTATCTTGGTTCAATAAAGTGGATTGCTTATAGTGCAGCCGAGCGGACGTCCTTTGTTCTCATCTATGCAGCACACAAGCTGGGCTTACAGGAGTTGTGCTTGGAGATTGGGATTCTCTCTACCTTGAGCAGCGGTAAACATATATGTGCCGATCTACTGGGATATTCATGCACGAGGGCATATAGCATTTTTTTAAATAAATATACCCCTAAGAGTTGCTGTATGACGAAACTGCTAAAGTAAAACTGGAGCTCATAGCAGCCAATGATATTCAGGTGCTGCTCTAGTATAGGTAGTTTAAACCATTCTGACACTACCTCCGATGGTTCAGAATTTAGTTTTTCATTAGTCAATTTTGTTATACTTGTCTCCCTAAATTACTGCTTTTATACATACCCAACCTATTGGCAAATCTTTCTTTATAGAAATAATAATGTCAATCCCTGGCACAGGGAATATGTGATATTTAATACAGGAGCATACACTCCAACATACTCAACATGTAAGTGACCACCAGTTTTTTAATGGTGCACCTTGACAGTGGAAATCCATAATCATATAAGAGAACATAAAAATCAGGATCCTTGGCTTACAGGGCATACCTCTGAGCAACCTCACTTAGCTTTGTGCCCATTACTTATGTTATTAGCAGTTGACTTGCATCAGGAAACAACATATTCAACAGGGTGGAGAAGATTCACAAGGCGCAACCAGCTGTTCAACCAGTTTTGTGTGAATAGACATGACAATGTTCTTGATAATTACCTTGAGATTAATCAATTAAGGCAGTACAGTATATAAGTAACTTCCATTTAATTAAGGACATTTGTCATGTTGCATTACCCTAAATTACCTAAACGCCTTTTTAACCCCTTATCAAATTAATTTGAAATAAAACTCAGTTGACATTATTGATTGGATAGTATGGGGATAGATTGTGTAGCAAAATTACTATCTGAAGTCCGCCTGACCCCACAGCCTTCTAGGACATTTCAGAAGGTCCCAGAAGACTGTGGGACCATTCACAAAGTGCAGCGCACTTCGCACATGTGCAGAATGAAACCAGCTGTGAAGCCTCAAGGCTTCACAGCCAATTTCCCTTACTGAAGATGCCGGTACCTACACCCAAAGCCAATTTAAGAGTCGGCTTGGGTGATGACATTGCTGTATCCCTGGACAGGTAAGTGTACTTATATTAAAGGTCAGCAGCTACAGTATTTGTAGCTGCTGATTTTTAATTTTTTTTGGAGGAGGCTGGAGCTCCGCTTTAAGCTGCATGCTAACAAACAGTATATTATAATGAATTTAATTTTTGACCTTAAAATGGTCAAATTTCCTTAAATAGACTGTCCATCCAGCACTAATATTTCAGCTCTGGTTAGTCTCGTGTCAGTGGATAATATTTACTCCTAGTTTAGTTGCAGGCTGGTATCCTGGGTGCTTCTTCGCTGCTCTGGCTACCATTGCAGCCTCAAGCTCAGATATCTCCTTTTTGACTCATTTTACGCAGATATTGCTAAAAGAAAAAACAAAAAAGGAGCTAAAATGTGGAGAACAAAGTGTATGTGTAGCTATAACTTTTTTTGTAAGTTTTGGATATTATGTAAGGGTGTTAAGCTGAACTTAGATGATGCGATTTTCATTCCTGCAACACATTCAATGTTGGTGGGAGAATCACTCCCGCTGAGCTACTATGTTCTCCTGGCGGTGGTTGCCGCTGGCAATAATCGCAGAAAAAATCTGACAGGCTGGTTGTCGTACAACAATCAATTTGGGTGCAATCAGCCTGCCCATAGATGGTTCAAATCTCAGCCAGTTCCTGCTGAACCGGCCGAGATCGGAACCATCCATGTCTAGCTTTAACCTTAGGCTCACACCTAAGCGTTTTCTGCAGCGTTTTGCAGAAACGCAGTACAGTCCATTTAACATGATTTCCTATAGGACATGTTCACATCTGCGTGTTTTCACCCGGTGCATGTTTTGGAAAGGATCAGGGACTTTTTTGAACGCAAAAAGTTGCGTGTTTGGTTCTATCGACTTTAATGGAAATGCTGCAGAAAAGCATGTATTGAGTTTTTGCTACATTTTTGCCAAAATTTTTGCTACATTTTTTATGTGTTTTCTGTTTTTAAATCTGCCTAGAAACAAGAAATACAAAAAAAATGAAAAAAGAACGCATCAAAAACACTTACAAAATGCAGGTGCAAAACGCAATGCAGAAATGGCTCAAATGCAACCTGCATAGGTGTGAACCTAGCCTAAAATCCCTGAAAAGTATTTTTAGTCTATTCACTGTCCCCTGAGTAGATTCAGGTGACTGAAAAGTGATGAGTATTTCAAAATTTGTGAGTGAAGGGAAAAGTTCTCAGTATCACACAAACAGCAAAAAATTAATTGGCAAGGGTTTTAACCCTTCCCTATCCAAAACTAAAAAGGAGCATTTGGGCTATACGTACTATTTATTTTAATTAATGTTTGGTTTCCTTAAAATTTTCTTCTGAAAAAAAGTTCAGTTCAGAGCCCAGGACCATTAGGACCATTACATGGAAAAATGTCTATCAAAGTACAAAGGAATCTGTGTGGTAGGAGATCTCTCTCCCTACTGGGAATGCAAGGGTTATCTTTTAGGCCCCGCTCAAATATCGGGTAGCATGAATGAGCGTTTCCACTATGCAATTTTCCAACAGGGATTTGGATACGATTTTGCGTGTCACATAAGGCCAACCCATTTACATAGATTGGCTGCCCTAAGAGTGTTTGCTGCCCAAAAAGAAGCTCCTGCTCCTTTTTGGGCAACAACCTTCAAGATTTTTAAAGGCACGTTTTGCCTCAATTGCTGCGTGATCCTGTCTGAGTCAGTTGCAGCAAAATTGTATCATGTATGGGGTGCCATTAAAGGATAATGGCACCCAGACACGTAGCACTAAGGGCTCATTCACACTTGACTTTATTTCTAACTCTTGCCAAACGCCCCTATAGCGTTTGACAGGCGTTGGACAGGCATTTGGGAAGCATTTTTAGTGCTCCTTAAATGCTCCCCAAACGTTCCCCAAATGCCCTATGCGCGATTTTGAGGCGTTTGATAGGCGTTTGCCAAGCCTTAAAAATGCACCACAAATGCCTATAATGAAGTTAAATGGTATTAACGCTCCGCAAACGCCTCGCAACCGCATTGCAACTGCCTGCCAGGCGTTTGAGGAGCGGCACCATAGATTTGAATGGGGAGCTTCAACTCCTCCTGACTCGACATGAGGTGCCAGTTTTGCCGCAACGCTAACGCTTCAGTGTGAACAGCACTGTGCGCTACCATGTGCAGAATTTTCATATTAAAAACGCTTCCCAAACGCCTGTCGGACGCCTGCTGACAAAGTTAGTGTGAACGTAGCCTTAGTGCTGTGATTCCCATGTGATTTGTGATCTCAATTCATGAGATGTGAACAGAACCTTACACTCCAGATCAACTAGTCACCGTATCCCATGAAATAGCCATACAATCAATCACATAAAAACACATCCATCAGGAAGATTTACCTGCAGTGAATGGTTTGTGAATGTTAAATTCCCTGCTTTATAAACATACCTTAGCATTAGTTTGGGTAGTGAAGCAGAGGGACCTTTCTTTATTAGCCACTTGAGTGTCTTTGGGCTGATAAAATAGGAAATCTTGCAAAAGTCAAAGTTCTATTTTACAGCAAAACTGTATGAGAAATGTTATACAATGTAACAACATATCTGTATCTTACATGAAGTGGTTCAACACAGCAAGGCCTTGGTTGCATTTTCCATCTGCGCTGTATACAGTACATCTATTAAATCAATTACTAACACGTTACCAGTATGGGACCCAAGATTGTTACAGATACAGTATAGGAGTGTTGTTAGCTAAGGTGTTTAATTGAAGGTAGGCAGGTAAGCTGTTTGTTAGTTTCCAGTAGTGATGGGCCAATCTTGAGCATTAAGGTTTTTTTAAAGGAAATTACTCAACCTACGGGTTTCTACCAATAAACAAGATTGATGCTTTTTATTGTTTATACTCTTTTAATTGGGACTAGCTAAAGTGTTCCAAAATGGGCAAGGTTGGGAATAGAGGAAGGAGTGGAGGATGGTGGAAAATGTGGGGATGAGAACAAGTGGATGGAGGTGGTGGCAAGTGCAGTGGTGACCAGGGGCGGACTGACAACTCATGGGGCCCCTGGGCAATAGGGGATCATGGGTCCCCTGTGTCCTTGCCCAAACTGAAAAAAGCCTATGAAAAAGGTACCAGGGGCATCTCATTGGGCCCCCTACTGACCCCGGGCCCTCGGGCAGTGCCCGAGTTTCCAAATGGTCAGTCCGCCCCTGGTGGTGACAGAATGTGGAGTGGTAAAGGCAGGAAAGATTGGTAAGGGCAGGGGAAAGTGGTAAGGGCAAGAAAGAGTGGTGGAGGCAGAGGAAGATTGGTAAGGGGAGTTAAGAGTAGTGAAGGCAGGGGGAAAGTGGTAAGGGCAGGGATGAGCGGTAAAGGCAGAGTAGAGTAGTAAGGGCAAGGTACAGTAGTAAGGACAGGGAAGGTGAGGTTGGAACAAAAGTGTTAAGGGTGAAGGGAACATGGCACATGGCAGAGTGGTGAAGAAGTGGGGGAAATGTGTGTAGAGCAGGAGTTGTGTGGTAAAATGGTGAGAAAGGGGAGCAGAGTAGAGTGGTGAGAGCTGGGGTGAGGCAGAGTTGCAAAGGAGGGGGCCCTGGGTATGTGGTGGTGGCAGAGTGGTGAAAGCAGAAGAGGTGGCAGAATATTAAGAGTATGGAGGTCTGCAGAGTGGTAAGGGAGACAGAGAAGAATGGTGAGAGCAGGGGTAGCTAGATTGGCATGTTGCAGAATAGTGGTGGGTGGCAGAGTATTAAAAGCAAGAGAGTTCTGGCATAGAGGTGAGGGACGTTGCATAGTGGAATTATCAGACAGCGGAGTGGAAACATACACTTCCCAAACCCTTAAAGATGCCCATTCGTGCATAGCAGAAAAATATCAAATGTCCATATTGGGAGTGCCCCTCAACAAATGAAATACTACTAGTCTGGAGGCATGTATGGTTATGTCATATGGTGTGTATTGTGGCTCCTGGTCTCTGGATGCTTCTGCCCTCTGATTATCAGTGCAATATGGTGGCTAAATTCTGCACATGTGCCTGTACAGAATAACATATATATCACAGGAGATAAAAGGGTGGAACATTACGGGGTATTCACAATGTACAAGTGTGCTCAAAGTTATATACAGCACTGCACATGCGTGGAACACATTTTTGGCAATTTGCAATGATGAAATAGGGGCAACATCATCACCATATTCATTTTTACATGCAGAATGGAAAACAAAAATCTCACAAAACAGTTTTTCTTTACAATAATTTATACATATAATTTTTGACATGATAGTAAATAGCTTCAAAATATTGATATGGAGACACCTAATTTATTTAACTTAACTTGGCACTATTTTGAGCACTATGACAACAATGAACATGGGGGAAACACAGACTCCACCTTGCTTTCTGTTCTCTTCCTTTATAAAACTTATGGATAATGGTGTTTCTTAATAAACAGGGTTGACAAGGTTGTATTAAAGTGTAAACCCTTACTTATACCTACTGAAGTGACTAGCCTAAGGTGATAAGTAGAGATGAAAAAAAGCCTCCTACATAAGTTATACCTCTTTATCTGTGGCTATCCCCTCTATACAGTTCTTAAAAGTACACAGATCAAATGCTTTTTCTCAGTTTCAACAGACGAGGGGTAGGGGTCTGATGTCACACACTGCACAGCTCTGAGTACAGAGCTGAGTGTAATCTGAGACCTAAATGGAGGGAAAGAACACACCACCTCTACACAGTCTCATGGGGAAACATGCACACCTGAGGCTGTCAATCACCTTCTCTGTGTTGAGGGGTGGTGACATCTCCTGGAATTCTGTAGTATCAGCATAACCTGTCAGGAGTGACTCATGCAGGTAGCTGAGAAAAGAGAGTGCAGCCAGAAATCACACCAGGTGCTTTGGATTGAGACTAGCACACAGTATAGTGGGATATGCTCTGTTCATTTTTCATTTCGGACGTTTACAATCACATTTAAGCCTCTTTATTTGTTACTGTCATGCTCATGCATTCATTGTACAGCTGCATTTACAGTAAAAACAGCTAAATGCAGCAGGAAGGTTTAAAGCTGAACTTTGGCAACAAAAATGTAATTTAAATATATTGCTCAATAGCCGCAAAGGATGTAAATCCATACTTCCCAACGGATAAAGAGTAGCACACAGTACACAAAGGACAAGTCCCTGCCATGGTCAAAGTTACACAAACCACAAACTGTCTCAAAAGAAGGACAGTCCCTCCAAATAAAGGATAGTTGGGAGCTATGGTAAATCTGTTTGTGTGCATCAAATACCTTTTAAAACCCAGTTATACCCTTGTAAAAGTAACAATGACATCATCACTGTGCTATGCATAGCCTCTGCAGATAGCAGAGCTAAGCAGACCCCACCCATTACAGTCTGAATGCAGAAAACTATAAGAGGGGGAGGATACAAGACTAGTCAGCCTACACAACTACAGAACAGCACTGGCTGGTCTTTATTACAGGAAACTCCTGCACAGAGCCAAAGTCTTATACAGGATCACAGCACAGGAATGCATGGGCACCCCTGGGCATTGCCCAAAGGCCCCAGGTGCATGGAGGCCCCATGATAATCTTGCATTACATCATACTTGCCAACTGTCCCAGATTTGCCAGGACAGTCAACATTTTTACTAAGCTGTTCCAGGATGGCTTGGGCAGCATTCCAGAACCTGTACAGTGCCCTCCTGACTCCCCCCTGCACTGTATCCTTTGTGTTGATTAGTCTTTAATTTATGGCATGCTTTATTATTGTTTAAAATCAATTTTATTGAAAGTACTAATAAATATATGTTTAATTTTATCAACTATTTATACTTTAATTCATGAGATTATGTGTGTAAATTGGGGCAGGCTGGTAGGGACTCCAGTGCATTACATTGCCCAGAGGCTCATGAAGCCATTAAGACAGCCCTAAGCACAGATATGAAGCAAATACACAATAGACATCAAGATTAAGAATGTTATCTAGCCTGGATTACAGTACTATTCTGTAAACCACGGGTGTCAAACTGGCAGCCCTCCAGCTGTTGCCAAACTACAAGTCCCATGAGGCATTGCAAGATTGACAGTTACAAGCATGACTCCCAAAGGCAGAGGCATGATGGGACTTGTAGTTTTGCAACAGCTGGAGGGCCACCAGTTTGACGCCCCTGCTGTAAACCATAAGTGGAGCATACCATTTGATGTATGCATATTTCGACTTTCAAGCAGAAATGAAATAGTTATTTTGAATTGACAACTTTCAGGTCATCAGTCAGACAGGTCAAACATCTTCAATATAATATTCAGATTAAAAAGGGAAGTGACTGGGGGGAGAAATATCCAAATACATTTTGACTCCATGACACAATCTCCATCAATTTTAATGAAAATTCATGTCTGCAATCTAACAGACATATGAAAAGACTCCCCATTGAAGTCATTAGATCATCATGGCAAGGGTACAGCTTGCAATACAGAAGTACCTGAAACCCTTGTGTGATAGCAATTATGAATAATCTGCTCCCTGTTTTGTGCTATGTCTGTTACAGACAAAGCATAGAGGGCAGTTTAGCTGCATGCTCTGAATCTCTCTATCCTTGACACCCCTGTTCAGATGAGTGTGGGAGGAAGCAGGAGGTCTGTAACTCTGCAGGTTTTGTTTGTACAAAAAGAGAGAGGGACAAGAGCTGACTGCAGACAGTTCACATCCTGTAAACCAGATCTAATCTGGTAGGGATCTGTGGCAGTTTTCTATGTTGAAAACTGCCACATTCCCTTTGTTACTTAGGTGTCCCAGTTTCAAATTCACTCTGAAATAGGAACTGGTATGGGTGGTGCAGATAGATCCTAAACAGGTCTATCTGCTTAGTTAATGTGCCTCACAGCACTCACACCAACTTCCCACACCATCATAATGGTGAAGGACGCTTAGTTAATACCGGTAATGACAGAATGCGTTGTTTTTGTATTATCAGCCAGATTGTAATTTGGCTAAAGATAGACAACATTTTAGTAGCTATTCTGGAAAAATCCAGGTAAACCCAAAGGGCTCACTAAAATCTTTAAACAAATGGATATGTGTGGTATATAGCTTTTTTTTAAGGTATTTAAAGTGGAACTTCACTCTCTCAATCAATATGGACTATTTTTAATCCTTATGCTGCTAGCATTAGTAAATAGATAGGAAAGTATATCATATTGTCTTGTTTTAAACTTTTTTTTACATTTCTTCAGTTACTTCCTGCCTAGGCTAATGATGTCATACATCCCAGGAGTCTTCAGGAAGGGAGGGAGGTTTCTCAGCTCAGTCTATGGCTGAGCTAAGGGCAGATAGATTCAAGGAAGTAAATGCTACATGAATCATCTGCCCTTACTCAAGATGGCCACGGCCAGAAATGCCAGGGGGTGTTTTTCAAAGTGATTTTGCAGCAAAATAAAGCATGGAGACATGGGTTAGTTTGCTTTGAATATTAACCACTTCAAGTCTGGACACTTTTACCCCCTTCCTGTCCAGGCCAATTTTCAGCTTTCAGTGCTGTCACACTTTGAATGACATTTGCGCGGTCACGCACTGTACCCATATGAATTTTTTAGCATTTTTTAAGACAGATAAAACTTTATTTTGATGATATTTATTTACCACTGGGATTTTTATTTTTTTTTTTTTGCTATTAAAATGAAAAAGTCCAAAAATTTTGAAAAAAGTGTTTTTCTTATAAAATTTTGCAAATAAATAATCTTTCTTCATAAATCTTGGCCAAAATCTATTCAGCTATCTTTTTAGCAAAAAAAAATAACACAAATTAGTTTATAACCAAAAATTAAAATTTTTCAAAACATTTTTTTACATTTTTATTTTATTTTTTTATATTATTATTTATGGGTTTTTTTTACATACTGTCACCCTAACAGTACAGTGTCACCATAGTGACACTGTACTACTTGTGGGGGGTGATGAAGATTTTTTTTTTTTTTTTTTTTTTTTACACTGATTGCTTTTACACCCATAAAGGCTGTAAAAGCTATCATTTCTCCTCCTCACTGGCTGCATTCTGATTGGCCAATCAGTGATCACATGATCGGGACCTCACACAGAGGTCCTGTACAATGATCAGTGTTCTGCTGTGTCCTCTGGACAGAGCGGGCACCGGATCGCGGTGCTGTGTGCTCCCAGGGAGCGCGCACAGACTAAAAAGGTGGGCACCATTTATGAACAGCAACCCGCCCCTGCACTGCTCCCGTCTGGCTGTTTATATACATGGGCCGGACGGGAAGCATTTTTGGTTTGTGGTGCTCAGATGCAGTGTAGTTCCACTTTAGGGACAGGTTTGCCTAAAGGATGCTATATGATTTGTGTCTAATGGGGGAAAAAAATTCAGGATTTGTTATAATGCAATTATGAGGCTTTTTAAAGTATTACAAGGAGTTTTGTTTAGCTTAAATGTACCTGCTTTTTAATCCCAGGGATTACAATGCATTTATAATTAAGCATTTTTACAACTCCACATTAGCATGTCATGATCTCTCAGCGTGCCTCATCCAGTGTTTCTCTTGGTCTCCAAGGTTATAACTAAGCTCCTACACAAAACAGGAGGATTATGGAATACTAAATAATTATCTTCCTTCTGTCACTAACCTCTCATTCACTTCTTCTGTCAGGACAGCATTAAAAGCAACAATTATAACTGCTCTGCGGTAGTTACAGACTGAGATTTTCAGCAAATCTCATGATGAAATGAATTACAGGCCACACCTACAGTATACAAGCAAATTATATATATATATCATCAATGACTGAACAGCATTCTGAAATTAAACAGTCAACTTTCATTCAATCTAATCAAGATGTATTCTTCAATATGGCTAAGAGAACCTGTCAGGGTTAGGAAATTGGGTTAGGATTTTGGCAAAATTGATTTTGCAACAAAATTTCCAAATTTTTATGCTCTCAGTTTTCTTTAATGATTTCTGAAACTATGCTTGGAAAAAAAATATTATATATAGTGTGTGTGTGTGTGGGGTGCATGTAGGGCAGTTTAGCTTGTTTAAATTAGTTTCCTAGTACTATTTATACTTTTTTTCTGTGTACTATTGCTGTCAATTTTTTATTTTACCTTTTCTCAATGTCTTTTTTTTTAATGTGAACACATAAACAGGCATTTTAGGTTGCGCCTCTGATTTATATTTTACACTGCCATGTAAAAATTATCCATTTGCCTAGTTGTGATTCATCATTTCTGCTCTATTCAGTTTCATGAGTGATATACTGTACAGTAAGTGTTTTGTGAATCCATAGATCTATTCTCTACTTTTCTCCTGAGGAAGCAAAGCTACGAAATGAATCAAGATTTTTTTCCTCTTTCACCGCTGCAATGCTGCATTCTTACAAATGTGTAATTCTTAAAGACGGATATTCTTACTTACTATATAAAAAAAAAATGTGATAAGAGGGACTAGAAGGGGAATTTAAATATGTGAATCCCCCTTCCCCTAAATAAAAAGAGGAAATCTAAATGTATATACTGAATATGTATTATTGCACATGTGATTATTGTAATTATTTATATGTAAATAAAAGTATATATTTATGTGAAAGAAACAGACCCCAAAAATTTTCCATCATTTTGTTTTCTAACTGTGTAATTGTGTACAATTAGAATGCAGCACTAAGACACACAAAACATCTCAACCATCTATGAAGGTAAACATCTTATTTTCATTTCCCCCATTGACTTCATTTCACCAAAATTGTAAAATTTTGCAAGTATTTCCTCATTTTTGCCAATATTTTAAAAGAAATTAAAACTTTTGGTTTTTCCAAACTGTAATTAACATACTGAATGATGAAGATTGGTATGGCCAGCACTAGTTTTCCCAGATATTAAACTTTATTGAATGAGCAAAATGTGCATATAAAATGGCTTACACATTTCGGCAATAAGCCTTTGTCATAGCCATGATGATACGCCGAAACGCATAAGCCATTTTATATGCACATTATACTCATTCAATAAAATGTATTATTCAGGAAGAAGTGCCGGCTATACCAACTTTCATCATTCAGTTGCATCTGTGCTGGGAAGACACCCAGAGCACCGACATTTCACCTCCATGGGGATTATTTCTGGGCATAGCACCTACTTGTTCACTGTAATGAGCATACTCCTAAGACATTCTGAGACTAAGCAACATTCCAAAATCAATCAAGCAACACTCATTTAATTTAAAGTGATTCTAAAGCAGGGGTGTCAAACTGGCGGCCCTCCAGCTGTTGCCAAACTACATGAGGTATTGCAAGGCTAACAGTTACAAGCATGACTCCCAAAGGCAGAGGCATGATGGGACTTGTAGTTTCGAAACAGCTGGAGGGCTGCCAGTTTGACACCCCTGTTCTAAAAGCTCAGGCTTTTATTTGTTTAAAAGAAAACAAACATGTCATACTTACCTGCACTGTGCAATGTTTTTTCACAGAGCAGCTCCGATCCTCTTCTTCTGGGGTCCCCCACTGGCCCTATTGGTTTCCTCTTCCACTGAGTGCCCTCATAGCAAGCCACTTGCTGTGGGGGCACTTGTGTCTGCTCGCTCCTGAGTTGGCTCTGTGTGTCCATAACACACACAGAGTGCGGCTCGCCTCACCCTCCACTTCCTCCTCACTGGCTTTGACTGACAGCAGCAGGAGCCAATGACTCCCTTTGCTGTATCTGAGTCAATGAGGAGAGAGAGATCGGAGAGATTCTCTGCTCTTGTGAACATCACTAGATAGAGATCGGCCTCAGGTAAGTAATGGAAGGCATGCTGCTTGCAGACGGCGTTTTAACTTCATGCAGAGAAAGCATTTAGAATCACTTTAATCAATACTTTAGCTAAAGAGGACCAGTTAGGATAAAATATTATTCTTTCTGAAGGCGCAATCTCTGGGTCTGTCATCCTGATTTTTGCTTCACATTTTAATAAGCCACCAACTCACAACAAGCATGACGTCTTGAAGTGTTGGGACATCTGATATGCATATGTTTGTTTCAAATGATCAATTGGAGCAGCTTCGGCAGTACAGGTGGCAAGAGGGACAATTTTTTCAGGTACAGAGTTTATGAGGAATTTAAAGTATAACGAAAGGCAAAACTTTTTTTTTTTACATTGTGGCTCTATCCACATTTTACATTGAGGACCTCTATGGAGAGGGATGAGAACCCCTATCAGTTTTTTATTGCTGTCTGTGCCCTCATTAAGGAGATTCACCCTCTCTATTTGTCCTGTTTACCATTATCATCAAAAAAAAGAAAATCCAAATTTTGGGTTGCTCCCAGAAAGGTAACAGATTGGAAATCTTTAAATTGGGATAGTAGTTCTGGTGACGGGGGGGTCCTCAAGGAATTCCCTTAATTTTTAGAGATAATCTCTCATTTCCTGTTATGGCTATGGGACAGGAAGTGAGGGTAAATCTCCACAATGGGACACAGATGGCAAAAAATAAACTGACAGGGGTTATAACCCCCCCTTGCCCTGTCCCAAATGAAAAAAAGGTTTGCCTATAGTTCTACTTTAAGCTTGGTTACAAGGTTGCTTTAGGTATTAAAAAAAAAAAGCATGGAATGAAAACTTAATTCTGACCAGAAATCTCTGCAGCCTAGTAGGACCTCTAATGTCTATTGTCAAGCTGCTTTCAGAAATCGCAAATCGCGAGGTTCAGGTGCCATTATTTTCAATGGCACCTAAAATGCAATGTGGTTTTGCTGTGATTGATGCATGATTTACTAAAGCCGGAGCGCTCAGTATCTGGTGCAGCTGTGCATGGTAGTCAATCAGCTTCTAACGTCAGCTTGTTCAATTAAGATTTGACAGTAAAACCTGAAAGCTGATTGTTTTCTATGCAAAGCTGCATCAGATTTTGCACCATGCAGCTTTGGTAAATAACCCCCAAAGTATATTAAATGATGGGAATGGATCAGAATGAATATTTTCATTATTGTGGCTGCCAAAATGGTCATAATGATTCCTACGGGTTACTGCCTATTGCACTTTGCATTGCTATATTGCATAAGCCAGTTTAATAAATTGTCTAAATGAATGATCTCTAAATAAAATAACAAACTGCATTTTTAATGATTGTTTAGTCTTTTGATTTCATTAAAGGATCTCTCTCTTTCTCTTCTTTTCCTTCTGTCAGACATGTGCTTACTTTTTTAATTCTTTTACTTGGACCATATGAAAATGGTAGTCCCTCTTTCATCATTTATTGCATTTTTATTTGTTTGAATTAAAGATGCGTTCCTTAGCAGCATTTTGTATATCTACAATAGGCTATTTTTGGATAGCTATGCACATCTTAGGGTGTGAGGTACAAGGTGTGTCACAAAATGTCCCAGGTAAGGTGTGCTTCTACAGAACATAAAGCACAACCTGTGTGAATACAATAATAAAAAAAAGTCCAATAAATAAAAGCACAACCTAATAAAATTAAAAAAAAAAACTAATCTAAGTTAAATATGATATCTTAAAAATTAATTCTTGCAATGTATTTTGCTATAAACAGACACAGACCTCTTTGTAGGTTAGTAGGTCACTGGTCAATGAGTTGGGGTGGTCATTCTTGGGGGTCTCAGAGATTTCCGATGGAGTTGCGCCTTCTTTTTGATATGCAGTATAATTTATGTTTTTACACCAAATGTGGAAACTATTAACCACTTGCTTTCCAGAGGATTTACCCCCCTTCCTGACCAGGCCACTTTTTGCGATACGGCAATGCATTACTTTAACTAACAATTCCCATGCAACACTGTACATAAATTAAATTTACATCCTTTTTTCCCCACAAATAGAACTTTCTTTCGGTGGCATTTGATCACTTCTGCATTTTTTATTTTTTGCGCTATAAACAAAAAAAGACCAAAAATTTTAACAATATTTTTGACTGTTTGCTATAAAACAAATCCAGTAAAAAGTCTTTGCTAAAAAAAAAAATCCCAATATGTGTAAATTAATTGGTTTACGTGAAAGTTATAGTCTCTACAATAACTGGAACTTTTATTTTTTATACTAGTAATCGTGACGATCAGTGACTTATAGTAGGACTGCAGGACTGTGGTGGGCATTCTGACACTGGGTGGGAACTAACTGCCACTGACATCCCCAGTGAAACTAATACAGTGATCAGTGCTAATAAAAAGCACTGACATTGTACTAATGACACTGGGCAGGAAGGGGTTAACATCTGGGGTGATCAAAGGGTTAACTGTGTGTTGTGTGTGTTTTACTGTGTGATATGTGCTTTTTTTTTTACTAGGGAGGCATGCTATTTTGTATCTCTCTGCTGCGCAGAGAAATACAAAGCAGCATGTCCTTGCTGGCAGGAGCGAGACCTGTGTTGTTTACACACAGGTCTCTCACATGTCAGCATTCCCTGACGATCGCCGAGTACCTGCTGGGAATCTCCGACCGGGATCTGGTGATTGACACCTCTAGCTGCCAATAGCGGTGTGGGTAGGGCGGCGCACACGCGCGTCCACTTACCCAGAAATGCAAATTATGTATATATATATATATATGTGATTTTGCACAGCCCTGCTGCCCTGTAGCAGTACTTCTACTATAGGGAGGAAGGGCAAGCGATTAAAGTGAACAGAAAGCAAGTGGAAGCAGTAGCATTATTTCTTTCCTTTTGTAGTCTGGATCAATTGGCAAGTTGCAGGAGCTCACAATGGATGCTCCGGATCTGTACAGATGTAGCTGCAGAAGGCCAGCTGAACTGAGCATAAAGCAATTAGGAAAAATAAAGACTTCTGATTCCCATGGGTTTGAAAACATAATGTACTTTATATAACAAAACACATCTGCATCATCTTTTCAAACTGGAGGTTTCTAGTGATGTCATTACTCTTTCTTTAATGGTATTTGCAATGGATTGAAACTGGTCCAAACCTGCCACACCTACTGAGAACCTAAATTTAAATAGCCATGATATGATACCTCCAATCTTCTAAAAGTATAGTGACTCAAACCCATTATAAAAAATATATTATGACTATTATTAGCAATGGCAGCAACAAAATTAATAATGGTTGTGGTGGCACCTAGCACATAAATAAAATAGTAAAATGATAACTATATTCTCACGTTTCACCACGTATCAGTATAGTACACCCAATTTTTTCAGCCACCTTGACAGTTGAAGTACAAAGGTTATGAACTTTTGTATCTCTTTAAGGAAAAGCTAGCTAATCTAACATTTATAGGATAGATTGATCCAAGTATTTATTTAAGTTTACATTAGAATGATATGTAATACAAAAGATAATCAACATTTATCTGTATTTATTCTGTATTCTGTACTCAAATAACTACAAAAGACAACCGGAGTCCAACTCTAGGTAAATTGAGCCTGCAATGCAGGGGTTAATTGATTGATTTGACTAGGAGAGATGGGATTTTGTCTAGGAGAGAAGAGAAAACCCCGGGTAGATCCCATGCTTCAGCAGTGGGCTGTCCTTTGGCTTCATCAGGTCCCACGCAGGGCTATGGACCATGTTTTGGACTTGGTGACCTCAGGATCCTAGACCGCTAGAACATGGTTGGAGAAGAGACTGTGGGGACAGCAGAGCAACCCTAAAGTATTAAGTGTGGATAGTGCAAATGTGCTCAGTTATGTAGTGATACAATCAAATAAAATCAAATTACTAATTACCTATCAGTTTCTGTCTAAAATTATGTATCATTAACTGGTGCATCTCCTATTATTAACTCTTATAACTCATTAGCTACTCCTAAAGGTAATAATGTTAAATATTTTAGTTAAACTGTATAATTTAAGCAGCCCCTGCTTGACCTCATACTTATGAAGAATGCATGACACAGCAGATATTTAGGTAGGTACGGAATACCTGACACAATACTTGTGAGCCACACCACTGCTGAAGCTATCATGAATCACTGCTTGGCCACGAATATATTGCCACAGCTGCCGAAGACACATGCCATCTCAGTTCAAGCACTGACACAATATACAAATGCTATATGTCCAATTTATTGTTGTAAGGGTCCATGCACACTAGGAGCAGAAAAAATGCCAGCGCCTCTGGCAGAAAAAAGTAGCATAAAAAATGCTCATAGTGCACTCTTTAGCTTTAATAATGCCTTTTAGTGTTTTTTAATGGTTATGAATTAAGCAGTTTATTTTCTCTTGTCGTAAAGCTCCCCAGTCTTCATGGTAAAAACCTCCAGGTTCTGTAAATTCTTTGGAAGCCACCACGAGCTGCATGTTTGAGATTCCCCTGAAAGTGGGTCAATGATGTTGAGGTCCAAAGATTGTGATTAGAGATGAGCGAATCGAAGTATCCGAAGTGGAATTCGAGTCGAATATCGGAAAAATTTCGATTCGTGCCGAATCCGAAAAACAGCCTAATTCGGACGCGCGAATCGAAATTTTTCCGAAAATGGCGGCTGACATGTGCGGCGACGGAGCGGGGATGTCGGGGAAGGCGCGCAGACAAGGCGCGCTGCCCCATAATGCATTCCTCAACGACATGTGATCGCATCAGCCAATCAGCAGCCAGCCAGCCAGCACTGTGTAATGGTCGAGGTATATATAGCGGCCATTTTGGAAATCTTCATTTGCCTGCAGTCATTGAACAGAGGCAGACCGCTCTGTACTAGGGACAGGGACAGAGTTAGGGCCACAGAAACGAGAATTGGGGACAGAGAGAAGTTACTTAGGGACAGAGAACCATTACTCAGGGACACAGACTTGTTAATGAGGGCCACAGAATCGTTATTTAGGGACAAAGAAACGCTAGTTAGGGCCACAGAATTCATACTCAGGGACAGACAGAATTGTTACTCAGTGCCAGAGAATTGTTACTTAGGGCCACAGAAACGTTATTAGGGCCACAGAATTTTTACTCAGGGACAGACAGAATTGTTACTGAGTGCCAGAGAATTGTTACTCAGGGACAGACAGAATTGTTACTGAGTGCCAGAGAATTCTTACTCAGGGCCACAGAATTCATTCTCAGGGACAGACAGAATTGTTACTCAGGGACAGACAGAATTGTTACTGAGTGCCAGAGAATTGTTACTCAGGGACAGACAGAATTGTTACTGAGTGCCAGAGAATTGTTACTCAGGGACAGACAGAATTGTTACTGAGTGCCAGAGAATTGTTACTCAGGGACAGACAGAATTGTTACTGAGTGCCAGAGAATTGTTACTCTCACAGACACAAAATTGTTACTTGCACAGACACAGAATTGTTACTTGCACAGACACACAATTGTTACTCAGGGCCACAGAATTCATACTCAGGGACAGACAGAATTGTTACTGAGTGCCAGAGAATTCTTACTCAGGGCCACAGAATTCATACTCAGGGACAGACAGAATTGTTACTCAGGGACAGACAGAATTGTTACTGAGTGCCAGAGAATTGTTACTCAGGGACAGACAGAATTGTTACTGAGTGCCAGAGAATTCTTACTCAGGGACAGACAGAATTGTTACTGAGTGCCAGAGAATTGTTACTCTCACAGACACAAAATTGTTACTTGCACAGACACAGAATTGTTACTCGCACAGAGACAGAATTGTTACTCAGGGCCACAGAATTCATACTCAGGGACAGACAGAATTGTTACTGAGTGCCAGAGAATTGTTACTCAGGGACAGACAGAATTGTTACTGAGTGCCAGAGAATTGTTACTCTCACAGACACAAAATTGTTACTTGCACAGACACAGAATTGTTACTTGCACAGACACACAATTGTTACTCAGGGCCACAGAATTCATACTCAGGGACAGACAGAATTGTTACTGAGTGCCAGAGAATTCTTACTCAGGGCCACAGAATTCATACTCAGGGACAGACAGAATTGTTACTCAGGGACAGACAGAATTGTTACTGAGTGCCAGAGAATTGTTACTCAGGGACAGACAGAATTGTTACTGAGTGCCAGAGAATTGTTACTCTCACAGACACAAAATTGTTACTTGCACAGACACAGAATTGTTACTTGCACAGACACACAATTGTTACTCAGGGCCACAGAATTCATACTCAGGGACAGACAGAATTGTTACTGAGTGCCAGAGAATTGTTACTCAGGGACAGACAGAATTGTTACTGAGTGCCAGAGAATTCTTACTCAGGGCCACAGAATTCATTCTCAGGGACAGACAGAATTGTTACTCAGGGACAGACAGAATTGTTACTGAGTGCCAGAGAATTGTTACTCAGGGACAGACAGAATTGTTACTGAGTGCCAGAGAATTGTTACTCAGGGACAGACAGAATTGTTACTGAGTGCCAGAGAATTGTTACTCAGGGACAGACAGAATTGTTACTGAGTGCCAGAGAATTGTTACTCTCACAGACACAAAATTGTTACTTGCACAGACACAGAATTGTTACTTGCACAGACACACAATTGTTACTCAGGGCCACAGAATTCATACTCAGGGACAGACAGAATTGTTACTGAGTGCCAGAGAATTCTTACTCAGGGCCACAGAATTCATACTCAGGGACAGACAGAATTGTTACTCAGGGACAGACAGAATTGTTACTGAGTGCCAGAGAATTGTTACTCAGGGACAGACAGAATTGTTACTGAGTGCCAGAGAATTCTTACTCAGGGACAGACAGAATTGTTACTGAGTGCCAGAGAATTGTTACTCTCACAGACACAAAATTGTTACTTGCACAGACACAGAATTGTTACTCGCACAGAGACAGAATTGTTACTCGCACAGAGACAGAATTGTTACTCAGGGCCACAGAATTCATACTCAGGGACAGACAGAATTGTTACTGAGTGCCAGAGAATTGTTACTCAGGGACAGACAGAATTGTTACTGAGTGCCAGAGAATTGTTACTCTCACAGACACAAAATTGTTACTTGCACAGACACAGAATTGTTACTTGCACAGACACACAATTGTTACTCAGGGCCACAGAATTCATACTCAGGGACAGACAGAATTGTTACTGAGTGCCAGAGAATTCTTACTCAGGGCCACAGAATTCATACTCAGGGACAGACAGAATTGTTACTCAGGGACAGACAGAATTGTTACTGAGTGCCAGAGAATTGTTACTCAGGGACAGACAGAATTGTTACTGAGTGCCAGAGAATTGTTACTCTCACAGACACAAAATTGTTACTTGCACAGACACAGAATTGTTACTTGCACAGACACACAATTGTTACTCAGGGCCACAGAATTCATACTCAGGGACAGACAGAATTGTTACTGAGTGCCAGAGAATTGTTACTCAGGGACAGACAGAATTGTTACTGAGTGCCAGAGAATTGTTACTCTCACAGACACAAAATTGTTACTTGCACAGACACAGAATTGTTACTCGCACAGAGACAGAATTGTTACTCAGGGCCACAGAATTCATACTCAGGGACAGACAGAATTGTTACTGAGTGCCAGAGAATTGTTACTCAGGGAAGACAGAATTGTTACTGAGTGCCAGAGAATTGTTACTCAGGGACAGACAGAATTGTTACTGAGTGCCAGAGAATTGTTACTCTCACAGACACAAAATTGTTACTTGCACAGACACAGAATTGTTACTCGCACAGAGACAGAATTGTTACTCAGGGCCACAGAATTCATACTCAGGGACAGACAGAATTGTTACTGAGTGCCAGAGAATTGTTACTCAGGGACAGACAGAATTGTTACTGAGTGCCAGAGAATTGTTACTCTCACAGACACAAAATTGTTACTTGCACAGACACAGAATTGTTACTTGCACAGACACACAATTGTTACTGAGTGCCAGAGAATTGTTACTCAGGGACAGACAGAATTGTTACTGAGTGCCAGAGAATTGTTACTCAGGGACAGACAGAATTGTTACTGAGTGCCAGAGAATTGTTACTCAGGGACAGACAGAATTGTTACTGAGTGCCAGAGAATTGTTACTCGCACAGACACAAAATTGTTACTTGCACAGACACAAAATTGTTACTTGCACAGACACAGAATTGTTACTCGCGCAGACACAGAATTGTTACTCAGGGCCACAGAATTCATACTCAGGGACAGACAGAATTGTTACTGAGTGCCAGAGAATTGTTACTCAGGGACAGACAGAATTGTTACTGAGTGCCAGAGAATTGTTACTCAGGGACAGACAGAATTGTTACTGAGTGCCAGAGAATTGTTACTCAGGGACAGACAGAATTGTTACTGAGTGCCAGAGAATTGTTACTCTCACAGACACAAAATTGTTACTTGCACAGACACAGAATTGTTACTCGCACAGACACAGAATTGTTACTCAGGGCCACAGAATTCATACTCAGGGACAGACAGAATTGTTACTGAGTGCCAGAGAATTGTTACTCAGGGACAGACAGAATTGTTACTGAGTGCCAGAGAATTGTTACTCAGGGACAGACAGAATTGTTACTGAGTGCCAGAGAATTGTTACTCGCACAGACACAAAATTGTTACTTGCACAGACACAAAATTGTTACTTGCACAGACACAGAATTGTTACTCGCGCAGACACAGAATTGTTACTCAGGGCCACAGAATTCATACTCAGGGACAGACAGAATTGTTACTGAGTGCCAGAGAATTGTTACTCAGGGACAGACAGAATTGTTACTGAGTGCCAGAGAATTGTTACTCAGGGACAGACAGAATTGTTACTGAGTGCCAGAGAATTGTTACTCAGGGACAGACAGAATTGTTACTGAGTGCCAGAGAATTGTTACTCGCACAGACACAAAATTGTTACTTGCACAGACACAGAATTGTTACTCGCACAGACACAGAATTGTTACTCGCACAGACACAGAATTGTTACTCAGGGCCACAGAATTCATACTCAGGGACAGACAGAATTGTTACTGAGTGCCAGAGAATTGTTACTCAGGGACACCTAATCGTTGAATTAAATAGTATGTCAGACAACATGCAGAGGAGTGGCAGAGGAGGCAATGTTTTAGGAGCGAGCAGACGTGGCAGCAGAGGAAGGGGTCGAGGCAGCAGTATTCGCAGCTAGAGGCCAGTGCTCCCGGTGTCATCCAGCGGTCGTGTCTCCACCGACAACCCTGCCGTCATTGATTGGTTGGCTCGGTCGTCTTCCTCTTCCCAGGTCACCTCTGACACCTACAGCCAACGGTCGGTGGGTACGTCAGACACAACCGTTAGTTGGCATGGCCCGGGACCAAGCCCACTGAAATCACGTGTCCTCTACCTGCCCCTGTCCTTTGCTGTTCCCTCACCAAGCGAAGTATCGCATGCTGTGGGCTCAGCCCCACTGTACAGTGAGGAAGAGCTAACAGAGGGCGGTCAGGAACGGGGGGAGACATCGGCCTTTTCAGCAGCCAAGCGAACAAGTACTGGCGAGGAGAGTGGCTCGGTAGCCGGTCTAGAGACAGGTCTGTCTCCTGACCCAGACGCAGCCGAGGGGGCTAGTAGTGAGGCGGAGACCCTACTTGATGATGAGGAGGTTGATCGCACTTGGCACTTGACTCACATAGCTGCTGCCAGGCCCCTAATCTGCCATAGGCCCCTATATACCGCCTCCTCATGCTGCTGCCAAGTCCAGAGTCTGTCATGGTCCCTGTACGGCCTCCCATTGCTGCTGTCTCCATCGCCACACTCTGCTGCCATGTGCCACTTTCAGGTCTCTTCACACTGCTGGTGTGTTAAATTTTTTGACATAGGGTGCAGGCAGATTACGGGCCTCACATAGCTGCTGCCAGGCCCCTAATCTGCCATAGGCCCCTATATACCGCCTCCTCATGCTGCTGCCAAGTCCAGAGTCTGTCATGGTCCCTGTACGGCCTCCCATTGCTGCTGTCTCCATCGCCACACTCTGCTGCCATGTGCCACTTTCAGGTCTCTTCACACTGCTGGTGTGTTAAATTTTTTGACATAGGGTGCAGGCAGATTACGGGCCTCACATAGCTGCTGCCAGGCCCCTAATCTGCCATGGGCCCCTATATACCGCCTCCTCATGCTGCTGCCAAGTCCAGAGTCTGTCATGGTCCCTGTACGGCCTCCCATTGCTGCTGTCTCCATCGCCACACTCTGCTGCCATGTGCCACTTTCAGGTCTCTTCACACTGCTGGTGTGTTAAATTTTTTGACATAGGGTGCAGGCAGATTACGGGCCTCACATAGCTGCTGCCAGGCCCCTAATCTGCCATGGGCCCCTATATACCGCCTCCTCATGCTGCTGCCAAGTCCAGAGTCTGTCATGGTCCCTGTACGGCCTCCCATTGCTGCTGTCTCCATCGCCACACTCTGCTGCCATGTGCCACTTTCAGGTCTCTTCACACTGCTGGTGTGTTAAATTTTTTGACATAGGGTGCAGGCAGATTACGGGCCTCACATAGCTGCTGCCAGGCCCCTAATCTGCCATGGGCCCCTATATACCGCCTCCTCATGCTGCTGCCAGGTCCAGAGTCTCTCATGGGTCCCTGTACGGCCTCCCATTGCTGCTTTCTCCATCGCCACACTCTGCCATGTGCCACTTTCAGGTCTCCTCACACACTGCTGGTGTGTTGAATTTTTTGACATAGGGTGCTGGCAGATTACGGGCCTCCCATAGCTGCTGCCAGGCCCCTAATCTGCCATGGGCCCCTATATACCGCCTCCTCATGCTGCTGCCAAGTCCAGAGTCTGTCATGGGTCCCTGTACGGCCTCCCATTGCTGCTGTCTCCATCGCCACACTCTGCCATGTGCCACTTTCAGGTCTCCTCACACACTGCTGGTGTGTAGAATTTTTTGACATAGGGTGCTGGCAGATTACGGGCCTCCCATAGCTGCTGCCAGGCCCCTAATCTGCCATGGGCCCCTATATACCGCCTCCTCATGCTGCTGCCAAGTCCAGAGTCTGTCATGGTCCCTGTACGGCCTCCCATTGCTGCTGTCTCCATCGCCACACTCTGCTGCCATGTGCCACTTTCAGGTCTCTTCACACTGCTGGTGTGTTAAATTTTTTGACATAGGGTGCAGGCAGATTACGGGCCTCACATAGCTGCTGCCAGGCCCCTAATCTGCCATGGGCCCCTATATACCGCCTCCTCATGCTGCTGCCAAGTCCATAGTCTGTCATGGTCCCTGTACGGCCTCCCATTGCTGCTGTCTCCATCGCCACACTCTGCTGCCATGTGCCACTTTCAGGTCTCTTCACACTGCTGGTGTGTTAAATTTTTTGACATAGGGTGCTGCAAGATAACGGGCCTCACATAGCTGCTGCCAGGCCCCTAATCAGCCATGGGCCCCTATACCGCCTCCTCCTGCTGCTGCCAGGTCCAGAGTCTCTCATGGGTCCCTGTACGGCCTCCCATTGCTGCTGTCTCCATCGCCACACTCTGCTGCCATGTGCCACTTTCAGGTCTCTTCACACTGCTGGTGTGTTAAATTTTTTGACATAGGGTGCAGGCAGATTACGGGCCTCACATAGCTGCTGCCAGGCCCCTAATCTGCCATGGGCCCCTATATACCACCTCCTCCTGCTGCTGCCAGGTCCAGAGTCTCTCATGGGTCCCTGTACGGCCTCCCATTGCTGCTGTCTCCATCGCCACACTCTGCTGCCATGTGCCACTTTCAGGTCTCTTCACACTGCTGGTGTGTTAAATTTTTTGACATAGGGTGCTGCAAGATAACGGGCCTCACATAGCTGCTGCCAGGCCCCTAATCAGCCATGGGCCCCTATACCGCCTCCTCCTGCTGCTGCCAGGTCCAGAGTCTCTCATGGGTCCCTGTACGGCCTCCCATTGCTGCTGTCTCCATCGCCACACTCTGCTGCCATGTGCCACTTTCAGGTCTCTTCACACTGCTGGTGTGTTAAATTTTTTGACATAGGGTGCAGGCAGATTACGGGCCTCACATAGCTGCTGCCAGGCCCCTAATCTGCCATAGGCCCCTATATACCGCCTCCTCATGCTGCTGCCAAGTCCAGAGTCTGTCATGGTCCCTGTACGGCCTCCCATTGCTGCTGTCTCCATCGCCACACTCTGCTGCCATGTGCCACTTTCAGGTCTCTTCACACTGCTGGTGTGTTAAATTTTTTGACATAGGGTGCAGGCAGATTACGGGCCTCACATAGCTGCTGCCAGGCCCCTAATCTGCCATGGGCCCCTATATACCGCCTCCTCATGCTGCTGCCAAGTCCAGAGTCTGTCATGGTCCCTGTACGGCCTCCCATTGCTGCTGTCTCCATCGCCACACTCTGCTGCCATGTGCCACTTTCAGGTCTCTTCACACTGCTGGTGTGTTAAATTTTTTGACATAGGGTGCAGGCAGATTACGGGCCTCACATAGCTGCTGCCAGGCCCCTAATCTGCCATAGGCCCCTATATACCGCCTCCTCATGCTGCTGCCAAGTCCAGAGTCTGTCATGGTCCCTGTACGGCCTCCCATTGCTGCTGTCTCCATCGCCACACTCTGCTGCCATGTGCCACTTTCAGGTCTCTTCACACTGCTGGTGTGTTAAATTTTTTGACATAGGGTGCAGGCAGATTACGGGCCTCACATAGCTGCTGCCAGGCCCCTAATCTGCCATGGGCCCCTATATACCACCTCCTCCTGCTGCTGCCAGGTCCAGAGTCTCTCATGGGTCCCTGTACGGCCTCCCATTGCTGCTGTCTCCATCGCCACACTCTGCTGCCATGTGCCACTTTCAGGTCTCTTCACACTGCTGGTGTGTTAAATTTTTTGACATAGGGTGCTGCAAGATAACGGGCCTCACATAGCTGCTGCCAGGCCCCTAATCAGCCATGGGCCCCTATACCGCCTCCTCCTGCTGCTGCCAGGTCCAGAGTCTCTCATGGGTCCCTGTACGGCCTCCCATTGCTGCTGTCTCCATCGCCACACTCTGCTGCCATGTGCCACTTTCAGGTCTCTTCACACTGCTGGTGTGTTAAATTTTTTGACATAGGGTGCTGCAAGATAACGGGCCTCACATAGCTGCTGCCAGGCCCCTAATCAGCCATGGGCCCCTATACCGCCTCCTCCTGCTGCTGCCAGGTCCAGAGTCTCTCATGCCATGTGCCACTTTCAGGTCTCTTCACACTGCTGGTGTGTTTAATTTTTTGACATAGGGTGCAGGCAGATTACGGGCCTCACATAGCTGCTGCCAGGCCCCTAATCTGCCATGGGCCCCTATATACCGCCTCCTCATGCTGCTGCCAGGTCCAGAGTCTCTCATGGGTCCCTGTACGGCCTCCCATTGCTGCTTTCTCCATCGCCACACTCTGCCATGTGCCACTTTCAGGTCTCCTCACACACTGCTGGTGTGTTGAATTTTTTGACATAGGGTGCTGGCAGATTACGGGCCTCCCATAGCTGCTGCCAGGCCCCTAATCTGCCATGGGCCCCTATATACCGCCTCCTCATGCTGCTGCCAAGTCCAGAGTCTGTCATGGGTCCCTGTACGGCCTCCCATTGCTGCTGTCTCCATCGCCACACTCTGCCATGTGCCACTTTCAGGTCTCCTCACACACTGCTGGTGTGTAGAATTTTTTGACATAGGGTGCTGGCAGATTACGGGCCTCCCATAGCTGCTGCCAGGCCCCTAATCTGCCATGGGCCCCTATATACCGCCTCCTCATGCTGCTGCCAAGTCCAGAGTCTGTCATGGGTCCCTGTACGGCCTCCCATTGCTGCTGTCTCCATCGCCACACTCTGCCATGTGCCACTTTCAGGTCTCCTCACACTGCTGGTGTGTTGAATTTTTTGACATAGGGTGCTGGCAGATTACGGGCCTCCTATAGCTGCTGCCAGGCCCCTAATCTGCCATGGGCCCCTATATACCGCCTCCTCATGCTGCTGCCAAGTTCAGAGTCTGTCATGGGTCCCTGTACGGCCTCCCATTGCTGCTGTCTCCATCGCCACACTCTGCCATGTGCCACTTTCAGGTCTCCTCACACTGCTGGTGTGTTGAATTTTTTGACATAGGGTGCTGGCAGATTACGGGCCTCCTATAGCTGCTGCCAGGCCCCTAATCTGCCATAAGCCCCTATATACCGCCTCCTCATGCTGCTGCCAAGTCCAGAGTCTGTCATGGGTCCCTGTACGGCCTCCCATTGCTGCTGTCTCCATCGCCACACTCTGCCATGTGCCACTTTCAGGTCTCCTCACACACTGCTGGTGTGTTGAATTTTTTGACATAGGGTGCTGGCAGATTACGGGCCTCCTATAGCTGCTGCCAGGCCCCTAATCTGCCGTAGGCCCCTATATACCGCCTCCTCATGCTGCTGCCAGGTCCAGAGTCTCTCATGGGTCCCTGTACGGCCTCCCATTGCTGCTGTCTCCATCGCCACACTCTGCCATGTGCCACTTTCAGGTCTCCTCACACTGCTGGTGTGTTCCATTTTTTGTCATAGGGTGCTGGCAGATTATGGGCCTCCCATAACTGCTGCCAGGCCCCTAATCTGCCATGGGCCCCTATACCGACTCCTCATGCTGTGACGTTGCAACAAGGTGGAATTCAACCCTACATATGTTAGACCGCCTTTACGAACAGCAAAAGGCCATCACAGATTTCCTGATGTTAAAAGCAGATAAAGGTACTCCCTGTGTAACTTAGATGTCAGCCATTGGCAGCTCATGCGTGACACCTGCGCTTGCTCAGGCCCTTTGAGGAGGCCACGCTATTCGTGAGTCGGCAGGACTATGGGATGAACGACGTCATTCCTCTGTTGCACGTCCTGGAACAAATGCTGTTAACAATGGCTGGTCAGGGTGCGGTAGACGTGGCGCACAGATCTCAACGCCACATGGCCCCTGTGGGGGCAGGACTGGAAGAAGAGGAGGAGGTAGAGGAGGACATTGGTGCTCAGGAATTATTGAGTGAAATGGGTGGTTTTTCCACTCAGCGGACAGGAGTGGAGGAGCAGGAGCATCTGGTAGAGGAGGAGGAAGAGGAGACAGAGGACCTAGACGCACCGTGGCAGTATGCTGTGGAGATGGAGGCAGGGAGTCCCTCGCATTCCTTGGCACAAATGGCCCATAGCATGCTCGGTTGCTTGCGTAGCGACAGCCGAATAATAACCATCAGACAGAGGGATGACTTTTGGCTGTCCACCTTGTTGGACCCTCGCTACCGTTCAAAAATGGTGGCCTTTTTCACACCTGCTGAGAGGGAGGCCAAAATAACGTACTATAAAAAACACCTATGTAGTCAGCTGGTCTCTGCCTGTCTGCGCCAACGTCCATCCTCAGACACTGTGGGCCCTGTGCGCTCGTGTTCCGCTGCCATGGCAGCAGGGGAGGGGTGGGGTGGTAGGAGCAGTGGCAGCTCCACCAGCAGCGGCTGCCTCAGTCTGCAGTCGATGATGAGTAGCTTTCTTCACCAGCGCAGTGAGGAAACTACTAACCAGCCGCAGCAGCAGCAGCAGCATCAGGTGGACCTGGAGCAGGACCTCAAACAACAGGCTTAGGCCTACTTGGACAGCACCCTGCCAACCGAGGTAGACAATCCCCTTGACTACTGGGCAACGAAACTTGACCTTTGGCCCCAACTAGCTGAATTTGCCCTTGAAAGGCTGTCATGCCCGGCCAGTAGCGTGGCATCGGAGCGCGTGTTTAGTGCGGCAGGAGGTATTGCAACTCCGCGGAGGACACGACTGTCCACCCAAAGTGTGGAGAGACTCACGTTTGTGAAAATGAATCAGGCGTGGATTAGTCTGGATTTCAAACCACCAGTTCCTGACACAACTGACTAAATCCGCCATGAATCATGCCCCAAACATGTGCCACTTTCAGGTCTCCTCACACTGCTGGTGTGTTCCATTTTTTGTCATAGGGTGCTGGCAGATTACGGGCCTCCCATAGCTGCTGCCAGGCCCCTAATCTGCCATGGGCCCCTATACCGCCTCCTCATGCTGCTGCCAAGTCCAGAGTCTCTCATGGGTCCCTGTACGGCCTCCCATTGCTGCTGCCTCCATCGCCACACTCTGCCATGTGCCACTTTCAGGTCTCCTCACACTGCTGGTGTGTTCCATTTTTTGTCATAGGGTGCTGGCAGATTACGGGCCTCCCATAGCTGCTGCCAGGCCCCTAATCTGCCATGGGCCCCTATACCGCCTCCTCATGCTGCTGCCAGGTCCAGAGTCTCTCATGGGTCCCTGTACGGCCTCCCATTGCTGCTGTCTCCATCGCCACACTCTGCCATGTGCCACTTTCAGGTCTCCTCACACTGCTGGTGGGTTCCATTTTTTGTCATAGGGTGCTGGCAGATTACGGGCCTCCCATAGCTGCTGCCAGGCCCGTAATCTGCCATGGGCCCCCGTACCGACTCCTCATGCTGCTGCCAGGCCCGTAATCTGTCATGGGCCACTGTTGTCGCTTGTTGGCATATTCCGCTCGTTCAGATGCTCCTTCTCCTGCTACTCCTCTTCACGGATTCCGTCAGCAGTCTTTCTTGGAATCCGTTTCCAAGAGACAACAGTTTGCGAGCACGCACCCGACGGTGCAGAAGCTGAACGTCCTCCTGTCCAAGTTGCTGCTGCCAGGCTCGTAATCTGTCATGCGCCCCTGTACCGCCTCCTCATGCTGCTGCCAGGTCCAGAGTGTGTCATGGGCCCCCGTACCGACTCCTCATGCTGCTGCCAGGCCCGTAATCTGTCATGGGCCCCTGTACCGCCTCCCCATGCTGCTGCCAGGTCCAGAGTGTGTCATGGGTCCCTGTACGGCCTCCCATTGCTGCTGCCAGGCCCGTAATCTGCCATGGGCCCCTGTACCGACTCCTCATGCTGCTGCCAGGCCCGTAATCTGTCATGGGCCCCTGTACCGCCTCCTCATGCTGCTGCCAGGTCCAGAGTGTGTCATGGGTCCCTGTACGGCCTCCCATTGCTGCTGTCTCTATCGCCACACTCTGCCATGTGCCACTTTCAGGTCTCCTCACACTGCTGGTGGTTTCCATTTTTGTCATAGGGTGCTGTATGGCCTCCCATTGCTGCTGCCTCCACCGCCACACTGTGGCTCCACACTCTGGTTTTGGCCCCGTGACTGCCCAAATGAGTGAAGTGTGCGGTGATTCTAAGATCGACGGCACTCATCTGCATGTCATACTGACTGACAGTATTATTTCTCTTCCCCAGCAGACTCCAAGGGCATTTAAATTAAAGGTACAGTGTTCTGCACTAATATTAAGTCTCTCTGAAGCCTAGAAACACCCTTTTTTAAGTTAAATTCACAGCGAATTTATTCGACTCGAATCGAATATTGTCCACGAATTCGCCGAATCAGTCGAATCGAATTTTTCATTTCTTCGCTCATCTCTAATTGTGATGACCACTCTAGAATCTCAATTTTGTTCTGCTCCAGCCACTGAAAGTTGGCTTGATGTTATGATTTGAATCACTGTCATGTTGGAATGTCCAAATGTACCAGATGTACAGCTCCTGAGCTGATGAATACAAATTTTTCCTCCATTTTCTGATAATATGCTGTGATCATCTTGACATTTATTTTTAGTATATTTGCTGTGCTGCTGTTGCTCATTAACCCCCCCTTCCAGAAAAGCAGAGATCCACCTCCATGCTTCACATTAGGTATGGCATTCTGTTCTTCGTAGGTCTTGTTGACTCCTTTTTAAACATAGCATTTATGGTTGTGATTGTAAAGTTCAGTTTTTGTCTCATTGCTCCAAATGATTTTGTTCCAGAAATTTTGAGGATTCTCTAGGTGCTGTTTGGCACATTCTAAATGGGCTGTTTTATGCAGTTGGTGCATCAAAAATTGCTAACATTTTAAAAATTCTGCCAAAGGTATGTAAATTCGTAAGCACAACTGTAATATGTCAGGATTTCCCACTGGGAAGATCATTTCTATCCCAATCAGTTTGCTTGTAAAGCTAGCCAAAGAACAGACAATAACATAGATTAAACAGAACATTTTTGTCCATTACAAATAGGATTAGGAATAAATTCAATCTGACAACTTTAGCTTTATGTGCACAGTTACTCTATAGGATATTTGAAGAATGTTTATGCACAACAACGCAAGAAAAAGTCCATCACAAAAAAAAAGTATTTGATAATATTCCATGATTAATCTTACAATGTAAATACCTATGCTGGGGAAGTTATATACATTGCAAGGATTGCAAATTTCATTGTAAAATTTTACTATACTTGCTGTTCTATAGAAACTAACACAAGGATCCCAATCAGTTTCTGCTTCCTGAGTGATAAGTGGGAGGGTCTTTTTGCTCTGATTATTGGTTGCAGTATTTAAAAACTGTTGAGAAATTCTGTGAGCCAATGATATAAGCAAGTAATGGAGACATTCTGGGGTGTACGCTATAGGCTGTGTTCAGGCAGCAACTGCCTATTGCAACCTTTCTCAACATTTTCAACACAGATGAACCCTTGAAATAACTTTCCAGTCTCAGGGAACCCATGCTAAAAAGTACTACTATATCTACAACTCATGATACATTAATGTATAATGAGGGAAGAATGCTCCTTACACTTGAGAAATCCTGGCCTATTGTCTTCTATTGGTTCTCAGCAATACATTGCAGTGGATGTTTTCAATAACAAGATAACCTATAAATTACAATAGGCTACTACACCAAGCTTTGGCAACGTAATCCAAATTATAGATGAGTGTTAGTTGAAGTTCAGTTTTAACACGTTTGTCAAGTCCATCTTAGTCTGCTATTCTAACATTACCTTCTCCCCAGACTGGCAATGCTGCTGTCCAATGTATCCATTGTAGCTATGATGAAGTGGAGACACCTTAAAGGTGGCTATATATGGACTGAAAAGCTGAACTGGACAAATTTCAATCCATGTGTGGGCAGGCTGGTTGTATAGAAGTCAATCTCCCGATCGACTTGGGTAAAACCAGCCTGTAGGGTTTTTCATGAACAATCAGTGCCACTGACTATAGCCAGCAACACTGATCAATGTGTTCTGAGAGCGGGGAAGGCTCCCCACCGTCAGAGCACAATAGCACAGCGGGAGTGATTCCTCCATCCACATCAAATGTGTGGATGGGGGAAACAGATCTCTTTTTTTTCATTCAACCCACTGCTTGAACAAAACATGATTAATGCATGGCCAGCTTAAGACAGGAAACGTGTTACTGGCTGAATCACCAGGGTAAGATAAAAGAAAAAAAAAACAAATCCACATCTAGGGATTGGTAACCTACATTATATAAAAATGTTGTTTTTAGATTTAATGCTACTTCTCTTGCATTTTAGATAAACAGATGCAAACATTGCACCCAGATTTATCTCTCTGGTTCAACAAAGTAAATGATATTATACGCATGGAGGGCCTTACAGCCACACTCTATGGTAGGTAAGAAAACTTTGGAACTACATGGGCATCACAGATACATGGCACTTCCACTGCTTAATGTATAAACACCATATTAGGAATCTGAAGCCGCCTTCTGGCCCTAATCATTTGAGACCTCTCTGGATACCATCATCCCCTCCCTCCCCATCCATTTTTTACTTCTTCTTTCTCCCTCTATCCTCTCCATTCATCTCCCTATCCTTCTCTTCCCTTCTCCTTCCTTCCTTCCTTCCTTCCTTCCTTCCTCTTCCCACTTCTCTCCCCCTTTCACCCACTTCTCTCTTCCTACCCTTCCCATATCCTCCCTTTTCTCAATACATCAGCACATTTTACCCTCTGACACTTTTGCTGGACAGCTTGGTCTGATAACGGAAGCTGAAAAATAACAGACTTACTGGCTTTATCAACAGATGATAATAAAAGATCAAAAGCCCGAAAAAATAGAAAATAATACAACCACAACATCTATGAATTGGTAGTCTCCAATATATACATTTTTTTGTTTTTGGGTTTAGAACCACTTTGAGGCCCTGTTCACACTACACACAGGCTGCGGGCTGGCTGCGGGTGCAGAAATCACACCTGTTCCCATACCTGCAAATACCTGCAGCTGTATTGCTTTTCTCTTGCGAGACGTGGGGGGTGCCCTTCATTCTGAACGGCGCCCCCATGCATGTCATCCTACAGTGTGATCGCAAGTTCGGGAACCGCACAGAAACCTCATGGTCTTTTTCCCCACTGATGCATTTTGGAAAAGGTGTATGTACCATTTCCTTACGTGAAATGCAGGCACAGTGCCCACACAAATACGAGCCACACGGCCCGCACTAGTGTGAACCGGGCCTAAAACAATTAGTAGATCTCACTATGTAAAAGTAGTATATGCAACAATTAATTGTCAGGTAGATCTTAGTGAACAGATCTCCTCGAAGGAGAAATGAGTCTGTAAAGTGAACTGTGCATTAAATAACGACTTGCAGAATCATTATGTAATTCATGTACTACTAACAAACCACAGTCTTCCGATTCTGGTTTGTGGGTATTATTGAATCCATGTTATGGTCTTTGATGTGGCAATGAGTTGGTCATAAATGCAATATACTGTAGGTACCTTTTTGCGTCATATCACCTTGTATGTGCAAAACCAGTTAATGCTCACCATCAACTTTTTAAAGTTGAAGTCACTTGGACTAAAAGCACCTCTCAGGCTACATTCACACTGAGCTGAGTGTTTTTTCAAACTTTTTTTCAGGCTTTTTGAGCATTTCTTTTTATAGCAGATTTGCAAATATTATAGGCGATTTTCATTTAGGCGTTTTTGCTGTGGCCAATAGAGATAGAAATAACTGCTGTTTGAGCTCAAAACGTCTGAAAAAATGCTCATTCCCACTGTTCAGGCATTTTCCAGTCAAGTCTATGGAGACAAAATACTCAGATCTGCCTGAAAAGTAGTGCAAATACTGAGAATGAGAAACAGCTGTTTTGATACAGGTGACAGACCGATCAAGTGTGAACAGGGCCTATTGGAAATAATAGGATTTTACTTGTTGAGCGTTTCTGAGTGTTGAGCTTCAAGCCGAAAAATGCTAAAGTGTGAATGGGGTCTCATACCAAAGATCTCAAACTTAGGCACACTACAAATATAAAGCATACTACAGTTTTGATGTCTTGCCCCAATTCAGTTATGAAGAATGCCTTTCATCATGCTAGACACACTTATTGAACAAGAAAGTAAAAAAAGCAGGGAACACTTGAGGTTACTTTGCAAATCACTGCAGCTAAATACACAATATGAAAATGACAAACTCTGTTATTGCTGCCTGACTTAACATGTAAGTGAGCCTTGTCTATTTATCTAATGAGATACTTAAGATGGAATGAGAAAAGTCACATACACTATACACACCCAATGCCAAAATACAATAAAAGGCTTAAGTGAGTAAATACTGAAACTAGCAACACATAACAATTGTGAATGAGTTTTTTACTGGTTGAACCTACCCTGGGTAAGGTCACATAGGAATTTACGGGCTAGAGATTTCTGACTATAAACTAAGGTTTAGCATTACTTTCGGTTGTCCTGTTTCCCATATTAGCCATGCCATTTGATGTGGAGCCTTGTTTAATATGCCAGTGTCCAAGAACTCTTTATACAGACAGCCACTAGATGCAGGGGCTTCCAACAGTAAGCATAGAAGAAACTTTAAAAATCAGAAAATCCAACCACAGAAAGTTTTCTCATCCAAAATACCCATTTACATGAATGTCGTTATATAGCATGTATGTATGTATATGTTCAAAAAAATAAGAACTGGAATAAAGATTGTTACTGTTTCTGCACTGATAGTGAAGAATAATATAGTCAAAATAGTTTTGCTGCTCAGTTTGCTGTCAAGTTGTTCCTCCATGTAAAGAGTTCAATACTGGTTTTAATATAAATCTGGGAAGTCACAGTTTTTTCTAAGTCCATCTAAGTTTTATCCTGTTTTGAGCCCTAAAGAAGTGAAAGTATCGTTGGCACTGAAACACGTTGGCTGTTTTTATAGGACTTATTTACCTACAATTAATGTTATCCAGAACCATTTCACCCAGTTTTGGTGTGGTGTTCCTTTCTGTATTTCAGTGGTTTGAACTATTGATGGGTGCCCGCTGAGGGAAGCCTTGCTGTATGGGTGCCTCGCCAAAGCTATTGAGCTTGTTTAAAAATGTCTTCACATGCACATTTGAACATTTCCAGTGCCTTCTGAGTATGTTTTGTTGGAACAACATAGTCTGTACATGATAGATATCCAGCACCTCCATTGTCACATAAACCTGACACATTTTCAGGTATCTAATGCCTTGTACACACGATAAGAATGTCGGACGAATGATCATCCTTTTTTTTTTTAATACTAGTCTCCATATCGAAAATGAAAATGGTACTAAACTTATGAAAATTCTCGTTCGAAAGAAAAGAATTTTGAAAGTAATGTAATGTATTGTATTTTCAGACGACTACTGTACTGATTAAATGAAAATCGTACGATCTGATATCGTATGAGAAAAATTTTCACACTTATCCCTTCGCATGAATTGTCGTGATTGGCTGTCAAAAGCTGTGTACTACTGATCAGATTATTGTTCAGATTATCATTCTCACTTGGTTAAGTAAAGATTCTCTTGCAGGGTGAACAGCCTATTTGCCTTTGGTAAATCAGCCCAAGTTTCTAAGATATCTAAAAGATCTCAGTTTCCCCAGACCTGTAGACAAGGGGATTTTACTGAAGGAATTGAGACTGTTCAGGCTGCACATCACTCAATAATGTACAACCTTATAAACTTAGAGCCTCTACTCTTTCACATTCTAAAATGATTCCCAGGACTACCAAGCACTCCCTCTAGTCATAAAGAGGACTGTTTAGAAAAAAATGGACAAGGGCTCCAGTATCTATTGGATGTGATCCATATTGGATGTTTTACAATATTTATATTGTCCTGATGAAGAAGACTTGCTGTGGGGAATGAAATAGAGACTGAAGGCTGCAGCTTTCAGCTTCTATTTCATTCCCCACAGCAGGTATTCTTCATTAGGACCGTATAAATATTGTAAAACCCAAAAGCTTGTTAATAACTGAGCTGTGTATATCATTCCTGTGTCCGTCCCTGAAGAAGTACATTTTTATAATGCATATATGTGCTCAGGCAAGCCATTATTCACAATGAAAACCTTCCCAAGAATAAAGCATCAAACAGAATTATCCAAATTAATCCTTCCGTGTATGAAATGTGTGTGTAAGGAGCTCTATCTCCACTATAAACCACAACAAAAGAACTGCAGAGGTTGTACGCTCTGACTCAAAGATACACTCTGCAGCTAGGATTTAAGAAAGCCTGTTGTCAAAGACATAGAGACCATTGCTGACCTTATTGTGAGACTGCTAGTATTCTTGCTATCTCTGACCTGGAACAAGTATGCAACCAGCGAAGTCAGGATTTGCATATCTGTTCTAGATCAGTGACTCAGAAAATGTTGAAGCCAATGCATCCCCCATGACAGCCAGGCCTTTATCAGAAAGAAAAGTATCAGTGGTAGTCTTATTTCTCTGCTCTTGGATTTACTCCTAAACAATCATTAATAGATTTAAAAATCCCCTTTGATGTCACTGATTCCATTTTCAGTGAAATATGGGCTATTAATGTTAAAAGAGTAAAAAACTGATTGCTCCTGGAGTGTGACTTATATAAGATGTCATACTGTAAAAATAATATATATACTGTTCCTGATATTAAAATTAAAGCAACTGGATGGAATTAGGTCTAGTCCTGCACACTGATATGACTGTGATGGTGACTCTAAATGTATTTTCGACTGATAGATAGCCAACTTTGAAAAATGTATAGAATTGTGAAATGATCCAAGTCCATGGACCTGAGCTTACATGATACACAGATAGTGTGAGTTTGGGGGAATGCATCTGCACGGATGTCGCATTGTCATGCAGCCACTGCATCCCAATAGACAGGAATGAGACTGCCTGCATGCAGATGCATGGAACACCTATGCATCCCATGCGGACAAGGATGGCCCTTTGCATGGGTGTACGCATAGATACGCCCCTGTGAATGAGGCCATAGATGTTGTTTTTTATGTCCATTGCTATCATTATTTTTCATACATAATTCTTTTAGAAATAATGGAAACTATTTTCTAGGTCCTAAATTGCACTGTAATAGCATTCGTAGAGAAAGCTTATATGAATACAAGTGTACCTCGGTTTACAAACGCCTCAGTTAATGTAATTTTCGGTTTACAAATGAAAATCCATTGAAAATAATGGCTCTGTTTACAAATTTTTTTCGCAATATGAACGGATTAATTGGTTTTCAATGCGTTTACTAATTTTTTTTAATCATGTCCCTGTACAGTACTATGCCTTTAAAGTGCACTTTATAAAGAGTTTTGAACAGATAAGACTTTTTTTTACTTTTTTCTGACCTCCAGAACGGATTAATTGGTTTTCAATGCATTTACAATTTTTTTTTTAATCATGTCCCTTTATGCCTTTTAAGTGCACTGTATAAAGGATTTTGAACAGATAAAACTTTTTTTGACTTTTTTCTGACCTCCGCAACAGAGTAATTGGTTTTCAGTGCATTTACGAATTAATTTTTAAGCATGTCCCTGTACAGTATTTATGCCTTTAAAATTCACTTTATAAAGAGTTTTGAACAGATAAAAGACTTTTTTTTTACTGTTTTCTGACCCCCAGAACGGATTAATTGGTTCTCAATGCATTCCTATGGGAAACCGCGTTTCGGTTTATGAATTTTTCACAATACAAAAAGTCCCACAGAACTAATTAAATTCGTAAACCGAGGTACGCCTGTATTCCTAATAAAAGAATGAGATTATCTAAGGTGAGAGGAGATAAAAGAATAAATATTCTCTGTCTTTCCAAGTTAGTCTTCCTCCTCTGTTTCCAACTCACTTTTGGGTCTCATAAACTTTAATGACTATCAGGCAAAAAACAGTAATGTTCCTCTAAACAGCATGCGTGTGGGTTATTCCTATATTAAAATTTTACACACTATTAAAGCATAAATGTGCAATCACAGCCCTACAAAATGTATAAGAATAATGAATGAATGTTTGTACTTAATTTCTTTTTCTGAAACTAATACAAATCTATTGACTTTTAAAAGTGAGAATATCCTCTGTACATAGTATGCATACAATCTGTACAAGCTGCACACTTAGAACATTTGACAGCTGCAAATGTCAGTATAAGCAGCCAGCTAATCTGTTAGGACATGTATGGGATTCCTTAGTCCATAATTCATGTGTGCTAATAATCTAACACATAAAAGGTGATTAACTTACCAGTTCTAAAGGAATGAATGCATAAGGAAATGTTCTAAAAACTCCAAATCCATAGGGAATGTCCGGTACTTCGTAGTTGCCTGGCACCTGTATTCCTGTGGATGCCATTTTTCCCTCTGACAGCTATGTGTTCTGTACAGAGATGTCAACTGCTTCCTCACACCTGGATATGTGGACACCAAGCATAGCAATATGTAAGTTTAAAATATGATTGTACAGAGAGACACACCCACATGGACGTACTAGTCTGGAAACCTGTTTCATTCCTGGCAGGCCCAGATGATAAAAAGGGCAAGGTGATCTGTGGTTATTCTGTCAGTTTAATGATGATTGTGAAAGCCTAATAGAATGATGCATTTCCCAACAGCACATGTAATGGGTCTCCAATGTGAAAATATTTAAAGCTGAACTTCGGCCAAAAACAAATTTCAGTTATTGGTACTGTAAAAATAAATGAACACTAATTAAGTGTATGCAATTGCGGCCATTGCTATGTTACGTATCGCAATTCATTAAGATTTTTCCTTTTAGCCAATAGTTACTATACTCTGTACCCAGGGATAACTACGCATTTTGATGAATATGAGGTCAGGTATGCCTTCGTTTATGCATGTCCACACCTATCAGAGTATACATATGTCTTTATTCACAGTCCTATAGAGCAGTGTTTTTCAACCTTTTCCAGTCAAGGCATCCTTTAAAATTATGGACAGTCCTGAGGCACCCTTTACAATGATGGACAGTCCTGAGGCACCCTTTAAAATGATGAAAAGTCTTGAGGCACCCTTTACAATGATGGACAGTCTTCAGGCACCCTTTAAAATGATGGACAGTCTTGAGGCACCCCATACTAAAATGGGGTGCCTCAAGACTGTCCATAATTTTAAAAGGGCACCCCATTCTATTATTTGAAAAACTATTCTGATAGTTTTATATAACGCAGCAACATCCACACATGTAGGACACCCAACATTAGAAGTGATTTATTCTTCCAAAGCAAATAGACTTTTGCACACTAGCACTGACTAGTATTCCAATGTTTCTCTTCTCCCTCAGTTTTTCTCCATCACTGAGCTAATATGACCCCAGCACTGATGGAGAGGGGCAGGGGAGGGTCAGACTAGGATGGTGTGCAGGCAACTGACATGCTCCTTATCGACTGATGATGTTATTGGTTGTCAGGATGCCGGCGGCTAGAAGGTCGTAATGGTGCACAATGAAAACCTGTGGCTTTGTGTAACTAAAAGGCAGGCTTGTTCCACTCACAGGCTTGTATACAAGTTTTGCGCAATTTTTAGAAATTTTGCCAGGGCATTCCTGAAGAAACCTCAAGGCACCCCAGGGTGCCTGGGCACCCTGGTTGAGAAAGGCTGCTATAGAGTAGTGTTGCAGTATTCCACATACAGGGGTTTATTTACTAAAGCTGGAGAGTGCAAAATCAGGCTCATTTGTACATAGAAACCAATCAGATTCCAGGTTTTATTGCCAAAGCTTAACTGAACAAGCTGAGGTTAGAAGCTGATTGGTTTCTATGCAGAAGTGAGCCTGATTTTGCACTCTCCAGTTTTAGTAAATAAACCTCACATTGTTTCTACTTATAGATGTGCCAGGAACTATCTCATCCTCAGATTGCTCCATATAATTTTCCTAAACAGGCTACAGTTGGATGTTGGAAGAGGCAAATGCCCCTATAGATGGTGAGAAACCCTTGTCTTGTATTGAAGGGGTGTGAGGGATAACCACTGTTTGAGACAACCCTTAGTTGACTACAAGCGTGGGCTAGATCTAAACAAAGTCAGTGGCTACTGAAGGGCTTACATGACCTCCCTGAAGTCCAACACATCACTGCTCCAATTTCCAGCCTGATTTTATCCCTAAGCTGCCAACAAACTTTTCCTCGTCCACCAACTACAAAGCCCTATAGCAGTCTCCATTCACAAGTCCAGGCGATTCCCCAAATAAAGCGCAAAAAATTATTTCCAAAACCCAACATGTTTCACTGCCTATTTTGTGGCGTCATCAGAGGTAAAAAAAATAAAAGTGCTCAGTGCATGTGCTCAAATTAAAACAAAAATCAAAATGGTGCCCCCCACTAAGTGTAATTTATAGGTTCCTCTTCTCGTTCATTGGCTAGGACATATGTTTTAATCATTATGTCATCACACAATTGCGTCATGATGCATATTCTCTTCTGATGTAATTATGTCACATGCGTGATGTCATCACACTCTACAGCATGCCGCCATTGCGTTTCTGCGTGAGTTACATTAATATACTCCATAGGAAACCTATATAATGCCCAGGCACCGTAGAGCATGATGACGTCACGCACGTGACATAATGACATCAGTTGTAAATAAAATGTTGTTTGTTTTATAATTTTCTGTTTCGGAGACACAAAATACCAGGGCAAATAGTGCGAGTGAATCTCCCCAGAAAAGACACAGACAACAGTAAAAACCTAGCAGAGGTTCTAACCCTCCTTTGCTCTATCTAAAATTAAAGTCTGTTGTGAAAAGACTTTAAGGACTGTCATGTAAAACACAGCTCACACGATCACATAAAGTTAACACACAAATACAGGCAGGTACTTTCCCCTTTTGAGTAGCCCCTTGTCTCCTCCCTCTACCCATCTCCCACCACCGTCCATTTTAGAGAATACAAAACCAAGTATCATTTTGTGGTGCTAAGCAATTTTTATGAAACGTGTTAGGGATAACAAGACAAACAGTACAATAGATCCCCTGCAGCCAACAACAATACACCCCCCAAAAACAATGTATCCCCCCACAACAAATACCCCTCCAGCAATAACAGACCCACCTCAGCAACAATAGACCCCCGTCAGGAACAATAAATCTCTCAGCAGCCAAAATCAATGGAACATCCAGAGGCCATCAACAATAGACCTCCCTCAACACTAGATCCCACCCAGCAACAATTGACCCCTCTAGGCAACATACAGTTGTGCTCAAAAGTTTGCATACCCTGGCAGAAATTGTGAAATTTTGGCATTGATATTGAAAATATGACTGATCATGCCAAAAAATGCTCTTTTATTGAAGGATGATGATCATATGAAGCCATTTATTATCAAATAGTTGTTTGGCTCCTTTTTAAATCATAATGATAACAGCAATTACCCAAATGGCCCGTATCAAAAGTTTCCATACCCTGGAATGTTTTGCCTTGGTACAGACACACAAGGTGACACACACGGGTTAAACAGCCAATTAGAGGTTAATGTCCCTCATCTGTGGCTTTTTAATTTGCAATTAGTGTCAGTCAATGAGTTTGTTAGCTCTTACGTGGAAGCATTGACTAGGCTAGATACTGAGCCATGGGGATCAGAAAAGAACTGTCAAAAGTCCTGCGTAACAAGGTAATGGAGCTTTATAAAGATGGAAGAGGAAATAAAAAGATGTCCAAAGCCTTAAATATGCCAGTCATCACTTCCACTAAGAAGTAGAAAATTCAGGGACCTCTTGATACCAAGCCAAGTACAGGTAGACCAAGAAAGATTGCAGCCACAACTGTCAGAAGAATTGTTCGGGATACAAAGGGAAACCCTCTGCTCTGGGAAAAGACAGTGTGGTTGTTTTGAAGGAGCACAATATGATGACACTTGAACAAAAATGAGCTGCATGGTCAAGGTGCCAGAAAGAAGCTTTTACTGCATTAATGACACAAAAAGGCCTGGTTAGGCATGTCAAGGTGTTGTCAGGCATATTGTAACTGGGCTTTTTTGTGGCATTGGTGCAGTAAAAGCTTCTTTCTGGCACCTCGACCAAACAGCTCATTTTTGTTCAAGTATCACCGTATTGTACTTCTTAAAAACAACCATACCATCTTTTTTTCTTGGTCTACCTGACCTTGGCTGGGTATCAAGAGATCCCCGAACTTTCCACTTCTTAATAGCTGATTTAACAGTACTGAGTGGCATATTCAAGGCTTTGGACATCTTTTTATGTCCTTTTCCATATTTATAAAGTTCCATTACCTTGTTACGCAGAACTTTTGACAGTTCTTTTCTGATCCCCATGGCTCAGTATCTAGCCTAGTCATTGCTTCCACGTAAGAGTTACAAACTCATTGACTATTTATACAATGCCACTAATTGTAATTTAAAAAGCCATAGATGTGGGACATTAACCTCTAATTGGCATTTTAACCCGTGTGTGTCACCTTGTGTGTCTGTACCAAGGCCAAACATTCCAGGGGATGGAAACTTTTGATCATGACCATTTGGGTGATATCTGTTATCATTATGATTTAAAAAGGAGCCAAACAACTATTTGACAATAAATGGCTTAATATGATCATCATTCTTCAATAAAAGAGCATTTTTTGGCATAATCAGTCATATTTTCAATATCAATGCCAAAATTTCACAATTTCTGCCAGGATATGAAAATGTTTGAGCACAACTGTAAGACCCCCAAGCAACAAAATATCCATCCAGCATACCCAACACCCCTTGCCATTACATATAATTGGTTCTGGAGGCCATGTTCAAGCTAAAAAAAAGCCCTGGATATAGATATACTGCTGTACTGTATCTGGTCTCTAAGAGGAAACTGCCTTTATTCATGTCCTTTGTTAATGTATCCTGAAATGTAAAGTAAACAACTCCCTTACACAATTTATTGTGGTGAAATGTAGTAAAGGGCAAAATGCCTTCTCTTGCCATTAATGTCTAAAATAGAATGACTTCTAAGAGAAAAAACCCAATGTTTTCAACAAAAATAAAAAAATACATTTCTCTGCACCAATTAAAATAACATAACAGATTTTGCTGCAGTTTTCTCCTTCAGTCCAGTTCTCTCTGCAGCTAGATGATATTGCTTTTCCAGGTTGAAAGATGGTCAGGGTGAGTCAACCTACTTCCTGTGACCCGAGGATGTCATGGATCCACCCACCGAAGGGTAATCTGAGGCCACAGTGCTGAAGCACAGATTATTGCCCACATATAATAGCATCAGTAATATGCTGTGCTGCGGAAAGGACCACTCACCACCTACACCAGACAAGAATGTGAAGAACCCCGATGTCACCAGATCAATCAGAAAACCGCAGGATTGAAGGAAGATTATGTATAAGGGAATTAAAAAATAGATGCAGAGGGGGAGAATGAGGGGATGTTTTTTTCTTTTTTCAAAAATGTGCGTATGCTTTAACTACCTGCCGACCGCAGATAGCCGAATGACGGCTGCACTGCGGCCGGCCAGTTCTGGGTGGACGTCATATGACGTCCCCCCAGAACGCGCTCTCCTGCGCGCCCCAGGGGGCGCGCACCCGGCGATCTCCGTGATCGCTGTGTCCTACGGACACAGCTGATCACGAGATGTGGTAAAAGGCCGATCATACCGGCCTTTTACCACGTGATCAGCGGTGTCCAATGACACGCTGATCACAGGGAAATGCAAGTGCCGGTTCTCGGCTGCACTTTCCTCACGCTGTCAGATCGTGAGGAAAGTACTGCCGAGAACCGGCAGTTGTCAGAGCGGGGATCGGCACCGATCATCAGGGCACTGATGATCAGTGCCCTGATGATCGGTGCCCAGCAGTGACACCCGCAAGTTCCGCCCAGCAGTGCGCCCAATAGCTCCGCCCACCCGTGCCCAGCAGTGCACCCACCTGTGCCCAGCAGTGCCCCCACCTGTGCCCAGCAGTGCACCCACCTGTGCCACTCTGCAGTGCCACCTACCTGTGCCCAGAAGTGCCACCTACATGTGCCCAGCAGTGCCACCCACCTGTGCCCACCCACCTGTGCCCACCAGTGCCACCCACCTGTGCCCCCCAGTGCCACCCACCTGTGCCCACCCACCAGTGCTGCCCACCAGTGCCACCCACCAGTGCAGCCCAGCAGTGCTGCCAGTCAGTGCCACCAGTCAGTGCCCAGGGGTTGTGCCAGTCAGTGCCGCCAGTCAGTGCCCAGCAGTGATGCCAGTCAGTGCCGTCTATCAGTACCCATAATCAGTGTCACCTATCAGTGCCGCCTATCAGTGCTGCATATCAGTGCCGCCTATCCGTGACCCCTAATTAGTGCTGTCTATCAGTGCCGCCTATCCGTGCCACCTCATTAGTACTGCCTATCAGTGCCCTTTAGTGCTGCCTATCAGTGCCCATCAGTGCCACCTATCAGTGCCCATCAGTGCTGCCTCATCAACGCACATCAGTGATGGAGAAAAAATACCTGTTTGAAAAATTTTATAAAAGAAACAAATAAACTTTTTTTTTTTTTTTCAAATTTTTTGCACTTTTTTATTTATAGCGCAAAAAGTAAATCGCCCAGTGGCGATTAAATACCACCAAAAGAAAGCTCTATTTGTGAGAAAAAAATGATCAAAATTTCATATGGGTACAATGTTGCATGACCGCGCAATTGTCAATCAAAGTGCGGCAGCGCTGAAAGCTGAAAATTGGCCTGGTAAGGAAGGGGGTATAAGTGCCCGGTAGGCAAGTGGTTAAGGGTAATACAGTTTGAGATTAAGGTCTATTGAGTTATGGTTATTTTTGGATGACCTGGTATTTCAGATCACAAAACCTCATTATGCAAAATATGGGTCTAAGAAAACAGAGTTGTTGTGCTTACTGGCAGAACTGATCTCATTAAGTTTGGTTGAAATTGTTTGAAACATGAAATATTTTAGCTTGAAACTGAACTCCGGTCAGATACAGTATAAAAGACACAAAAGAATGCAGCTCTGCATTCATTGATACAGAAGAATTCCAGATATAGATATTTTATACATAGTGACATTGATTCAGCTTGGACCAAAGCAGCTATGTACAGTATATTCCATACCTGGCCGATGCCCCTGGAAGCTGGAAATGACTGCAGTAGACATCGCTACTCCAGTGATCCCCACTTGCTTCCAGGTCCCGTGTCAAGCACCATTCAGAGAGTGCTTTGCATTTCTGAATGAATGCAAAGCATTCTCTGGTTGGACAAGGTGGAGAAGCGGAGCAGTGCCATCACACTCACTGCCCTGGTGATGAGCTTCTCCTTTCACTGTCCAATCACAGGCTGGAGTAGTGGTGTATTTAGGTTTTGTGCTGCCTAGGCAACACAAAAGTCGTCTGCCCCCACAGACACCGACAAAAATCCCCCCTTCCCCCTCATGCAATAACAGCATGACATTGACCAACAGCACCCCTGCCCCCCCACCTGGGAGATCCTTCCACTCCTCCCCCCCCACGATAAAGAGAAAAAAGACACTCATTTTCACAGCTCTGGACATCCCCGGGAATGAGAGTCTGGCTCTACAGACTCCATCAAGCAGCCCACAGCCTCTCTTTGATCCCACCTGGTTCCCATAGTGCACGTATCCCTTTTTTCATCCCTTCTTCTGGAGGGAGGTCTACCCCCCTGAAAAATGTCACCCTAGGCAAGTGCCTTGTTTGCCTTGTGGTAAATACGCCCCTGGGCTGGAGGAGGGACAAGACCTGTATGAATTACTGGACTGCAGCAAAAAAATACTAGGTCTCACATCCTGCAAGACAGGATTGTACTAAGAATCAGAGTTCTATAAATCTCAGAACTAGATGGACAGGAATCTCCCATACATGTCTCACATCTGTGTATGTAGCCCTTTGCCTAGATTTCAACGAGCTCCGTCAATAAGCTATAAATCTCTAACTGTATATCTTGCATTCAGTATACTCAGCTTATTAAACTCGAGATGTTGTTCCCTCTGTTTGTTTTTGTAATAGTCTGTTTGAAGAGGTCCTGTATTCTACTTAAGTTAAACAATAATCTTTATTGGTCCAATAGTTTACCACCAGTCAAGTATACATTGGTCAGATCTCTAGAGTTCAATAATCAGGTTGTAGGAAAGAAGACCATTTATTTATAGTATCTCTTTGGCCTTGGCTCTGTCCAGAGATTTCTTCATTAACCTATTTTAATGGTACCTTTAGAGGGTGGAAATATTTTTGATATATTAATTTTCACCTTATAGTGTCATCCCAAGTTTGACCATTGTTTAATATTCCATATTTTGAAGAAAAGTACTCAAAATATATTCCTGTTTTAGACTCATTTAAAAGGAAAGCTGTCAATATACTGTATCTCCTCTCATTACCATAACGTAACCTTGGTTGAGGTAGATGCCCAAAGGCAACTTTGCAAAACCTTTGGAATTAAAGTCCAGCCCCAGGGATTTTGTTGTAGAGTACAAAACAAAGTGATTTAATAAAAAAATAAAATACAAATGTAAAAAAAAAGTTTTTTAAATTATAATTTTTGGTTATAAACTAATTTGGGTTCTTTTTTTTTTACTAAAAAGATAACTGAATACATTTTGGCCAAGATTTATGAAGAAAGATTATTTATTTGCAAAACTGTATAAGAAAAACACTTTTTTTCTAAATTTTTGGACTTTTTCAATTATATAGCAAAAAAAAATAAAAATCCCAGTGGTGAATAAATATCACCAAAATAAAGTGTTATCTGTCTCAAAAAAAGGCTAAAAAAATCATATGGGTACAGTGTTGCATGACCGTGCAATTGTCATTCAAAGTGTGTAAGCGCTGAAAGCTGAAAATTGGCCTGGGCAGAAAGGGGGCAAAAGTGTCCAGACTTGAAGTGGTTAAAAATACAAATCTACATTTTTTGAATGCATTTACAAATATATGTAAAAATATATGTTAAAATTACTTTTTTATATGTTAAAGAAATCTGAAGAATATATTTTAAAAAATATATATTTTCTATTATATTCTTCAGATTTTTGTAACATATAAAAAAGTAATTTTAACATATATTCTTACATACATTTGTAAATGCATTCCAAAAATGTAGATTTGTATTTTTAAAGACATACAGTATATCTGAAATGTATTTTTAAAAATATTTTTCATATATTTTGTAATAAAAATGCATTTCAACATGCTATATATATATATATATTGAAATATATTGAATATGGCCAAAATTGTAGCATTTCAAATATATGACAATATATTTGGGAAGAATATTTTTTCAATATATTTCAAAAATATTTTTCTTCCATGTAGGATATATCATCTGCCCTTACTCAAGATGGCTGTGGCCAGAAATGGTAGGGGGTGTTTTCTCAACAAAATAAAGCATGGAGATATGGATGGATGGGGAAGTTTGTTTTGAATATTAAAAATAAATTGAATAGCGCTTTTGGTTTATGATTCTCTGATACAGTATAGTTCCATTTTAAACTGTTGTGATTGTACTTGGTAAATCGGGAGAAATCTTTATCTGGACTAACAACGGGAATGTTTTTTAACTTTTTTTTTTTTTTGCTGACAAGGTGTACTCTGCACTGTTATCTGCCTAGTGAGAGACCTGACACCCTTACTAGCCATATTAAAGCTAGCCATAAATGAATACATTTTCAAACAAACATTTGTACGAATAATCATGCGAATATTTGTGCAAAAATTCTCAGTACATTCAATTACTTTGTCATCCATAAGTACTTCAAAAGTTTCTTTGCTTTTAACATTCGATTTTGTAATGATTGTAATTTCTTAGACATACCGTACACTGTAAACACATACCGTACACTGTAAAAAATCCAGTCATTAAAGAAAAATTGCCCATCCTGCTGCTTCAAATTTTCATGTCACTATGGATGAAAACGCACATCGATTTCACCCCACTAGTGATTAGAAATTCAAATGAACATTCTTAAAGGGTAACTCCATTATTGTGGGGAAAAAAGCAAAAAAAAAATTAGCATTTACAATTGTGACACAAGTCATATTGTAATTGAATGTTGATACAATGTACTTTTCCTTTTTAATATGCAGCGCTGTAGTTTTCTGTAAAATGCAATGCAATATCTATACTCCCCCCCAGAAATGTAATTTCCTGCTCCTGTGATTGGCTCACTGATTTTCCTAGAAGTCTGCACGAAGATACAAGTCAGATTTTGGGCATCCTCTGCAACAAAAATGTCTAAAGGGATGCAGACCCTGCCACTTTCCTTGTTCAAGTCCTGCAGATGCAGCTGCTGATTGATAATTATAAAATCACTCCCATTCACATTAAGTTTGCACATGAACATAGGCAAACAGCTATTTTTTTTAGAGCAACAAAAGGTAGAAATCTGCAATAAAGTAAATCCCTGCAAGGTACATAGATCACCCAGAGGGGAATGTTTTTTTCTCAACAAAAGTTTAGCTACTCTTTAAAATGAAAAACAGAATTCTACTAGTGTATGGCTTAAGTCTGGCCACAGTGGAATTTTTCTTCATCGCTATCACCATCAAGGTCACCCATGAAATATATGTTGGACTGGAGGTCATGCTTATCCCAATAGTGTTCCTCTAAAACAGGGGTGTCAAACAATTTCATCGTGGGACACATGAACATTATGGTTGTCCTCAAAGGGCCTATTGTATCTGTAGGACTAATGTCCAAGTCACCTCACCCCTTACATCAGATGTCAAGAGTCCCCCACCCTCCCTTACATCGCAGTGCATCCTCCTTACCTAGTGCTGCTGCCAGGAAAAAGCTGGGGGTGGAGCTGGAAGCAGAATGTGCAGGGTCTGGATGAGGACCATGCCTTTTGTATCCAACGAAGGGTCCTTCAATTATTGTTGTAGGTATTTTTACAGATCATTTCTAAGTTTGGAAAACCTTAGGCCACCTTGCATGCACAGCATGTTTGTTCCCTACAGATATTATTGAGGTCAGGGGGCTGTGAGGGCCATTTCAAAACTTCCTGACTGGCCCCACCATCTTTCCTGCCAAAGAATAATATTTAATTATACAGAATGTGCCAGCAGAGATAGAAGACGCCCTATCCAAAAATTATTGACAGCAGGGAAAGAAACATGGGCATGGACACCAATATGACTCTCAACAATTGTTCATATTCACATCCTGGCTCAAACTCATGTCTGATTCATCATCCCGCTGTACCTACAAAGAAAAACAAGTCATTCATTTGTCATTTTATTTGGCAGAGATAATGGGGTTTTCTTGTGGCTTGTTACAAGGTACTTTCGTGCTGCTTCTGCTACTCTTTGATATAAAATCATATGAATTTATTTTAGTCATTGGGATGCATAGGAGATGTAGCACAATTGACACTGAGTAATGAAATATGGTATGTAATGAAATGGTATGTAATAGGTTGTACTTTTGTGTAAAAGCCCTGAAAAAAATAATCTTTATGGCCTATTTGTGGGTCATTGACAATTTTTTTCCACTGGCCCTGTGCTTACCACTCGTCGACTTGTCAATTGTGAACACAGAAGCCATTGGTGGATGTTTCTTGCACTACCTACTTCCTCTGATGGTTTCTGTGACAGCGCCTCTTCGAGCAGCTCAAGTGCAGAACATACCCTGTATCATCCATATGACACAAGAGGAGGTCAGCTATTCCAGCATTGCGGCAGCAGATTCTACTGCAGGCCACGCCCCAGCTGGCAGTGAGGACATTTCTGTTGCACTGTCTGGTGAGTTCTAGCTGCTCTTCCGCAGTGTGCTACCTTGTACTTGGAAGAAAAAGGGAGGTGACTTGGAGGCTGGGGGAGAGCTCTGTACTGAGGAGGGCGTTGAGTGGAGAGTTCTGTACTGGGAGGGCATTGAGTGGAGAGCTCTGTACGGGGGAGGGCGTTGAGTTGAGAGCTCTGTACTGGGAGGGCATTGAGTGGACAGCTCTGTACGGGGGAGGGCGTTGAGTGGAGAGCTCTGTACGGGGGAGGGCATTGAGTGGAGAGCTCTGTACTGGGAGGGCGTTGAGTGGAGAGCTCTGTACTGGGAGGGCGTTGAGTGGAGAGCTCTGTACTGGGAGGGCGTTGAGTGGAGAGCTCTGTACGGGGGAGGGCGTTGAGTGGAGAGCTCTGTAGGGGGGAGGGCGTTGAGTGGAGAGCTCTGTACTGGGAGGGCGTTGAGTGGAGAGCTCTGTACGGGGAGGGCGTTGAGTGGAGAGCTCTGTACTGGGGAGGGCGTTGAGTGGAGAGCTCTGTACGGGGGAGGGCGTTGAGTGGAGAGCTCTGTACGGGGGAGGGCGTTGAGTGGAGAGTTCTGTACTGGGGAGGTGGTTGAGTGGAGAGCTCTGTACTGGGGAGGGCGTTGAGTGGAGAGCTCTGTACTGGGAGGGCGTTGAGTGGAGAGCTCTGTACGGGGGAGGGCGTTGAGTGGAGAGCTCTGTACGGGGGAGGGCATTGAGTGGAGAGCTCTGTACTGGGGAGGGCGTTGAGTGGAGAGATCTGTACCGGGGAGGGCGTTCAGTGGAGAGATCTGTACCGGGGAGGGCATTGAGTGGAGAGCTCTGTACTGGGAAGTTTGGGAAAGAAGCTCTGTACTAGAGGGGGGAAGGTAATTGTTGGTTGTACACTGGCTTGTGTGTTACACACTCCTTGCTCCCTGTGCGATATGCACTCCTAAGCCCTGTGATATATGCACGCCTTAGCCCTGCTCCCTGTGCAATATGTATTCCTGAGCCCTGCGCCCTGTGCGATATACAGTTCTAAGCCCTGTGCCTTGTGCAATATGTATTCCTGAGCCCTGTGCCCTATGTGATATGCATAGCTTCCAACTGTCCCTGAGTTCGAGGGACTGTCCCTGATTTGGAACAAAGTCCCTCTCTCCCTCTTTCCTCCTCATATGTCCCTCATTTTGGTCTGATCTATATAATTGTATATAAAATGCACTTTTTATCTTTCAAAAACTGTTTCCCAGTGCTAAACCTTTCTAATTTCTACATTTCTGCATTTGTAAATTTCAAAAGCCAATATAACGGAAAAACAGTGGTAAAAAAAAGCACTTGTGGGTTTAACTAATCATTTTATTAAATAATTCTCCTTTAACGGGTCGTGGCAGGGAGTGTGTCCTATGCCTATATACTTTTACAATAGGTGTCCCTCGTTCCCACCTCAGAAAGTTGGGAGGTACGTTATATGCACTTCTTTGCCCAGTGATATACGCACGCCTTAGCTCTGCTTCCTGTGCAATACTGTATGTAATCCTGAGCCCTGTGCCTGGTGCGTTATGCGTTCCTGAGCCCTGTGATATACGCATGCCTTAGCCCTGCGCCCTGTATGATACACACTCCTGAGCCTTGCACAATATGTAAACCTTGCTCCCTGCATGACACACACTCCTCAACCTTGCTCCCTGTGTGATATGCAGTTCTTAGTTACATCCACCATTTGGTGCTACATACTGCAAGTGACTCTTTGCTTCTTTCCCCTGGGTACGAGGGATGGGGGAGTACCTGCCCCTATTCTCTGAGAAAAAAAGCCATGACGTGTGCCTCTTTTTTTATCTTAGCTTACAACATGTGTATAAGATCTGGCCCATTGGGCACTGAAGCCCATTTAATGGGTTAAAAAAAAATACATCTGGGTGGAGTAAGTCACTTTTGTCAGTATAAAACCTTTGGACATACACCACACAAAATGAAATAGTCATTATACAGCCACAGTAATACAGAAATCCAATAGATGTGTGGATATATATATATATATATTCTCTTTAATTCTGACCATAATTCAGTCATAAGGAATCCCCAAGCTGTGACCCTGATTGACTCCTATTGCTTGTTTCCATGTGTTAGTAGTAAGCAGTAACAGTGGTTCAACCCTGTGAAAAAGAAAGGCGTGTGATGCTGCAACCCAAGTTAAAGTCCAAATAGCAGGATAAAGAGAGTAGCCTGTGCCAGGACAGACACTGCACAGACCATCTAGTAATATGAAGAGAGGACAGAGGTACTTCAACCCATGATGACTTTAGTATAAAATCCACAGCTTTATTTAAGTTCTCACAAAACACAAAGGGAGTCCATGACACAACAAAGCTAACGTGTTTCAGCCACGCAGGGCCTTAGTCATAACTAAAGATCTTGCATGGTTGAAACTCCTCAGCTCTCATAGTGGATGACCTCTCTTTGTTCCCTGTTGGCAACTCAACCTGGTCTGCAACCACAACGATCTTACCCAACAGCTGGCAGCGGAGTTGGTAAGCAACAGTGATGATCTTCAGTATTGAAGGGTGTCCACTCCACTGCCTCTCTCCTTCCCAGATGTGGAGATAAGCATTTCACCAGCAACCAGAGACATACACACTGTTTTAAGGTCCTCCTTGGATCACCTTCTTCCCAGGCGCAACCTTCCTCCTATTCCTCTCTGCTCAGAACTCTAATAACTCTGGGATCTGTAGTTTCTTTTTTCTCAGACATAAAAGAACTACATCTCCCACAATCCTCCATTTCTCTCAGCATTCACATTCAGCATTCAGTGTTGTAATCCCAGTGTCCAATTACAGCTGTGCTTGTCTCTGTAAACTCAAGCAAGGACAGCAGCAGACACAATGAAACTGCAGCCACTCCTCTCTGCTAGCTCTGTGCACTGGGGCTACACATATGCACCTTTAATGTATATATAAACCTAAGAATAAGTACAGAAAAGTACCTGTTGACCTTACCAGAAATCAAGTGTCCTTGTAATTTCCTATGTACTGAAACAATTGAGTACTGACATGATACATTTTTTATTTGCACTAACATACAATTTTGAGGACAAGCTTTCGGGGTATGTCCCCTTCTTCAAGGTCCAGGCAGTACTCTATATACTGAAATTAACTCTTGAAGATTGTTATCAGATTTCCCAGCTATCTTCTGTGAACTACAAAACACATGTACCATATGTTAAGGGAATGAGGAGGGGGAAGAAGGTGTTTGTAGCCCAAATCAATAGATCAGCCTAGGTTGAACATACGCCCCTCCATAAATAAAGTACAGTGAGTGAACACTGTCAACCAGGGCTATAGATATTTTTTTTCTGGGGGGGTTCAGCTCGCAGCTGAGTTGCATTTTTACTGCTCCCCCCCTACCAACTTCTCCCCCTTGAGGGAAGGAAGGAAGATTAGGGGTGGAAGGAAGGGGTGGGTAGAAGGAAGGAAGGGAGGGGTGGGTGGAAGGAAGGAAGGGGTGGATGGAAGGAAAGAAGGGGTGGATGGAAGGAAAGAAGGGGTGGATGGAAGGGAGGGAGGTGTGGAAGGAAGGAAGCATGGGTGGATAGAAGGGAGTGGTGGATGGAAGGAAGGTAGGTTGGACTTACATGACTCACTCAGAGGCATCAGTGACGTCGGCTGCTGTGTTCACACATCCTCTGAAGCTGCACGGACTGGAGTGTGGGTGTACACAGGGGGAGGCAGAGCAGATCCAGCCTCTCTCCCCTCTTCTCCTATTGGTGTAGAGAATGTAGGGAGGGGCTTGGCACTGGGAAGAACACGGGGGGCAGAAAGAAAATGGAACGATCAGGTATGTTCTGTGCAGCAGTGGGGGTAGTAACAAGCAGCGATCTCCTGTATGGCTTTCAATGAAGCAGCTGGAAGTCGCATCTCCCCCTCCCCCTCCCAAGGCTTCCAGCTGGTTCATTGAAGGTCATACAGGAGATCGCTGCTTGCCACTGCTGCCACCGCCACCCCTCCCCACACACCCCTTGTCCTGGCACTGCCCGCCCCCACCTTATTTCCACTAGCGGGTGTGTGGATATTTTGAGGGCTGCAGGGATTCTTGGCAACTCTCCTCTTGGGGAGGTTCAGACCTGACCCTCCCCCTTATCTACACCCCTGCTGTCAATCTAGGACAGGAAGTATGTTACTGGCAAGATGACAAAATAAGGAAAGGTAATAAAAGAAAAAAAAAAAGGAATCAAATGCAGCCACCACATCTCTAGATACTTGAGTTTAGATACACTTTAATCCCAATATGGCTTTTTTCTCCAAATGGCATCATCTAGCAAAGGGGAATAATTTAAATAGACCTTCACCTAAAACTCAGCTCATCCCTCTCCCCACCCCATTTTTTTTTTGTGGGGGGGGGGGATAGCGGGTATCTTTTATTGACAGGTACCCTCTCTCTCACTTCCACTTCAATAATTCCCTTTTTGCCTAGTGCCAAACCTTAGGTCAGATTGGCCCGGCCTCCCCAACTGCACCTCCTGGGAACCATCACACTTCCCAAAAAGCAGCAGGACCATTCCCACAGTGCTGCCATGCCTTATGCGTAATGGGGAGTTAGCTTTGAAACTTCAGGAAGTCACAACCAGCTCCCATATGCAAAATGGCGATATTGAAGAGCCAAAGCCTGGCAAAGAATTGGCTCTACAGAAGACATCAATGGACTCCAGAGGCTGGTAAGTGTCAGTGTCTTTTACTTAAACATCAGCAACTACAGTATTGGTTGATTTGTTTTAATTTTTTAAAAACTACGTAACGTTCCTCTTTATTGCATGACATGCAGTACAAGCATTCTCAGAAAATCCCTTCACCTGGGTAGAAAGGTGCTTGTTTCCAAGCTGTGAAAGGATCTTTCTCCTTGACAAATAGGTGTGTTAAGACTACATAACTAGTGGAGACTAACAAGCAAAGCTAATTATAGTTTAGGAGAAAATCAATAGGCATGGATAATTAATATTGTGAATAAATTCATGCCACGTAACTGAGTCTTGGGTTCTGCTTTTCCCAAATCACTCAGATAAGGTGTGACAGTTTCTAAGCTTGATTTATTGATCTCTGTACATACATTTTTATTTTAAAGTATATATCTAGCCAAAACATTTTTTAATAGACCAGGGAAGGGTTACCACCTCTATCAATTTTCTTTTCTGCACTCCATGTGCCATCAGGGAGCTTTCCTTTCTAGGTCAGGGGTGTATTATCAAAGTGAAGAGAAATAATAAACTGCTGCTTTGGGCAGCTTGAGTATTGACAGCCTTCAGAAAGGGCTCCCACATTTCTTTACACGTTATTAAAGAGACCCCTTCAGCAACTCGAAGAATTGCAGGTAAAATTACAGAACATCAAGTACTTTATATGGTTATTTGTAGTTTTTCCTTTTAAAAAATGATGTTATTAACTTGAATTGTGCCTCTGAACTTAATAGAAAATCTGACTAATCAGATCACTAAAATAGCCCCTTTCAACCCTATATGCCTTAGCCCTCTTCTGGGATTGTCTACCTACTGTTGAGTGACAGCTCTGAGTCTGCTGGGGCTACTGACATCACATCCAAGATGGTGGTGCCCAGCAGCAGTCTCAGTGTTTATGGATGTCGACACAAGCAGGATTTTACAGGTAAAAAACATGTTTAAAATGCAATAATTGCACATACAATCCTACAGCACAATTTTTGATAAAATAAATGGTCTGGCAAAAGGATCTCTTTATGGAATGGGCCATCAGGAACAACATATCTAGATGTTGGGGTTGGTCTACCAAAGGAAATTAAGCACTTAACTTTACAAGGGAAAATCTTTGAAAACAATGCTATTAAAATAAAAGCATGGTTTGACCCACTAAAGCTTTACATGTATATCATAAGCAAACAACAGGCATTGCTGAATTAATTGAACCCTAACTGTGAAAATGGTTGTGGAACTAAAATTATTAGCGGTTAAGGGTTGTTAAACATGACATTATATATTTGCTTCCATTTATTTGTGAACATAATATTAGTTAGGATTGATATTTGTTTATTTTGTTAGTAATGGGGTATGCCAGGCACATTGAAATATAATATATGTTTCCTCATTCTGATTTCTGGACACAGCCCAATAAATTGTTCACTGTATCCAAGGCAAACAAGAAAGATATTGGCAGCCATGGGTCAGCTAATATTAAAAAAAAAACGATGAGACACCACAGTAGATATTAAACTACAGGTATGCTGCCATGGACAGGAATTTTGTTTTCCTGGCAACAACATGGCAGCATACATATGGTTTACTATGCTGCCATGTACTGGCTCCAGGGAAAAAAAATTACAGTAAGTATTTGTTCAGTAGTATTACAGTAGTATTATGTTCAGCAGACTGTGTTCTTCTATTGCTGTGACTTAGATGACGTTCAGAGCACATTTTATGCCCAATTCATGCAAAACTCCATGTAATCCCAAGGGGTTCACATACTTTTTCTTGCAACTGTATGTATTTTCATCCATTATTGCATCCTAGCTCTTCTACTCTCCTCCAACCTCTTTCAACCACTTGTTTTCTACATGTGCTTGTTCTTTGCATCAACTGCACAGGATTGGATGTGCAGGACTGATTTCTTCATTGTGACAATGCCACTTGTAGTCTCCAATTGGAGTGCACGTGAAAGGAGCAGATAGTGCAAAGCACTACTGCAATAAAAGCAGGATAGTTTCCATAATTATTTCTTTGACACAAATCAAAGTGCTGCCAACTGACTTCTGCAAGACAATGCATTGGCTTAGCACAGGTGTCAAACTGGTGGCCCTCCAGCTGTTGCCAAACTACAAGTCCCATGAGGCATTGCAAGATTGACAATCACAAGCAGGACTCCCAAAGGCAGAGGCATGATGGGACTTGTAGTTTTGCAACAGCTGGAGGGCCACTAGTTTGACACCCCTAGCTCAAAGGGTTACTTCACTTTTATGGAATAACTGCCTATGCAGATTGGGGGCGCCTATAAATAAAAACAAATTTCCCCAACCTGCCTAGTTGCTACAATGTAAGGCACTTCCAGCTGTTACTGATTATCCCCACCATTACAGGAGCAAGCTTTCAAACCCCCACATATGTGCCCTTCACTGTGTCCTCCATCTCACCATTAATGAGCTGCTGAAACAGGAGGGAAAGAGTTTGCGCTTCTGATGATGGTGGTGAGCAGTAATGGCTGGGAGTGTGCTAGCAACATCTTAGCAACAAGGCAGGACTGGGAGACGCCATCTCGGAAGGTGTGTAAGTGGCCTACACCTAGAGCAAGGGCATTATTCAAAGATGCACAGTTTGTTTTTTTTCTACAGTTTTTTTTGTAAAGGAGAACTAATCTGTTAAAGGACAAGTTCACCTTTGGAACATATTACATGTTCCACCCATTTTTAGGGTGGAACTTCTAACATGTTCCCATACTATCTGTCAGATTTGAAAGCAGTGTGGCCGTGTGGGGCTCCGCCTACATGGCCACGTCATTTATTCAAAGACTTCTGCGAATGAATGAACTGCAAGTCCTGACAGCCTTAGTGACTGTGGGCTTGTAGTTTTCAATGAACTACTATGGAGCTGTGGAGCGCTGTGGTAGTTCTTTGAAGCTTCCTGTCAGTGTATCTGCTTGACCGTACAACCCGTATGGCAAGTGGATATTCTGGCAGCTCTGCAGGAGACCTGCATGGCATCAGTGATTTACTGATCATTGGTGCAATGCTTTCCAGGCTCCTTTGGACAAAAATAATAAATGCACAGTTTTTATCTGCAAAAAAATGTGCATTTATTATTTTTGGCCAGAAGGTGAACTTATCCTTTAATGAGACATTTTATCAACATGCACAATGAGACTTTCAGTACTTAAAAAAAATATTGCAAGTGTCATATCCTGAAAAAAATGAATATGAAGTGGTGCTGCTCTAATTAATCATAAAGTGAATGATCAATCAACATAAAACATATAAATAATTTGCAAAGTGAACAACCCATATAGTCAATGGGTGTAGAGGCAACAATAAGTATACCAAGTAAAACCAAAGATGAAATGTGGCCAAAAAAAATTAAATATAAATAATGGATGCACTAAAATCATCAAGTGAAAAAGTGATCAGTAGATAAATAAATACATGAAAAAAATTGAATAAATAGTGAAAAAAATGTCAAATGACAAAAATGTGACACAGAAAATGAGTACATAAACAAGAACAAAAAGTCCCAAATGCGTAACAAACAGTGAATCTTTAGCACAAGCCGTGAAAAATCAGTGACCACAACAAATGGGCAATCCTTCACCAGCTAGTGTGCGCGCTCACCTTCCAATTGCGACCCACAAGGGGTCAAAAGGCATATACACAGACCGATGATCTCAGAGCAGATGAATCTCAGTAGTAAAAAACCGAGGACACCTCTGCATGGCAAGTACATCCAGCAGTACCACCGATGTCCTTAAAAGTGTGTAACCTTAGATCTCCTTCTCCTCCAATAGCCTCACATGAAAGAATCAAAAAAAGCTCCCAAAGTGTAGTAAGTTAAAATGCTCTATTAAAAAGACACAAAAAAAACTACTCACATGTGAAAAACAGGTCTGCAGACCCAAACAGGCAATCACTGTATCAAACAGAACAGGGTGTATGAGGTTGGGAGTACCAAGATGGCGGCTGCCATCCATACCGGAATGACGTCACCACGCTTCCGTCCTGCGCGTTACGTCACGCGTTTGTAGCTTGTGATGGTTAACCATTTAAACTGAAATAAACTGAAATACACAAGACTATTTTCTTGAATGGGGTGAAAGTATTTTCCATTTTAATTTAAATAATGTTACCCTGTTGATAAGTAAGTATACTAGATTAGTAGCTATATAACCCAGGTACATTCTCCATCCAGACAATCAATTAGCATTTGCCCATCATTGTTCATAACATAGGTAAACAAACACAATGAATAATACATAAAGTTATGTTTAGCCATCTGAATGTAATGCAATTTCTGACTGGTGCTCAAAGTACATGAAACCAAAACTGCAAAACTGTCATAAACCTGGGCAATCAAAGCATGAATATAAAATGGAAAAAATTATTGGCAAGGATAACCTTCAGTGAAACCCAATGAAGGATAAGGTAAGTATGATGCAGAAAAGGCTACACTGTTCTGTTGAATGTAGGGGTATCTGTTGGAAAAGGGGACTCAATTAAAAAAAAAATTCTTGAACGCAAATATTTTACCTATCCAGCCCTCCCTCCTGGAAAAAAAATAATAAAAGATGTAAAATTGCCACAGGCCAAAACAACTTTACTTGAAAGCTAAGTTAATCTTTTTGACCCCACCCTCAAATCGTACCCCCAAACACACAGAATCCAAGGGTGCTTCTCCCCACCAGCTCTTGTCATATTTGAATTCAGCACAGAGGCCTGTGAATGAAAACACTAAAGTCTCATCTGCCACCTTAGCAAGGAACTGTAGTTCTCAAAGGAGCCCAAGAGCAGTGTAGTCCATTGATACTTCCTCGAGCTCTGTAACTGAAGGTCCCTACCTCCTGCAGGAGCCATAGCATCTCCCACAGCAAAACATTGATCATAGTTACAATGCTTTGCCTTGATCATGGTCGCAATGCCAAAAGGAAAAATACAAAATCACATTTTTGCTTTTTGCATTTTTAGCAAAAGGTGGAATTGTCCTTAAAAAAATATTCAGAAAGGTTAGAACCTGTCTGTGTTACCATCGCAAAGACGTAAAGACCCCCCTCCCCCAACCTCCGGTCCTGGTAAGACCAGTTTGTTTGGGACAGCATATAAAGAGACATTGCCCCAAATTCTCTAGGTATGCACTTATATCACTTTAGTTAGGGGCTCTGTCAGGTGTTTACTTTTTGCTTTATGGTTAGGTTTAGTGAGTAGCGCAGCACTATTCATCTATGCATTTATTTTTTAGGGTTGTGGGAATGCAATTTGGTGTTTGCAGCCACTCGTAGTTTATCATATTAGGTTTGGCAGCGCAAGAGGATTTTTTCTTTATTTATTAGACTTTCTGACACTTGACTTTGTGTTGGCACTCTTGTGCCTAGTGCTTCATAGCTGTATATCTGCAGTGTGAGGTCACCTAAGGCACTGGTGTCTCTGACTACTAGTCTCAAGAGAGATTTGGTGATGCCACTACTGTGTTGCTCGATGTTCTCCTTGCTTGAGAAAAAGCTGTACCTTAGGATCTGCAGTGCAAGCATCTCCCTGCTTCCGCTTCATCCATTCTGTGGATCTGTACTTGCTACACCACTGATGTAGCTTCCTGAATATTCCCCAACCAATTATCAAAAGACTAAGCATCAGGGGGCAGCTTTGACATAAGAAAGCAAAGCCGTGCTCATCTGCAAAAAATGACACAAAGATACATAGAGCAGAAAATGAAATAGTAAATTAGTATTGGGAAAAGATCAGCTGCTGGGAGACCACAGGCAAAACAGATGATTACTCATTTACACCCTTTGGCCATAGCTTTTGCAGTTAATGTAATCTTTAAAAGTGTTAACAAATCTGGTAAACTGCCATACCACTGACGTACAAAGCTGACCATAATACCGCCCCAAACTACATCTCCGACCTAATATCCAAATACCACCCAAAACGCACTCTCCACTCCTCACAAGACCTCCTTCTCTCTAGTTCCCTGGTCTCCTCCTCCCATGCCCGCCTCCAGGACTTCTCCAGGGCTTCCCCCATCCTCTGGAACTCCCTACCCCAATCCATCAGACTATCACCTACTCTCCTCTCCCTTAGGCGCACCCTGAAAACCCATCTCTTCAGGGAAGCCTACCCCGCCCCCTGCTAATTGCCTATCTCCTCCACTCTTCCTTCCACTCCATCCCCCACAGCTTTTCCTCCTGTATCACTATCCCCCCCCCCTCCTAGATTGTAAGCTCCAAGGAGCAGGGCCCTGGAACCCCTCCTGTATCGCATTGTATTGTTATTGTACTGTCTCATGTACTGTCCCCCATTGTAATGTACAGCGCTGAGCGAACTATTGGCGCTTTATAAATACTGTATAATAATAATATCATGACGGTTCTGCATTTTTTTTAAGCAACCCAAAACCATTCATGAAAGATGCTCAAAGGGAGCCAAAGCACATTTATTTATATGAAGAAGATAGAAACTCAATGATCACTAGGTCACACTTTGCTTTTTTAAGTACTTCTATTGTCCTTGATCTTCTACACTGCTGAGAGTCAGTATCCACCACAAACAATCATGTGCAAGGGAATTTTAAAAAGTTGAACATTCTGCATGATTAGGTGTTTGACGCAAACATGAGAACACTTCACCAAGAGTGAAAATGACTCTTGTACGTCATAATGACATTACTGGTACATATAGTCATCTCTTTCAGCCTGAAAGCTTATTCTGAAGCTGCATCTAAGACACTGCGATGCACCTGCCAAACCTCTTAGGAATGAAGGAAACACCCAGAAACTTGTGTGCAATCCATAGTACAGCAAGCCAGACGATCATGCACACACCCCCACTTACAATCTATTCCTGCTTTAGCTCAAACATTCCATTCACCTGATTGCTTCATTTCGTGTAACACCCATTCTATTTTGTTCTCTTCTGCGACATGAGATTACACAGGTCACACTCAGTTGTAACTAGGAGACCAGACATTAATCCATTACTGTATATCACAGCTAGTCAAGTCTTCATTGAAATAAGGAGAAAAATGGCTGAGGAGTGGAATATACAAATATACCCGGGGACAAAACACACAAGAATACCATAATAATGGCAAAAAGTATAAAAAAAACAATATTGTAATAAAGTTAAAGTCAAATAGGATCTAGCTCAATGCATTTGTGTAAGACTTTCCATATAATTGTTTGCTATGATCATACTGTATACTGCACATTAACACCTTGGGAAAGCTACGGTTGTTTACTTAGAAAATAGGTAATTGGGTTACAGCAGAAATAAAATATACATTAAATTGGGAACCTTAAAATGAAATATTCCTCATCATTGTAGAGGTCAAATCTTTTGTCCGAGTAGGCCATTGTCAGCATGTTTGGAGATATTTGTTGCTACATGTTTCCATATATCTTACCTTAAGACAATAAATGCAACCTACACCTAACCAAAGTGGCGATTTAATGTTTCATCTTTGCAGGCTAGGATAAAAAAAATATATGGGGGTTCATTTACTAAAGCTGGAGAGTGCAAAATCAGGTGCAGTTCTGCATAGAAACCAATCAGCTTCCAGGTTTTATTGCCAAAGCTTAATTGAACAAGCTGAGGTTAGAAGATGATTGGCTACCATGCACAGGTGCATGGAAGCCAATTCTGAGATAACCATTCTGAGTTAACCAGCTTTAGTAAATCTCCCCCATGGTCTAACACAAACATTAAAACAAGGAACAGCCTGCTTCCCCAATAAAATAATATTTCAGAAGGCCTGACACTACAAAAATATTTAGAAGAATATTTGCCATGCATTAGTTAAAGAAGATTGGCCCTTTTTTTGAGCAAATTCACCAGGAAAAATATACTTTGTGAAATCTGTTTTTAATTGAGAAAAGGTTTATTCTGTAACATCTGCCCTATTTAAATAACAAGCTAATGTTATATTCCCTGCAGGTTTGCTGTCCACATTACTATTTTAACATATGAGATAGACAGAGATTTTCTTGATGCATAAAAGTATAGGTGGGATAAAATAAAGCACACTGTCATGAAAGAAATTTAAAGGGCAAGTTCACCTTTATCAAAAACCCTATGCAGTCACAAAATATCATTAGGAAAACTCATACAAATGAGCGCAGAGAGGCCACTCCAGGTGGAAACATGTGAACAGTTAATCATGAGCTCACCACTGCTGCCTTGTTAATCATATGCATGATGAAGAGAACTGGAAAAAAAGGCGCTGTGGAAAATGCTCTCAGACAAGCACCTTAGTGGAGGTGCATCTTTATTGGGTGAGATAAAGTAGCAAGTATAATAAAATTAACCAGCCTGAAGTGGACAGTGTGATTCCAATGGACGGCCCGTCCGCTCTGAGGGGAGCTGAGATCAAAGAATGCTCCTGTCGGCTTCAAATCACGTGGTGTCAGCGTACCAGCGTCCTGGGTGGTGTCACCATGGCAAACGAAGGCAGTGTCCGGCGTTGGCTTCAGCTGGGAGCATATGTGGAGTTACCAAGACGACATGTTTCGCACAGTTGCGCTTTGTCAAGTCTTGAGATTCTTTGATCTCAGCTCCCCTCAGAGCGGACGGGCCGTCCATTGGAATCACACTGTCCACTTCAGGCTGGTTAATTTTATTATACTTGCTACTTTATCTCACCCAATAAAGATGCACCTCCACTAAGGTGCTTGTCTGAGAGCATTTTCCACAGCACCTTTTTTTCCAGTTCTCTTCACAAAATATCATTACATGACCCTAAACTAAACAGCTTTAACCTCCCTGGCGGTATTCCCGAGTGTAGCTCGGGGTAAAGTTTCAGTACCACAAGCGGTAACCCTGAGCTACACTCGGGCTTACCATGCGGCGCTGCTCCATGATCCCTCGATCACTTACCTTGACCTGCGCTCCCGCGATGTCCCTCCTGCAGTGTCCCCGGCAATGTAATCCGGCGGATGCCGGCATCCGTCTCCTGGGTTCTGTCCCCTGCGAGTGTCGGGACATACGGGGGACGGAATGGCGGGAAATTTGAAAATGACAAAATGTGGCATTCACTAATACACTAAAATCACATAGTAAAACATTACTGTATCAAACCATTTCACATACATTTTTTCCCTACTGCTTTGTCCTGTGCCCTGCCTGCATTTTTACTGTTCTTTCTGCCTGGAAACTGAGAAACGTCCATGACATCCAAAAAGCGTCCCTTTAGGTCAAAAGCAGTTTTAGACCAGCTAGAGAACAGCGATAGTAAATTAGAACCACTTGCAGAATTGAGTGATAATGATTCGTGGGGAAATTCATCATCAGACACTGAAAACAATTTTGCGACTTTGCTCAGTGATGTGCAAACTTGGCGCTATATTTCAAATTTCAGTGTTTTTGGTTTGATTATAATATTGAATTCAATTTATTATTATTATATTATTATGTTTTATGATTATTTATTAAAATATAATTTATGATTTCGTGTTTCAAGTTTTATCCTACCCGGCATGTTTACTAGACTCTTGTTCGGACAGATTTCAGTGAGTTATTCCTAAAAATTACAGGCCTACAATAAAAAAAATACATATTTCCATGCAAAAAATGTACCGCTTTGAGCACAGAAATATGGACAAAATCAGACTGCTAGGGAGGTTAAAAAATATGCTTTCCTGCCATTTCCATACCGATAATGAGCGAAGCCTGCCCCTAAACCTCCTAAGGCCCCTTTTACACGGGTGTTCCATTTTTTCATCAGTTCAGTCACATTTTTTCCAGGAAAAAACAGATCAGTTCACATCTATTTTTCATCTGTTCACGTCAGTTTTTCATCCGTTCACATCAGTTTTTCATTACTTTACGTCAGTTTTTCATCAGTCTACATCCATTTTTCCTCAGTTCACATCAGTTTTTCATCCGTCCACATCAGTTTTTCATTACCGGTAGTTTATGTCAGTTTTTCATCAGTTTACATCCATTTTTAATCCGTTCACATCAGTTTTTCATTAGTTTACGTCAGTTTTTCATCAGTTTACATCCATTTTTCATCCGTTCACATCAGTTTTTCATTAGTTTACGTCAGTTTTTCATCAGTTTACATCCATTTTTCAACCGTTCACATCAGTTTTTCATTAGTTTACATCAGTTTTTCATCAGTCTACATCCATTTTTCATCAGTTTACATCTGTTTTTCATCTGCTAACATCCATTTTTCATCCATTCCATTTCATGGAAGAAAAATAGGGGTTTCTTCCATTAAAAAAAACTGATGTTCAGTAAATTTGTCATTTCAAAATTGTTTATTGGGATTTCCCATTTCGGGGATTCCGGTTAACATAATGAGGCAAATTCATACTATTTGTGTCTCCACCCTATGGGCCATTGCTCATCATTGGAAGTCACCTGTAGTGCCTTTGTCCTCTGTTTTGCGTAGAGTTGATATAGTTATGCTCATGGACGTATTCAATATATATTGCTAGACAGGATGCAATTACTCAATAGAAAATGGGTTGATTGGAAGACATTTCGGCATTTATTGTTAGAATGATGGGTTATCATAGATTTATTGGCATTGTATCTTTGTTGGTTGTGTAGTTGTTCAGTAGATTTTACTGCCTACCTCATTTATGTACTCAAACTTTCTTTTTCTATGATTCTGTTTTATAAGACAGTTTGTTTTTTTTTTACTTATGCGCCTTGTTCTTATTGTATGCTATACTTCATTAAGTAGTGCTGTTTTTGTTGTCTATCTCCTAATAAAAACGTTTGTAAACAAAAAGAAAAAAAACAGATGTTAACGGATGTAGACAGATGATCATCCGTTTACATCTGCTAGTCCATAGAAATACACGGGCGTCTGTTTTTCATCCGTAAATGGACTGATGAAAAACAGACATACGTGAAAGGGGCCTTACAGTTTTTCAAGCTGTGCCCTGTCTTCTTTTTAGGACAAAGCAGCCATTAGGACAAGCGCTGTCCTTCTCCTAAAATAGGCTCTGTAGCTGTGATGATGGAGAGAACATCACCGCACATCTGTGGGGCACAGGAGGAAGATGAGGAAGAAGACAATCTCTCCTGTACCGCTAGGGGCTGCTTTTTTCTAGAAAGAGAACAGGACAAAACTTAGAAAACTGTTTGGAGGTTTTTCAGAAGGCTCCACTCATTGACAAAATGGGCTACAAGTATGGAAATATAATTTTAAAGCTGATTAGTTTAAAGCTGTGTAATGATATTTATGGACTGCATATGGTAAATGCATATCTTGCATAAGACATACAGAATATATCTTATGATACACTTCCTAAGAGGCAAAAGACCATTCCTCTTATGTCTTTATGTGGTTTGACGACTGAAGAATTGAAAATGCCAACATACTGAGGGAAAGGGTCATATAGAGAAGGTTTCTATGCACATGCCGCTATAAGATTTATGTTGCAAAATGTTGGTCTTTCCTTGTGCACAAGGGTTTTATATGAAGTAGCTTGAATCATGAAATAAAATGTGTATTTTTTTTTACAAATATGAGAGGTTTCCTCACATCTAAAGTCCCTTATATGTAGAATACACAATCAAAATAATCTTAACAATCAGCAAAAGAGCTTTAAAACAAGCCGCTGCTGCCGTCTGCAACTGAATGTACTGTTATTGTAATTCATTCTCAAGATCACAACAAAACTCTAAAGTCAGGTTTCAGTTGATTTCTAATAGCTTAGAAACAGACGCCATTTGTTTACATTAGAAAGCTGTCTGGCTGGAAAGATTGGGGTTGATTTATTAAAGGCAAATAGTCTGTGCACTGCAAATGCACTTGCTCTAGATCCGAGGGGAAGCACTGAAATGAGGTGAAGCTCTGCTGATTTCATCAAATCACGTGCAAGAGAAAAAATGCTGTATTCCTTGCATGTGTTTGAGTATTGTGTTGGGGAAGTTTTATCTCATTTACTAAGCTTTGGAGCAAGTGCACTTGCAGTGCACAGTATATTTGCCTTTAGTAAATCAACCCAATTCAGTTGTACTAGAAACTCTATTAGGGACTTTGACCAATTTATCCACAGTGCCTGTTGCTAGAAAGGTGAACAGAAGTTTCTTTTGGAGTGTTTTTTCTACTTGTTTAAAATATATAAATATTTTAGGGCACAAAGTCTGAGTACAGGTTCATTTTAAAGTTACCTGACAATGTCCTGAAGAAGGTGTCTTCTTCTTGTGTCCTTTTGCTTGGATCCCTAGTGTGAAAGGTGAAGATTCCTATTCCATTAAATGGGATCTCCAGCAAGCGATAGCTTTAGAGCCACTTCACACATATGTGAATCGGATGCGTTTTGAACCGCATCCAATTCGCATGACACGTGAAAGAACATTGCTTTCTATTGTGCCTGTTCACATACGTCCGGTGCAACCACAGTGCGGATGCAATGCAAATTCAAAAAGAGTCCTGTCAGTTTTCTCTGCAGTTTGGTTCGGCTCAGGTGCGAATTTAGGCTCATTGACTTCTATGGGAAAGCTTCTGAATCACACGTCATTCAGTTGTGAACAAGATAAAACCCTGACCTGATCCTGATCTGAAACGCTGAACTACTTTGCCAATTAGCTGTGAAAACAGAGCTACAATTCCGCCCATGTGTCAATCCACACTTAAGTGCTAGGAACGCTACAAGGCATCTCCCCAGTGTTACCTGTGACATCATTGGTCTAGAAAGGTGAAGAGGCTTCTTTTGAAGTACTTATAGTACTTGTTTAAAATATATAAATATATTAGGGTACATAGTCTGGGTACAGGTTCACCTTAAAGTTATCCGACATTGTCCTGAAGAAGGTGTCTTCTTCTTGTGTCCTTTTGCTGGGATCCCTAGTGTGGAAGGTGAAGATCCCCATTGTATCAAATGGGATCTCCAGCAAGCGATAGCTTTATAGCAGGTTTACAGATATGTGAATTGGATGCATTTTGAACCACATCCAATTTGCATGACATGTAAAAGAACATTGCTTTCTGCTGTGCCTGTTCACATAAGTCCAGAGCAGCCAGAGTGCAGATTCAGTGCGCATTGAAAAAGAGTCCTGTCAGTTTTCTGTGCAGTGTGCTCCATCCCAGGTGCAAATTTAGGCTCATTGACTTCTATGGGAAAGCTTCTGAACTGCACGTCATTCAGTTGTGAACAGGAGAAAATCCTGACCATATCATGATCTACTCCTGACCTGAAAGCTAGAGTTTCTAGCACACTTAAAGGTGCTAGGAACTCAACAAGGCGTCTCCCCAGTGTTACCTGTGACATCATTGGTCTAACATGTAACTGTTACTAGGTTCCATCTTCCCAGTAGTTAATTTTATCCCCTTGATGACAAAAGAGATTTAGGACAGCTTCAGTAGCTGGGAATATTAATAATTTTCTCTTTTGCCAGAAAGTTTTCTGAGAACTGGGAGAAATTATGCTAGATGGTATTCTTATTCTCCCCAAACTATCCACACACGTCCACTATTTAATAGTCTATTTTCCATGAAATAGTTTCTTACTGTTTTTCTGCCTCCTTGTAATGTCCTTGGCAAGCTTCAAAACCTATTCTTTGGCCATTTGTTTGGAACATGCAGCGTATGTTAATTGCAGTCATGTGCATTGCTCTACGTACACCACAACATCCATAAATCCCATAGTCCCAACATAGTGGATCCATGGAGAGCAAACAGAGCCACCCTCTATCAGAAAGTTGGATCACAGCAGGTTAAAAAAAAAGGGAATTTTTGGAGGTGGCTTGAGAACAATAAAAAGGTACTTTTTTGAGTTAAGAATACATACTTGAATAGATTTATTTAAACCAAACTTTAGTGTTAGTTTAATTATTTGATCTGTACTCCTGTGGCTTCACTAACACAGGCTAGGGAAGATCCTCGACTAGGTTGTATCTGTAAACTGCACATATTCCAAGAAATATGTAGCAAAATAAATTGTCCACTTCAACAGTATAAATATAAAAGCTGCATCACCTATTTTAGTTTTAAAGCAGAACTAAATTGCTGAATGAATGGCCTCCCACTACCCATTTTTCACCACACTGCCATCTTAAACACTCTGGTGTATGTGCCAATGTGCTGCCCATGTTTTCCAGGTATCTAGGACCAGCCAGTTTTTGGCAGATTGCCACTATACCACCCCGGTTACATTTATGCTCATATGCACATTCACAGCACAGTTGTGGTTTAGTAACACTCTGCCTCCTGGGATACCTGTGATGTAGCTTTCTCAAGCCTAAGCCAGAAACCCAGAAATGCTGGAAAAAATTTTAAAAAATAAAATGGTAAAAAATACAATAAAAATATTTAGCTTTTGTGTGTGGGGGTTGGGTAACATAAAAAAAAATTGCTGGAGTGGGTTTAGTTCCGCTCTAAGTCGTTTTTCAAACCATGACAAACACTGATTTGTGCTCTGTGGTAATATTTAAAGATAAAACACACAAAGATACAGTCCAGGCTAAAATTATATTATGTGTCAGCCACTGTACAGCTGATATTGTTCCAAAGGAAAGTGAAGTCATTGAATAGTCTGGCTTATGTTTTATCATAATCTAAGCATTTGCATTTCTGCAGAGAGATGTATTATTGCCTGTGTCCATGCAGATTTTCAGAGGCTTACAGAAATGCGGTAACACATACAGTTATGCGACAATGTTTTGTTGCAATTCATGACCTTAGGTAGAAACTGCTTAATACAACTGCTAATACAATTTTTATTTTTTACTTCCTGAGCATCAGTACTGGAATCAAAAGGCAGTCCCATTCTGCTCCATATACTTTCTGAAAATACAAACCTTTAAATGCTCAGTACTTTAGGAGATGCACTAAAAATAGAAGCAATGATAGGATGTTGTGGGACCTTCAGCTAATGTAACTCATCAAGACCCTCAGGAAGAATAAAAGTGGCCATCACTGAGACCTTCAGGAAGAATAAAAGTGACCATCACTGACTGGCCATACAATATTTGCCAGTCCTGAAGATGATCGCTATGCACCCGAAGTTATAATTCCTCAATAGTCACCCCACACGTGGCTCACATGATACAATAACTGCTCCTAGCTTGTCCACACCTCCTCAGAGTATGTGAACCAAAATATGGCTCTAGAGAATAGTGATTCAGCATCAATAATGATCCAGCATCTGATTTATTTTTGTACATGCATGCCCATTTACATTTGGTTCCTGACAGAGGTATCACCCATAAAACAGTGGTGTTTAGCTGCAAAAAAGTCCATTCAGCCAATCCCAAGCAGCCAGAACAGTTATATATTCTGTGATGCATACAACTCTATCTATTAAAATATTTTTACCTAAAAAATCTGTATTGAGCTTGTGTAATTGCACACTGTGGATCAATTTATCCCCAAAGTTCACTAGCAAAGCAACAAGATCTTCCAAATGTGGTCTCAGCACTCTGCTCACTCCCTCGTCCTGCACACCTGCTATGTGTTAAAGACTGGAAGGCTGACAGGTTGCCAAGTTGCTGGGATGAGAAAGCAAAATGAAATGAGGTGTTGTATTAAAGTGTTTTTGTTATAAGTATTGCAGCCAAATTACTCACAAAACCTGCAGTAACAGGGTAGTGAAGACTGGGGTTAATGCCCTTTTCTTGATTTTAAATATGTCAATATTTTATTGACGTTAGCTTTCTTTAAAGCAGAACTCCATCCTCCTATGTTTGCCCCATTTCCTTCTGCCCCACCCTCTGGTGCTTGGTGGAAAACTGTGCTGATTTTATTTTTTCCCCTCCGTTTCCCTGTTTTCTTTGATGGACATTACAGTAGGCACATATCCTATCCTGTGTGATGCCCACAAGACCCCTTGACAATCGAAGGCTTTCCTTCTGGGCTTCAATGGGTGTCAGTCACAGCAGTAGAGATCTCTCTGGTGCATATAGCTTTCATATGGCCAGTTTCATCTGAAGTTAGCTGCAAAGACTCCCCCTTACCTTCGCTAAATCCGGTTACTGAGGAAATCTGTAGTAGTTAGTGTACTGTTCAGACTAGTGTCTTATCTTGTAAGTTGACAGCTGAACTGCAAATATATATTGAATGAAGCTCTGCTTTAAGGACCAGATCATATCAGGAGCTCGGTTTTGGAAAGGTTCAATTTGAGGAAATTAAGCGACATCCAGTCTGATATGTCGTTCAGTAGGTGGGTGATACAGGCGGAGACTGAAGGGGTGAGGCGAGGGGTGGAGAGGTAAATTTGCGTGTCATCGGCGTAGAGGTGATAGTTGAAGCCGTGGGAGTGATAGTTGAAGCAGTTTGCCGAGGATGGTGTAGATGGAGAAGAGAATGGGCCTGAGGACAGAGCCTTGGGGGACCCCAACAGAGAGGGGGAGAGAGGGGGAGGTGGTAGCATTATAGGTAACGCTGAAGGAGCGTTGGGATAGATAGGAGGAGAGCCAGGAGAGAGCAAAGTCTCTGATGCCGAGGGAGTGTAGTTTATTAAGGAGGAGGGGGTGGTCAACTGTGTCAAAGGCCGTAGAAAGGTCAAGGAGTAAGAAGACTGAGTAGTGGCCATTAGCTTTGGCGGTTAGCAGGTCATTAGTGATTTTGAGTAGGGCGATTTCAGTGGAGTGTAGGGGATGGAAGCCAGACTGTAGGGGATCGAGGAGGTTGTTGTCGGTGAGGTGGGAGCTTAGGCGATTGTAGAGTAAGCGCTCAAGGAACTTGGAAGTAAATGGCAGCAGGGAGATGGGTCTAAGGTTGTTCAGGTCGGTGGGGTCCAGGGAGGGTTTTTGGAGTATGGGGGTGATGTGAGTGTGCTTTAGGGTGGAGGGGAATGCGCCAGTAGAGAGAGAGGGAGATTGAAGATGTGGGTGAGGGAGTGTAGGATGGAGGAAGAGGGTGACCGGAGTAGTTGTGTGGGGACAGGGTCAAGGGGGCAAGTGGTGAGGCGGGCTTCTGAGAAGACCTTAGTGACCTCCTCAGTGGTAGCAAGGCTGAAGGAGCAGAGTGTTGGGGAGGTTATAGTGTGCGGGATGTTAGGTGTGGTGGGGGGTGGGCGGTTGCGAGGTCAGAGGAGGGGAGAGTTGATGGGGTTATAGTGGGAGGCTAGGTGGGGAGGTAGGTTGAGCATTGGCAATGTCCTTACGGATTGCATTGATCTTATTTTGGAAGCGATTGGCAATCTCGTGGGCGGTGAGTGAGGTACTGGGTGGGGGTGGGGAGAGAGTAGGGAGTTGAAAGTGGAGAAGAGCTGGTGAGGACAGGTGGAAAGGGTGTTGATGAGGGTTATGAAGTAGGCTTGTTTGGCAATGTGGAGGGAGGAGGAGTAGGTGAGGAAAGCGGATTTGTAGAGGGAGAACACTCGAGGGGATTTGGTTTTGCACCATAATCGTTCCAGTGCATGACTGCGTCGTTTAAGATTTTTAGTGTGGTCCTTCTGCCAGGGTTGAAGCGGTCGGGGTCTAATGCTACATGTGGTTAGGGGTGCTAAGGAGTCTAAGGCAGCTGATAGCGAGTCGTTATACGCAGTAGTGGCCAGGTCAGGGCATGACAGTGGAAGGATACTGTCGTACAGACAATCAGCTGCAGAGTGGAGAGGGGCCGGGTTCAGGTTGCGGAGGTTATGGCTGGTGATGGTTTGACGTTTGGGGGGGAGGTGTTTGAGGATGGGGAGACGGAGAACGTAATGAGGTTGTGGTCAGAGAGAGGGAAAGGGGTGTTTGTGAGGTTGTGGAGGGTGCAGAGATGGGAGAAAACGAGGTCCAGGGTGTTCCCGTCGGTGTGGGTGGAGGACTGTGTACACTGTGTGAGTGCAAAAGAAGAGGTTAAGTGGAGGAGTTGGGATGTAGCCGGGTTGTTGACATTGATAGGGATATTGAAGTCTACAAGGATGATGGTGGGTAGCTCAGAGGAGAGGAAGAAGGGTAGCCAGGCGGAAAAGTCGTCAAGGAAGCGGGATATGGGTCCAGGAGGCCGATAGATTACTGCAATCCTCAGACGGGTGGGGGAGAAGAGTCGGATGCAGTGGGCCTCGAAGGAGGAGGATAGAGAGGGGGGGTTTGGGAGGACCTGGAAGGTGGTCAACTGTGACAAGAGCATGCCGACCCCACCACCTCTACGATCGCTCGGTCTGGGTAAATGGGACCAGACAAGACCTCCATAGGAGAGTGCGCAGGGGAGGTGGAGTCAGTGGCTTGGATCCAGGTTTCGGTGACCGCTAGGAGGTTGAGGGAGTGGGAGAGAAAGTGGTCATGGATGGCGGTGAGCTTGTTGCAAACCGATCGGGCGTTCAGGAGTGCAACCGAGAGTGGAGGGGTGGGTGCGGGGAGGAGGGGGACAGGTATAAGGTTGAGGGGGTTGCGGCGGTTCGTGGGAGTAGGAGGGTGCCTAGTGGGTGAGTGAGGTGGTGAGGGCCCAGGGTTTGGGGAGATATCCCCAGAGGTTAGGAGAAGAAGGGTGAGGAAAGTAAGATGGGAGCGGGATGTACACGAGCGCAGCACATGCCTTCCAGTCCTGGTGTTTGGGTCAGCAGGAGAGTGAAGTATCAGCAGGAGGTGATAAGAGCAGTAGTAGGGAGATGGTAGCAGTGAGGGTGAGATGTACAAGTTTTGGGGTGGAGCAGAGGGGTAAAGAAATTAGATTTTGGGAACGCAAGAAAGTAATCTGAAAAGGAGTAGAGGGGACATATTAAAAAGGTACACGAAGTGGGACTCAGATTTGTAAGAGATGTTTGCTCACAATCTGTCCAGCATGCAGTAGAGTTTCTTGCTGTTGTTGTATCTTCCTGCTGCTTGAGTTCAACTGCTGTGTTTAACTGCTTCTTCTTAGCCCTCCATCAATGCAGCACTCACGCAATAGCAGCACCCCCATCAGAGACTGTGCCCCCCCATCAGTGATCTCCCCCCATAAGCTGGTCTAAATTTATAGGGAGATGCTCAAATGAGCATTCAACTCCACCCCAATAAGAAGCTGATAAGGATCACATGAATAGTGGGGGATATTTCTCAAGGAGACCAGGAACAGACTACAGTCATAAAACGGGTGCAGCTAGAGGTGAGAACTGGTCAACAGATACACAAGTATATATACACTATTTGTTCTGAATTTAACAGGAGTCTATGCGTTTTCCTAGGTAAGAGTGGAGATAGAAGACAGGTGCATTTACCCAGAAAAAAGCAGCAGGAGTCAATGCGTTTTCCTAGTTAAGAGTGGAGATAGGTGCATTTACCCAGAGAAAAGCAGCAGGAGTCAATGTGTTTTCCTAGTTAAGAGGGGGGATAGGAGATAGGTGCATTTACCTGTGAAAGCAGCCAGACTCATTCACCTTACCAACCACTCTGTTTCCGCCACCCCCCTCTGCCAAGCCCTCCACTGGCTTCCGATTGCACAACGGATCAAATTCAAAATCCTAACACTGATGTACAAAGCTGTACACCATACTGCCCCAAATTACATCACTGACCTAATATCCAAGTACCACCCAACACGAACACTCCGCTCCTCACAAGACCTCCTTCTCTCTAGTTCCCTGGTCTCCTCCTCCCATGCCCGCCTCCAGGATTTCTCAAGGGTGTCACCCATCCTCTGGAACTCCCTGCCCCAACCCATCAGACTATCACCTACTCTCCTCTCCTTTAGGCGTACCCTGAAAACCCACCTCTTCAGGGAAGCCTACCCCACCCCCTGCTAATTTGCAGACCTCCTTCATTCTTACTACCACTCCATCCCCTACAGCTATCTCCTCCTGTACCACTATCCCCTCCCTCCTAGATTGTAAGCTCGAAAGAGCAGGGCCCTCAACCCCTCATGTATTGCATTGTATTGTTATTGTACTGTCACACGTTCTGGCCCCCTTTGTAATGTACAGCGCTGAGTGAACTGTTGATAAATACTGTATAATAATAATCTCATTTCAGTAATGTACCCTTGATTTGGCAATACATTTGTCACTACCTATGATACTGAAATTGTATGTTTATATCTTATTGTTTGATTTAGATTTTTGTACTCACCGTAAAATTATTTTCTTGGAATTCACTGAAGTACACAGAATTCAGAGATGATTGCTTTATATTGCTATCTGCAGGGGGGATCTGGGTCCTGGCAAAAGACAGTGACCAGCCTGCTATTATCCCTCCCATGGGCAGCACACCTTTGTTTTTTAACAAGCAGTGCAGAGAGCAAGAAAGACAAAAACACAGGGCATCCCTCAATTAAAAATGTACACTGTTGTGAATACAATTCAAATATAACCCCAGTCTTTTACTGTAACGGTCAGAAGCATACAGGATGATCCTATCTTACCTGAGACGCTGGAATTTATATAAAATTTAGACTTTGCCTGTCCCAGTTGGTATACCATAGAAAGGAATCTTCATGGGCTGAGTTCCATAGTGTGGACTATAGCCCTGGACCTGGACTAAACGTGTTGTGCTAAATGCCAAGGTGAGCGTCCATTCAGAATTCAGTGCCTGAGCAACACTGCAGGCTGTCTCCACAGTGTGGGGCCTGGGAATGGCTCTCAAGGTTTGCCAACTTTTCACCAATCCAGATACAGTGCTTCAATTTGTGGCATTAGAAGACAGTGAGGAGTTAAACTAATTAACCTACCAGTAATTTCTCCAAGAAGAGGTCCATTATTTTAGGACACTAGAAAAAAAACTGAGGGTTCACAAAATGGGGTAGGGATATAAGGGAGGCAACCCAGTGGGTGTGTCCTCAAAAACTTGCCAGTGTTCAATCTCCTGAAGGTACAAGCATATAACCAGGGTTATGAATACTTTTCCTGTGTCCTGTACTGTACAATTAAGATAACCATATTACAAAACCACCAGTTCAGGCAACATTGAGAAAAATTTTATATTATTAAGTGCAAAAATGTACAAACCTTTGCTATATAAATATTTTTATTATATTAAAAAAGTACAACATAACATCAGTGCACAACAAATAAATATAAATACACACACACACAAGTCAAGCAGTGAGCACAGAGGTTCTCGATGCATCAAGAAAGTCATAGGTTATCTCTGACATATCAAAGGGCTTGTGAAGGCAATCAGGTGACAGCAGGTAATGGAGGGCTCCATCCTTCTCCCTGTTTTGCTTTAGGAAATCAGCAATAGCTTTCCAACGTGCAGCTTCTGTTTCATCATCTGCCCATCTAGGTGCCTGGAGAAATGTTGATTGTAGAAGAGGGTAAGCAGTGTCGTGGTATACTTGGATGAATGTGTTCTTCAAGAATTCTGGATCTCCCTACAGATAAATATGCTAAAATAAGTACTGTGTATGACTGAATTAAATTTGTTGCTGAGTTTTTCGTTTTAGTGCATATACAGTCAGGTCCATAAATATTGGGACATCGACACAATTCTAACATTCTTGGCTCTATACACCACCACAATGGATTTGAAAGGAAATGAACAAGATGTGCTTTAACTGCAGACTGTCAGCTTTAATTTGAGGGTATTTACATCCAAATCAGGTGAACGGTGTAGGAATTACAACAGTTTGCATATGTGCCTCCCACTTGTTATGGGACCAAAAGTAATGGGACAGAATAATAATCATAAATCAAACTTTCACTTTTTAATACTTGGTTGCAAATCCTTTGCAGTCAATTACAGCCTGAAGTCTGAAACGCATAGACATCACCAGACGCTGGGTTTCATCCCTGGTGATGCTCTGCCAGGCCTCTACTGCAACTGTCTTCAGTTCCTGCTTGTTCTTGGGGTATTTTCCCTTCAGTTTTGTCTTGAGCAAGTGAAATGCATGCTCAATCGGATTCAGGTCAGGTGATTGACTTGGCCATTGCATAACATTCCGCTTCTTTCCCTTAAAAAACTCTTTGGTTGCTTTTGCAGTATGCTTTGGGTCATCGTCCATCTGCACTGAGAAGCGGCGTCCAATGAGTTCTGAAGCATTTGGCTGACTATGAGCAGATATTGCCCAAAACACTTCAGAATTCATCCTGCTGCTTTTTTCAGCAGTCACATCATCAATAAATACAAGAGAACCAGTTCCATTGGCAGCCATACATGCCCACGCCATGACACTACCACCACCATGCTTCACTGATGAGGTGGTATGCTTAGGATCATGAGCAGTTCCTTTCCTTCTCCATACTCTTCTCTTCCCATCACTCTGGTACAAGTTGATCTTGGTCTCATCTGTCCATAGGATGTTGTTCCAGAACTGTGAAGGCTTTTTTAGATGTCATTTGGCAAACTCTAATCTGGCTTTCCTGTTTTTGAGGCTCACCAATGGTTTACATCTTGTGGTGAACACTCTGGTGAAGTTTTCTCTTGATTGTTGACTTTGACACACATACACCTACCTCCTGGAGAGTGTTCTTGATCTGGCCAACTGTTGTGAAGGGTGTTTTCTTCACCAGGGAAAGAATTCTTTGGTCATCCACCACAGTTGTTTTCCGTGGTCTTCCGGTCTTTTGGTGTTGCTGAGCTCATCGGTGCGTTCCTTCTTTTTAAGAATGTTCCAAACAGTTATTTTGGCCATGCCTAATGTTTTTGCTATCTCTCTGATGGGTTTTTGTTTTTTTCAGCCTAATGATGGCTTGCTTCACTGTTAGTGACAGCTCTTTGGATCTCATCTTGAGAGTTGACAGCAACAGATTCCAAATGCAAATAGCACACTTGAAATGAACTCTGGACCTTTTATCTGCTCATTGTAATTGGGATAATGAGGGAATAATACACACCTGGCCATGGAACAGCTGAGAAGCCAATTGTCCCATTACTTTTGGTCCCTTAACAAGTGGGAGGCACATTTGCAAACTGTTGTAATTCCTACACCGTTCACCTGATTTGGATGTAAATACCCTCAAATTAAAGCTGACAGTCTGCAGTTAAAGCACATCTTGTTTGTTTCATTTCAAATCCATTGTGGTGGTGTATAGAGCCAAAAATGTTAGAATTGTGTCGATGTCCCAATATTTATGGACCTGACTGTATGTCTGCTCAAAGAAGCACCTATGTCCATGGACAAAAAAGTAAGTTCTGGCTTGGACTCTTATTTCTATATATTTTATTTCAACATAACGCATAAGGAAAAAAAAGGACCTCATTCACAATTTTCACGAAAGCCAGCATTGACACACAATATTAACCGCTTTTCTACCAGGGCAATTGTTTTTCACACACGTGTTAAAATTTGCTTCCTAACAATTACTTTAAACACCCTAAAAAATTATATACTATTCTGAAAGAACAGGTCCTTTGGAATAACGTTAGCAGTTGCAATTTTTTATGTTGCAACTGTTTATACACATATGTTACATGTTCATATTTTCAGGCAAAAAAGCATAAAAAATATTTTTTTTTTTTAACAGGACCATTTTACTTTTTGCTTTATTCTAAGTTTTCTTTATTGATTATACTATTCTGTGATGCATTAGTTTAATGTGACTTCTATTAAAAATAAAAGAAACATTTTTAGTCTGATAACTTCTATTTTGAGTCCACATCTTACAAATGTTTTCACAAATGCCGGTTAAGTCTTATTAATCTATCATACTAATGGGCTTATTTAATGAGGTTATTAAAAAGCCACCAATTATATTCCAACTTTTAATCAGTTGGCATACCAACATCACAAACATCTTTCATCAGTTTAGAGCAAGAAAAACAATGATAGGTGTGCCATTACTGGTAGCTAAGCGTTCATATACTTTGCATATTGTTACTTAAAAAGTAGATCTAAGGCCAACGTTTTTCTTAGTTATGGATAGAGTAAGGGGTGGGGGTGTTAAAACAGCTGTAATTTTTGCCATCTGTGGGGAGATTTCCCTCATTAAGTAGATTTCCCTTCACTTCCTATCCTGGAGACGCATCCTTTTCTTTTTTCCATCTTTTGGGAGGATTTGGGAAACTGTGGCTACATTTATGCTCTTTGTTTTATCATTTGGCGGTTTTTACCAAGTTTTGCTCCAATGCTGGGCTATGTAAGTTATATGCACATATTTATGACTATAACTAGAGATGAGCGAATCGAAGCATCCGAAGTGGAATTCGAGTCGAATATCGGAAAAATTTCGATTCGTGCCGAATCCGAAAAACAGCCTAATTCGGACGCGCGAATCGAAATTTTTCCGAAAATGGCGGCTGACATGTGCGGCGACGGAGCGGGGATGTCGGGGAAGGCGCGCAGACAAGGCGCGCTGCCCCATAATGCATTCCTCAACGACATGTGATCGCATCAGCCAATCAGCAGCCAGCCAGCCAGCACTGTGTAATGGTCGAGGTATATATAGCGGCCATTTTGGAAATCTTCATTTGCCTGCAGTCATTGAACAGAGGCAGACCGCTCTGTACTAGGGACAGGGACAGAGTTAGGGCCACAGAAACGAGAATTGGGGACAGAGAGAAGTTACTTAGGGACAGAGAACCATTACTCAGGGACACAGACTTGTTAATGAGGGCCACAGAATCGTTATTTAGGGACAAAGAAACGCTAGTTAGGGCCACAGAATTCATACTCAGGGACAGACAGAATTGTTACTCAGTGCCAGAGAATTGTTACTTAGGGCCACAGAAACGTTATTAGGGCCACAGAATTTTTACTCAGGGACAGACAGAATTGTTACTGAGTGCCAGAGAATTGTTACTCAGGGACAGACAGAATTGTTACTGAGTGCCAGAGAATTCTTAGGGCCACAGAATTCATTCTCAGGGACAGACAGAATTGTTACTCAGGGACAGACAGAATTGTTACTGAGTGCCAGAGAATTGTTACTCAGGGACAGACAGAATTGTTACTGAGTGCCAGAGAATTGTTACTCAGGGACAGACAGAATTGTTACTGAGTGCCAGAGAATTGTTACTCAGGGACAGACAGAATTGTTACTGAGTGCCAGAGAATTGTTACTCAGGGACAGACAGAATTGTTACTGAGTGCCAGAGAATTGTTACTCGCACAGACACAAAATTGTTACTTGCACAGACACAGAATTGTTACTCGCACAGACACAGAATTGTTACTCAGGGCCACAGAATTCATACTCAGGGATAGACAGAATTGTTACTGAGTGCCAGAGAATTGTTACTCAGGGACAGACAGAATTGTTACTGAGTGCCAGAGAATTGTTACTCAGGGACAGACAGAATTGTTACTGAGTGCCAGAGAATTGTTACTCGCACAGACACAAAATTGTTACTTGCACAGACACAGAATTGTTACTCGCACAGACACAGAATTGTTACTCAGGGCCACAGAATTCATACTCAGGGACAGACAGAATTGTTACTGAGTGCCAGAGAATTGTTACTCAGGGACAGACAGAATTGTTACTGAGTGCCAGAGAATTGTTACTCAGGGACAGACAGAATTGTTACTGAGTGCCAGAGAATTGTTACTCGCACAGACACAAAATTGTTACTTGCACAGACACAGAATTGTTACTCGCACAGACACAGAATTGTTACTCAGGGCCACAGAATTCATACTCAGGGACAGACAGAATTGTTACTGAGTGCCAGAGAATTGTTACTCAGGGACAGACAGAATTGTTACTGAGTGCCAGAGAATTGTTACTCAGGGACAGACAGAATTGTTACTGAGTGCCAGAGAATTGTTACTCAGGGACAGACAGAATTGTTACTGAGTGCCAGAGAATTGTTACTCAGGGACAGACAGAATTGTTACTGAGTGCCAGAGAATTGTTACTCGCACAGACACAAAATTGTTACTTGCACAGACACAGAATTGTTACTCGCACAGACACAGAATTGTTACTCAGGGCCACAGAATTCATACTCAGGGATAGACAGAATTGTTACTGAGTGCCAGAGAATTGTTACTCAGGGACAGACAGAATTGTTACTGAGTGCCAGAGAATTGTTACTCAGGGACAGACAGAATTGTTACTGAGTGCCAGAGAATTGTTACTCGCACAGACACAAAATTGTTACTTGCACAGACACAGAATTGTTACTCGCACAGACACAGAATTGTTACTCAGGGCCACAGAATTCATACTCAGGGACAGACAGAATTGTTACTGAGTGCCAGAGAATTGTTACTCAGGGACAGACAGAATTGTTACTGAGTGCCAGAGAATTGTTACTCAGGGACAGACAGAATTGTTACTGAGTGCCAGAGATTTGTTACTCGCACAGACACAAAATTGTTACTTGCACAGACACAGAATTGTTACTCGCACAGACACAGAATTGTTACTCAGGGCCACAGAATTCATACTCAGGGATAGACAGAATTGTTACTGAGTGCCAGAGAATTGTTACTCAGGGACAGACAGAATTGTTACTGAGTGCCAGAGAATTGTTACTCGCACAGACACAAAATTGTTACTTGCACAGACACAGAATTGTTACTCGCACAGACACAGAATTGTTACTCAGGGCCACAGAATTCATACTCAGGGACAGACAGAATTGTTACTGAGTGCCAGAGAATTGTTACTCAGGGACAGACAGAATTGTTACTGAGTGCCAGAGAATTGTTACTCAGGGACAGACAGAATTGTTACTGAGTGCCAGAGATTTGTTACTCGCACAGACACAAAATTGTTACTTGCACAGACACAGAATTGTTACTCGCACAGACACAGAATTGTTACTCAGGGCCACAGAATTCATACTCAGGGACAGACAGAATTGTTACTGAGTGCCAGAGAATTGTTACTCAGGGACAGACAGAATTGTTACTGAGTGCCAGAGAATTGTTACTCAGGGACAGACAGAATTGTTACTGAGTGCCAGAGAATTGTTACTCAGGGACAGACAGAATTGTTACTGAGTGCCAGAGAATTGTTACTCAGGGACAGACAGAATTGTTACTGAGTGCCAGAGAATTGTTACTCGCACAGACACAAAATTGTTACTTGCACAGACACAGAATTGTTACTCGCACAGACACAGAATTGTTACTCAGGGCCACAGAATTCATACTCAGGGATAGACAGAATTGTTACTGAGTGCCAGAGAATTGTTACTCAGGGACAGACAGAATTGTTACTGAGTGCCAGAGAATTGTTACTCAGGGACAGACAGAATTGTTACTGAGTGCCAGAGAATTGTTACTCGCACAGACACAAAATTGTTACTTGCACAGACACAGAATTGTTACTCGCACAGACACAGAATTGTTACTCAGGGCCACAGAATTCATACTCAGGGATAGACAGAATTGTTACTGAGTGCCAGAGAATTGTTACTCAGGGACAGACAGAATTGTTACTGAGTGCCAGAGAATTGTTACTCAGGGACAGACAGAATTGTTACTGAGTGCCAGAGAATTGTTACTCGCACAGACACAAAATTGTTACTTGCACAGACACAGAATTGTTACTCGCACAGACACAGAATTGTTACTCAGGGCCACAGAATTCATACTCAGGGACAGACAGAATTGTTACTGAGTGCCAGAGAATTGTTACTCAGGGACAGACAGAATTGTTACTGAGTGCCAGAGAATTGTTACTCGCACAGACACAAAATTGTTACTTGCACAGACACAGAATTGTTACTCGCACAGACACAGAATTGTTACTCAGGGCCACAGAATTCATACTCAGGGACAGACAGAATTGTTACTGAGTGCCAGAGAATTGTTACTCAGGGACAGACAGAATTGTTACTGAGTGCCAGAGAATTGTTACTCAGGGACAGACAGAATTGTTACTGAGTGCCAGAGATTTGTTACTCGCACAGACACAAAATTGTTACTTGCACAGACACAGAATTGTTACTCGCACAGACACAGAATTGTTACTCAGGGCCACAGAATTCATACTCAGGGACAGACAGAATTGTTACTGAGTGCCAGAGAATTGTTACTCAGGGACACCTAATCGTTGAATTAAATAGTATGTCAGACAACATGCAGAGGAGTGGCAGAGGAGGCAATGTTTTAGGAGCGAGCAGATGTGGCAGCAGAGGAAGGGGTCGAGGCAGCAGTATTCGCAGCCAGAGGCCAGTGCTCCCGGTGTCATCCAGCGGTCGTGTCTCCACCGACAACCCTGCCGTCATTGATTGGTTGGCTCGGTCGTCTTCCTCTTCCCAGGTCACCTCTGACACCTACAGCCAACGGTCGGTGGGTACGTCAGACACAACCGTTAGTTGGCATGGCCCGGGACCAAGCCCACTGAAATCACGTGTCCTCTACCTGCCCCTGTCCTTTGCTGTTCCCTCACCAAGCGAAGTATCGCATGCTGTGGGCTCAGCCCCACTGTACAGTGAGGAAGAGCTAACAGAGGGCGGTCAGGAACGGGGGGAGACATCGGCCTTTTCAGCAGCCAAGCGAACAAGTACTGGCGAGGAGAGTGGCTCGGTAGCCGGTCTAGAGACAGGTCTGTCTCCTGACCCAGACGCAGCCGAGGGGGCTAGTAGTGAGGCGGAGACCCTACTTGATGATGAGGAGGTTGATCGCACTTGGCAGCCTCGTCGTCATCAGGCAATTTCTTCCGCATCATCAGGAGAAGAGGGTGGCAGCTTGGCAGCGAGCAAAACAGTCGGTGGGTTGCCCAGGAGACAGCAGCAGGGTCGCATCAGTGTCAGTGGAGCCAAACGTCCACGGAGTAGAGCACCAGCTCCACTGCAGCCTACCACCACGGCCAGTAGTGGTGCCGTTGCGCACGGAGGAAGTAGCAGTCAGCCAGTGAAGAGTAGCGGGGGCAAAGTTTCCTACTCGGTGGTGTGGCAATTTTTCCTCAAGCCGCCCGAGGAAGTAAACGTAGCCGTATGTCGACTATGTGGCCAGAAATGCAAGCGTGGCCAGGGGGCCCATGTTGGGACTACAGCGTTGCGTCAGCATATGCAGCGTCACCATTCGGTGGCCTGGGAAAACCGTGATAAACATACGGCGGTTCTGCCTGCCCCAGCCCCCGCTCCATCACCCGCTCCGTTACTTGCTCCGTCACCCGACGTCGTCAATCGCCCTCTATCAGCCAGTCAAGGCTCCAACACCTCTGCTGAGGGGAGTTGTCGCTCATTGGCATCTTCCGCTCGTTCAGATGCTCCTTCTCCTGCTACTCCTCTTCTCGGATTCCGTCAACAGTCTTTCTTGGAATCCGTATCCAAGAGACAACAGTTTGCGAGCACGCACCCGACGGTGCAAAAGCTGAACGTCCTCCTGTCCAAGTTGCTGGTGCTGCAGTCCCTCCCTTTCCAACTGGTGGACTCAGCACCTTTCCGAGAAATGATGGCTTGTGCCGCGCCGCGGTGGAGAGTGCCAAGCCGTCATTTCTTTGCCCAAAAGGCAGTGCCAGCCCTGCATTCACATGTAGAAGAGATGGTGGGCCAGTCTTTGAGCATGTCGGTCTCTGCCAAAGTGCACGGCAGCGCCGACGTGTGGAGCTGTAACTACGGTCAGGGACAGTACATGTCATTTACGGCCCACTGGGTGAACGTGGTGCCGGCACAGCCGCACCAGCAACTTGGACAGGTCACGACGCTTTTGCCTCCACGTTTGCACGTCCTTGGTCCAGCAAGCATGTCCGCCTCTACCACCTCTTTTTCCGCCGTGTCCTCAGCCGCCACCCCCGTGCCAAGTCCCATTACCCGACCGGCATATCACATGTGCAGGGCGCAACGGTGTCACGCTGTGCTGCACCTGGTATGCCTTGGCGAACGTAGTCACACAGGGGAGGAACTGCTGAGTGTAATGAACAGAGAAATCGACAGATGGCTGTCTCCGCGCAAACTAAAAATCGGAACCATGTTGACTGACAACGGAAAGAACATGGTGTCTGCTCTGCGTCAAGGAAGGTTGTGCCATGCGCCATGCATGGCTCACGTGTTCAATCTGGTTGTCAAGCGGTTCCTAAAATCCACCATCCCACTGCAAGACATCCTTAAAATGTCACGTAAACTGTGCATGCATTTCAGCCATTCCTACACCGCAAAGAACACCCTCATTGAGCTGCAGCGGCAGAACGGAATTCCACAGCATCGCCTGATCTGCGACGTTGCAACAAGGTGGAATTCAACCCTACACATGTTAGACCGCCTTTACGAGCAGCGAAAGGCCATCACCGATTTCCTGATGTTACAAGCGGATAAAGGTACTCCCCTGTGTAACTTAGATGTCAGCCATTGGCAGCTCATGCGTGACACCTGCCGCTTGCTCAGGCCCTTTGAGGAGGCCACGCTATTCGTGAGTCGGCAGGACTATGGGATGAACGACGTCATTCCTCTGTTGCACGTCCTGGAACAAATGCTGTTAACAATGGCTGGTCAGGGTGCGGTAGACGTGGCGCACAGATCTCAACGCCACATGACCCCTGTGGGGGCAGGACAGGAAGAAGAGGAGGAGGTAGAGGAGGACATTTGTGCTCAGGAATTATTGAGTGAAATGGGTGGTTTTTCCACTCAGCGGACAGGAGTGGAGGAGCAGGAGCATCTGGTAGAGGAGGAGGAGGAGACAGAGGACCCAGACGCACCGTGGCAGTATGCTGTGGAGATGGAGGCAGGGAGTCCCTCGCATTCCTTGGCACAAATGGCCCATAGCATGCTCGGTTGCTTGCGTAGCGACAGCCGAATAATAACCATCAGACAGAGGGATGACTTTTGGCTGTCCACCTTGTTGGACCCTCGCTACCGGTCCAAAATGGTGGCCTTTTTCACACCTGCTGAGAGGGAGGCCAAAATTACGTACTATAAAAACCACCTATGTAGTCAGTTGGTCTCTGCCTTTGTGCGCCAACGTCCATCCTCAGACACTGTGGGCCCTGTGCGCTCGCGTTCCGCTGGCATGGCAGCAGGGGAGGGGTGGGGTGGTAGGAGCAGTGGCAGCTCCACCAGCAGCGGCTGCCTCAGTCTGCAGTCGATGATGAGTAGCTTTCTTCACCAGCGCAGTGAGGAAACTACTAACCAGCCGCAGCAGCAGCAGCAGCATCAGGTGGACCTGGAGCAGGAGCTCAAACAACAGGCTTGGGCCTACTTGGACAGCACCCTGCCAACCGAGGTAGACAATCCCCTTGACTACTGGGCAACGAAACTTGACCTTTGGCCCCAACTAGCTGAATTTGCCCTTGAAAGGCTGTCATGCCCGGCCAGTAGCGTGGCATCGGAGCGCGTGTTTAGTGCGGCAGGAGGTATTGTAACTCCGCGGAGGACACGACTGTCCACCCAAAGTGTGGAGAGACTCACGTTTGTGAAAATGAATCAGGCGTGGATTAGTCTGGATTTCAAACCACCAGTTCCTGACACAACTGACTAAATCCGCCATGAATCATGCCTCAAACATGTGCCACTTTCAGGTCTCCTCACACTGCTGGTGTGTTTAATTTTTTGACATAGGGTGCTGGCAGATTACGGGCCTCCTATAGCTGCTGCCAGGCCCCTAATCTGCCATAGGCCCCTATATACCGCCTCCTCATGCTGCTGCCAAGTCCAGAGTCTGTCATGGGTCCCTGTATGGCCTCCCATTGCTGCTGTCTCCATCGCCACACTCTGCTGCCATGTGCCACTTTCAGGTCTCTTCACACTGCTGGTGTGTTAAATTTTTTGACATAGGGTGCAGGCAGATTACGGGCCTCACATAGCTGCTGCCAGGCCCCTAATCTGCCATGGGCCCCTATATACCGCCTCCTCATGCTGCTGCCAAGTCTAGAGTCTGTCATGGGTCCCTGTACGGCCTCCCATTGCTGCTGTCTCCATCGCCACACTCTGCTGCCATGTGCCACTTTCAGGTCTCCTCACACTGCTGGTGTGTAGAATTTTTTGACATAGGGTGCTGGCAGATTATGGGCCTCCTATAGCTGCTGCCAGGCCCCTAATCTGCCATAGGCCCCTATATACCGCCTCCTCATGCTGCTGCCAGGTCCAGAGTCTCTCATGGGTCCCTGTACGGCCTCCCATTGCTGCTGTCTCCATCGCCACACTCTGCCATGTGCCACTTTCAGGTCTCCTCACACACTGCTGGTGTGTAGAATTTTTTGACATAGGGTGCTGGCAGATTATGGGCCTCACATAGCTGCTGCCAGGCCCCTAATCTGCCATGGGCCCCTATATACCGCCTCCTCATGCTGCTGCCAAGTCCAGAGTCTGTCATGGGTCCCTGTATGGCCTCCCATTGCTGCTGTCTCCATCGCCACACTCTGCTGCCATGTGCCACTTTCAGGTCTCTTCACACTGCTGGTGTGTTAAATTTTTTGACATAGGGTGCAGGCAGATTACGGGCCTCACATAGCTGCTGCCAGGCCCCTAATCTGCCATGGGCCCCTATATACCGCCTCCTCATGCTGCTGCCAAGTCCAGAGTCTGTCATGGGTCCCTGTATGGCCTCCCATTGCTGCTGTCTCCATCGCCACACTCTGCTGCCATGTGCCACTTTCAGGTCTCTTCACACTGCTGGTGTGTTAAATTTTTTGACATAGGGTGCAGGCAGATTACGGGCCTCACATAGCTGCTGCCAGGCCCCTAATCTGCCATGGGCCGCTATATACCGCCTCCTCATGCTGCTGCCAAGTCCAGAGTCTCTCATGGGTCCCTGTACGGCCTCCCATTGCTGCTGTCTCCATCGCCACACTCTGCTGCCATGTGCCACTTTCAGGTCTCTTCACACTGCTGGTGTGTTAAATTTTTTGACATAGGGTGCAGGCAGATTACGGGCCTCACATAGCTGCTGCCAGGCCCCTAATCTGCCATGGGCCCCTATATACCGCCTCCTCATGCTGCTGCCAAGTCCAGAGTCTGTCATGGGTCCCTGTATGGCCTCCCATTGCTGCTGTCTCCATCGCCACACTCTGCTGCCATGTGCCACTTTCAGGTCTCTTCACACTGCTGGTGTGTTAAATTTTTTGACATAGGGTGCAGGCAGATTACGGGCCTCACATAGCTGCTGCCAGGCCCCTAATCTGCCATGGGCCCCTATATACCGCCTCCTCATGCTGCTGCCAAGTCCAGAGTCTGTCATGGGTCCCTGTATGGCCTCCCATTGCTGCTGTCTCCATCGCCACACTCTGCTGCCATGTGCCACTTTCAGGTCTCTTCACACTGCTGGTGTGTTAAATTTTTTGACATAGGGTGCAGGCAGATTACGGGCCTCACATAGCTGCTGCCAGGCCCCTAATCTGCCATGGGCCCCTATATACCGCCTCCTCATGCTGCTGCCAAGTCCAGAGTCTCTCATGGGTCCCTGTACGGCCTCCCATTGCTGCTGTCTCCATCGCCACACTCTGCTGCCATGTGCCACTTTCAGGTCTCTTCACACTGCTGGTGTGTTAAATTTTTTGACATAGGGTGCAGGCAGATTACGGGCCTCACATAGCTGCTGCCAGGCCCCTAATCTGCCATGGGCCCCTATATACCGCCTCCTCATGCTGCTGCCAAGTCCAGAGTCTGTCATGGGTCCCTGTATGGCCTCCCATTGCTGCTGTCTCCATCGCCACACTCTGCTGCCATGTGCCACTTTCAGGTCTCTTCACACTGCTGGTGTGTTAAATTTTTTGACATAGGGTGCAGGCAGATTACGGGCCTCACATAGCTGCTGCCAGGCCCCTAATCTGCCATGGGCCCCTATATACCGCCTCCTCATGCTGCTGCCAAGTCCAGAGTCTCTCATGGGTCCCTGTACGGCCTCCCATTGCTGCTGTCTCCATCGCCACACTCTGCTGCCATGTGCCACTTTCAGGTCTCTTCACACTGCTGGTGTGTTAAATTTTTTGACATAGGGTGCAGGCAGATTACGGGCCTCACATAGCTGCTGCCAGGCCCCTAATCTGCCATGGGCCCCTATATACCGCCTCCTCATGCTGCTGCCAAGTCCAGAGTCTGTCATGGGTCCCTGTATGGCCTCCCATTGCTGCTGTCTCCATCGCCACACTCTGCTGCCATGTGCCACTTTCAGGTCTCTTCACACTGCTGGTGTGTTAAATTTTTTGACATAGGGTGCAGGCAGATTACGGGCCTCACATAGCTGCTGCCAGGCCCCTAATCTGCCATGGGCCCCTATATACCGCCTCCTCATGCTGCTGCCAAGTCTAGAGTCTGTCATGGGTCCCTGTACGGCCTCCCATTGCTGCTGTCTCCATCGCCACACTCTGCTGCCATGTGCCACTTTCAGGTCTCCTCACACTGCTGGTGTGTAGAATTTTTTGACATAGGGTGCTGGCAGATTATGGGCCTCCTATAGCTGCTGCCAGGCCCCTAATCTGCCATAGGCCCCTATATACCGCCTCCTCATGCTGCTGCCAGGTCCAGAGTCTCTCATGGGTCCCTGTACGGCCTCCCATTGCTGCTGTCTCCATCGCCACACTCTGCCATGTGCCACTTTCAGGTCTCCTCACACACTGCTGGTGTGTAGAATTTTTTGACATAGGGTGCTGGCAGATTATGGGCCTCCTATAGCTGCTGCCAGGCCCCTAATCTGCCATAGGCCCCTATATACCGCTTCCTCATGCTGCTGCCAGGTCCAGAGTCTCTCATGGGTCCCTGTACGGCCTCCCATTGCTGCTGTCTCCATCGCCACACTCTGCCATGTGCCACTTTCAGGTCTCCTCACACACTGCTGGTGTGTTACATTTTTTGACATAGGGTGCTGGCAGATTATGGGCCTCCTATAGCTGCTGCCAGGCCCCTAATCTGCCATAGGCCCCTATATACCGCCTCCTCATGCTGCTGCCAGGTCCAGAGTCTCTCATGGGTCCCTGTACGGCCTCCCATTGCTGCTGTCTCCATCGCCACACTCTGCCATGTGCCACTTTCAGGTCTCCTCACACACTGCTGGTGTGTAGAATTTTTTGACATAGGGTGCTGGCAGATTATGGGCCTCCTATAGCTGCTGCCAGGCCCCTAATCTGCCATAGGCCCCTATATACCGCTTCCTCATGCTGCTGCCAGGTCCAGAGTCTCTCATGGGTCCCTGTACGGCCTCCCATTGCTGCTGTCTCCATCGCCACACTCTGCCATGTGCCACTTTCAGGTCTCCTCACACACTGCTGGTGTGTTACATTTTTTGACATAGGGTGCAGGGAGATTACGGGCCTCACATAGCTGCTGCCAGGCCCCTAATCTGCCATGGGCCCCTATATACCGCCTCCTCATGCTGCTGCCAAGTCCAGAGTCTGTCATGGGTCCCTGTATGGCCTCCCATTGCTGCTGTCTCCATCGCCACACTCTGCTGCCATGTGCCACTTTCAGGTCTCTTCACACTGCTGGTGTGTTAAATTTTTTGACATAGGGTGCAGGCAGATTACGGGCCTCACATAGCTGCTGCCAGGCCCCTAATCTGCCATGGGCCCCTATATACCGCCTCCTCATGCTGCTGCCAAGTCTAGAGTCTGTCATGGGTCCCTGTACGGCCTCCCATTGCTGCTGTCTCCATCGCCACACTCTGCTGCCATGTGCCACTTTCAGGTCTCCTCACACTGCTGGTGTGTAGAATTTTTTGACATAGGGTGCAGGCAGATTACGGGCCTCACATAGCTGCTGCCAGGCCCCTAATCTGCCATGGGCCCCTATATACCGCCTCCTCATGCTGCTGCCAAGTCTAGAGTCTGTCATGGGTCCCTGTACGGCCTCCCATTGCTGCTGTCTCCATCGCCACACTCTGCTGCCATGTGCCACTTTCAGGTCTCCTCACACTGCTGGTGTGTAGAATTTTTTGACATAGGGTGCTGGCAGATTATGGGCCTCCTATAGCTGCTGCCAGGCCCCTAATCTGCCATAGGCCCCTATATACCGCCTCCTCATGCTGCTGCCAGGTCCAGAGTCTCTCATGGGTCCCTGTACGGCCTCCCATTGCTGCTGTCTCCATCGCCACACTCTGCCATGTGCCACTTTCAGGTCTCCTCACACACTGCTGGTGTGTAGAATTTTTTGACATAGGGTGCTGGCAGATTATGGGCCTCCTATAGCTGCTGCCAGGCCCCTAATCTGCCATAGGCCCCTATATACCGCTTCCTCATGCTGCTGCCAGGTCCAGAGTCTCTCATGGGTCCCTGTACGGCCTCCCATTGCTGCTGTCTCCATCGCCACACTCTGCCATGTGCCACTTTCAGGTCTCCTCACACACTGCTGGTGTGTTACATTTTTTGACATAGGGTGCAGGCAGATTACGGGCCTCACATAGCTGCTGCCAGGCCCCTAATCTGCCATGGGCCCCTATATACCGCCTCCTCATGCTGCTGCCAAGTCCAGAGTCTGTCATGGGTCCCTGTATGGCCTCCCATTGCTGCTGTCTCCATCGCCACACTCTGCTGCCATGTGCCACTTTCAGGTCTCTTCACACTGCTGGTGTGTTAAATTTTTTGACATAGGGTGCAGGCAGATTACGGGCCTCACATAGCTGCTGCCAGGCCCCTAATCTGCCATGGGCCCCTATATACCGCCTCCTCATGCTGCTGCCAAGTCCAGAGTCTCTCATGGGTCCCTGTACGGCCTCCCATTGCTGCTGTCTCCATCGCCACACTCTGCTGCCATGTGCCACTTTCAGGTCTCTTCACACTGCTGGTGTGTTAAATTTTTTGACATAGGGTGCAGGCAGATTACGGGCCTCACATAGCTGCTGCCAGGCCCCTAATCTGCCATGGGCCCCTATATACCGCCTCCTCATGCTGCTGCCAAGTCCAGAGTCTGTCATGGGTCCCTGTATGGCCTCCCATTGCTGCTGTCTCCATCGCCACACTCTGCTGCCATGTGCCACTTTCAGGTCTCTTCACACTGCTGGTGTGTTAAATTTTTTGACATAGGGTGCTGGCAGATTATGGGCCTCACATAGCTGCTGCCAGGCCCCTAATCTGCCATGGGCCCCTATATACCGCCTCCTCATGCTGCTGCCAGGTCCAGAGTCTCTCATGGGTCCCTGTACGGCCTCCCATTGCTGCTGTCTCCATCGCCACACTCTGCCATGTGCCACTTTCAGGTCTCCTCACACACTGCTGGTGTGTAGAATTTTTTGACATAGGGTGCTGGCAGATTATGGGCCTCCTATAGCTGCTGCCAGGCCCCTAATCTGCCATAGGCCCCTATATACCGCTTCCTCATGCTGCTGCCAGGTCCAGAGTCTCTCATGGGTCCCTGTACGGCCTCCCATTGCTGCTGTCTCCATCGCCACACTCTGCCATGTGCCACTTTCAGGTCTCCTCACACACTGCTGGTGTGTTACATTTTTTGACATAGGGTGCTGGCAGATTATGGGCCTCCTATAGCTGCTGCCAGGCCCCTAATCTGCCATAGGCCCCTATATACCGCCTCCTCATGCTGCTGCCAGGTCCAGAGTCTCTCATGGGTCCCTGTACGGCCTCCCATTGCTGCTGTCTCCATCGCCACACTCTGCCATGTGCCACTTTCAGGTCTCCTCACACACTGCTGGTGTGTAGAATTTTTTGACATAGGGTGCTGGCAGATTATGGGCCTCCTATAGCTGCTGCCAGGCCCCTAATCTGCCATAGGACCCTATATACCGCTTCCTCATGCTGCTGCCAGGTCCAGAGTCTCTCATGGGTCCCTGTACGGCCTCCCATTGCTGCTGTCTCCATCGCCACACTCTGCCATGTGCCACTTTCAGGTCTCCTCACACACTGCTGGTGTGTTACATTTTTTGACATAGGGTGCAGGCAGATTACGGGCCTCACATAGCTGCTGCCAGGCCCCTAATCTGCCATGGGCCCCTATATACCGCCTCCTCATGCTGCTGCCAAGTCCAGAGTCTGTCATGGGTCCCTGTATGGCCTCCCATTGCTGCTGTCTCCATCGCCACACTCTGCTGCCATGTGCCACTTTCAGGTCTCTTCACACTGCTGGTGTGTTAAATTTTTTGACATAGGGTGCAGGCAGATTACGGGCCTCACATAGCTGCTGCCAGGCCCCTAATCTGCCATGGGCCCCTATATACCGCCTCCTCATGCTGCTGCCAAGTCTAGAGTCTGTCATGGGTCCCTGTACGGCCTCCCATTGCTGCTGTCTCCATCGCCACACTCTGCTGCCATGTGCCACTTTCAGGTCTCCTCACACTGCTGGTGTGTAGAATTTTTTGACATAGGGTGCAGGCAGATTACGGGCCTCACATAGCTGCTGCCAGGCCCCTAATCTGCCATGGGCCCCTATATACCGCCTCCTCATGCTGCTGCCAAGTCTAGAGTCTGTCATGGGTCCCTGTACGGCCTCCCATTGCTGCTGTCTCCATCGCCACACTCTGCTGCCATGTGCCACTTTCAGGTCTCCTCACACTGCTGGTGTGTAGAATTTTTTGACATAGGGTGCTGGCAGATTATGGGCCTCCTATAGCTGCTGCCAGGCCCCTAATCTGCCATAGGCCCCTATATACCGCCTCCTCATGCTGCTGCCAGGTCCAGAGTCTCTCATGGGTCCCTGTACGGCCTCCCATTGCTGCTGTCTCCATCGCCACACTCTGCCATGTGCCACTTTCAGGTCTCCTCACACACTGCTGGTGTGTAGAATTTTTTGACATAGGGTGCTGGCAGATTATGGGCCTCCTATAGCTGCTGCCAGGCCCCTAATCTGCCATAGGCCCCTATATACCGCTTCCTCATGCTGCTGCCAGGTCCAGAGTCTCTCATGGGTCCCTGTACGGCCTCCCATTGCTGCTGTCTCCATCGCCACACTCTGCCATGTGCCACTTTCAGGTCTCCTCACACACTGCTGGTGTGTTACATTTTTTGACATAGGGTGCAGGCAGATTACGGGCCTCACATAGCTGCTGCCAGGCCCCTAATCTGCCATGGGCCCCTATATACCGCCTCCTCATGCTGCTGCCAAGTCCAGAGTCTGTCATGGGTCCCTGTATGGCCTCCCATTGCTGCTGTCTCCATCGCCACACTCTGCTGCCATGTGCCACTTTCAGGTCTCTTCACACTGCTGGTGTGTTAAATTTTTTGACATAGGGTGCAGGCAGATTACGGGCCTCACATAGCTGCTGCCAGGCCCCTAATCTGCCATGGGCCCCTATATACCGCCTCCTCATGCTGCTGCCAAGTCCAGAGTCTCTCATGGGTCCCTGTACGGCCTCCCATTGCTGCTGTCTCCATCGCCACACTCTGCTGCCATGTGCCACTTTCAGGTCTCTTCACACTGCTGGTGTGTTAAATTTTTTGACATAGGGTGCAGGCAGATTACGGGCCTCACATAGCTGCTGCCAGGCCCCTAATCTGCCATGGGCCCCTATATACCGCCTCCTCATGCTGCTGCCAAGTCTAGAGTCTCTCATGGGTCCCTGTACGGCCTCCCATTGCTGCTGTCTCCATCGCCACACTCTGCTGCCATGTGCCACTTTCAGGTCTCTTCACACTGCTGGTGTGTTAAATTTTTTGACATAGGGTGCAGGCAGATTACGGGCCTCACATAGCTGCTGCCAGGCCCCTAATCTGCCATGGGCCCCTATATACCGCCTCCTCATGCTGCTGCCAAGTCCAGAGTCTGTCATGGGTCCCTGTATGGCCTCCCATTGCTGCTGTCTCCATCGCCACACTCTGCTGCCATGTGCCACTTTCAGGTCTCTTCACACTGCTGGTGTGTTAAATTTTTTGACATAGGGTGCAGGCAGATTACGGGCCTCACATAGCTGCTGCCAGGCCCCTAATCTGCCATGGGCCCCTATATACCGCCTCCTCATGCTGCTGCCAAGTCCAGAGTCTGTCATGGGTCCCTGTATGGCCTCCCATTGCTGCTGTCTCCATCGCCACACTCTGCTGCCATGTGCCACTTTCAGGTCTCTTCACACTGCTGGTGTGTTAAATTTTTTGACATAGGGTGCAGGCAGATTACGGGCCTCACATAGCTGCTGCCAGGCCCCTAATCTGCCATGGGCCCCTATATACCGCCTCCTCATGCTGCTGCCAAGTCCAGAGTCTCTCATGGGTCCCTGTATGGCCTCCCATTGCTGCTGTCTCCATCGCCACACTCTGCTGCCATGTGCCACTTTCAGGTCTCTTCACACTGCTGGTGTGTTAAATTTTTTGACATAGGGTGCAGGCAGATTACGGGCCTCACATAGCTGCTGCCAGGCCCCTAATCTGCCATGGGCCCCTATATACCGCCTCCTCATGCTGCTGCCAAGTCTAGAGTCTGTCATGGGTCCCTGTACGGCCTCCCATTGCTGCTGTCTCCATCGCCACACTCTGCTGCCATGTGCCACTTTCAGGTCTCCTCACACTGCTGGTGTGTAGAATTTTTTGACATAGGGTGCTGGCAGATTATGGGCCTCCTATAGCTGCTGCCAGGCCCCTAATCTGCCATAGGCCCCTATATACCGCTTCCTCATGCTGCTGCCAGGTCCAGAGTCTCTCATGGGTCCCTGTACGGCCTCCCATTGCTGCTGTCTCCATCGCCACACTCTGCCATGTGCCACTTTCAGGTCTCCTCACACACTGCTGGTGTGTTACATTTTTTGACATAGGGTGCAGGCAGATTACGGGCCTCACATAGCTGCTGCCAGGCCCCTAATCTGCCATGGGCCCCTATATACCGCCTCCTCATGCTGCTGCCAAGTCCAGAGTCTGTCATGGGTCCCTGTATGGCCTCCCATTGCTGCTGTCTCCATCGCCACACTCTGCTGCCATGTGCCACTTTCAGGTCTCTTCACACTGCTGGTGTGTTAAATTTTTTGACATAGGGTGCAGGCAGATTACGGGCCTCACATAGCTGCTGCCAGGCCCCTAATCTGCCATGGGCCCCTATATACCGCCTCCTCATGCTGCTGCCAAGTCCAGAGTCTCTCATGGGTCCCTGTACGGCCTCCCATTGCTGCTGTCTCCATCGCCACACTCTGCTGCCATGTGCCACTTTCAGGTCTCTTCACACTGCTGGTGTGTTAAATTTTTTGACATAGGGTGCAGGCAGATTACGGGCCTCACATAGCTGCTGCCAGACATGTAATCTGCCATGGGCCCCCGTACCGACTCCTCATGCTGTGACGTTGCAACAAGGTGGAATTCAACCCTACATATGTTAGACCGCCTTTACGAACAGCTAAAGGCCATCACAGATTTCCTGATGTTAAAAGCGGATAAAGGTACTCCCTGTGTAACTTAGATGTCAGCCATTGGCAGCTCATGTGTGACACCTGCGCTTGCTCAGGCCCTTTGAGGAGGCCACGCTATTCGTGAGTCGGCAGGACTATGGGATGAATGAGGTCAAATCGGCCATGGGCCCCCGTACCGCCTGTTCACGCTGATGCTGGTCCCACAGTGTGACCTGGGTCCCTGTACGGCCTTCCATTGCTTCCACTCTGCCATGTGCCACTTTGAAATCTCCTCACACTCCTGCGGTTGTCCATTTTGTCATAGGTTGCTGGCAGATTACAGGCCTTCCATAGGTGCCACCAAGCCCCATATCGGCCATGGGCCCCCGTACCGCCTGGTCACGCTGCTGCTGGGCCCATAGTGTGACCTGGGTCCCTGTACCGCCTCCCATTGCTCCCACTCTGCCATGTGCCACTTTCAGGTCTCCTCACGCTCCTGCTGGTTTCCATTTTGTCATAGGTTGCTGTATGGCCTCCCATTGCTGCTGCCTCCACCGCCACACTGTGGCTCCAAACACTGGTTTTGGCCCCGTGACTGGCCAAAGGAGTGAAGTGTGCAGTGATTCTAAGATCGACGGCACTCATCTGCATGTCATACTGACAGACAGTATTATTTCTCTTCCCCAGCAGACTCCAAGGGCATTTAAATTAAAGGTACAGTGTTCTGCACTAATATTAAGTCTCTCTGAAGCCTAGAAACACCCTTTTTTAAGTTAAATTCACAGCGAATTTATTCGACTCGAATCGAATATTGTCCACGAATTCGCCGAATCAGTCGAATCGAATTTTTCATTTCTTCGCTCATCTCTAACTATAACCTTCAATGGAGATATAAGGCAATATATATATATATTTATATATATATACACATACAGGTGTACCTCGGTTTACAATTTAATGCGTTCTCCGGGACGTTTCGCATTGCGAAAAATTAATTAACCGAAACGCGGATTCCCATAGGAATGCATTGAAAACCAATTAATCCGTTCCCGGAGGTCAGAAAAAAGTAAAAAAATAAAAAATCACTGTCACTATAGGTCAGTGCCAGTTTTTAAATGTAATTACCAGCTTTTTTTTTTCTTCTCTATAGCTCAGAGAATCAACTGTCACTTTCCCCCCAGCTAAAATAAAGAACGTTTCCTTTTAGGTTATGTCCCCGAGTTAAAAGAAACAATGTTTCCTTTTAGTTTTTTTCCTGAGATATAAGAAACAAAGTATCCTGTGAAAGTGACAGCTATAGTGAAGAAAAAAAAAAGCTGGCAATTGCATTTAAAAATCAGCATCGACATACACTTCATATTGCGAAAAAAATTCGTACACAATTCGTAAACCGAGGCATTATTTTCACTCATAAACCGAAAATTACGTTTACCGAGGCATTTGTAAACCGAGGTACACCTGTTATAGGCATCATGCTCTATCTAGGCACTTCTGAAGAAGAGATTGTTTGCTGTCTTGAAACGCATCAAGTGCTCGCATGATTGAATGTCATCTCCTTTACCTGTGCATTTATCGTAATAGATATGTAATGTATAACTCTGCTCTCTCCTGGTTCTCCTCTTACCTTTCTCGGTGCACTTTCAGTGTCACATACAACTCCTCCTCCTCCGCTCCACTTCCTCTTTCTGTTGGGGTACCCCAAGGTTCTGTCCTTGGGCCCCTCCTTTTCTCTCTCTATACTTCCTTCCTGGGCCAACTGATAACCTTCCATGGCTTCCAATACCACCTCTATGCTGATGACACCCAGATCTATCTCTCCACTCCCCAGCTCACCCCTTCAATCTCCTCACGTATCTCAAATCTACTAAGCGACATATCAGCATGGATGTCACATCACTACCTTAAACTCAATCTTTCAAAAACTGAGCTTGTAATATTTCCTCCCCCCCCCCCAATCCCCCACTCATGACTTCACCATTAAGATCAACAGCACAACCATTGGTCCTTCCCCTCATGCCAGGGTGTTAGGCGTAATCCTAGACTCTAACCGCTCTTTTGGGCCCCACATCCACTCACTGGCTAAATCCTGCCGCCTCAACCTCCGAAACATTTCCGAAATCTGCCCCTTTCTGACCAACGACACCACAAAACAACTTATTCACGCCTTGGTTATATCCCGCCTCGATTACTGCAACTCCCTCCTCACTGGTCTACCATTACACAGGCTATCCCCCCTTCAGTCTATTATGAATGCTGCTGCTAGACTCATACACCTTACCAACCGATCAGCGATTGCTGCCCGTCTCTGCCAATCCCTCCACTGGCTTCCACTAACCCAACGTATAAAATTCAAAATACTAACCACAGCTTACAAAGCCATCCACAACACTGCCCCTAGCTACATCGCCAACCTCATCCACAGATACCGCCCAAATCGCCCACTCCGCTCCTCCCATGATATCCTCCTCTCTAGCTCCCTCATCACCTCCTCCCACGCTCGCGTCCAGGACTTCTCCAGAGCCTCTCCCATCCTCTGGGACTCCCTACCACAGCATGTCCGGTCTCCCCCACCCTGTCTGCCTTTAGGCGATCTTTGAAAGCTCACTTCTTCAGGGAAGCCTACCCCACCTCCACCTAAGAACTGTACTTGAATCACCTCCGCCAGATCATCCCCCGCAGCTATCACCTTTTGTATCACCTGAACTCTTCATTTAGATTGTAAGCTCCACGATCAGGGCCCTCACATTCCTTCTGTACTGAAATGTATTGTAATTGTACTGTCTCCTTTATATTGTAAAGCGCTGCGCAAACTGTTGGCGCTATATAAATCCTGTATAATAATAATAATAACCGTCATACTTTATATGTCTATGTGAATTTTAATATTTTGTGTAAAATAAAATATGGTTCTATATAAGCTTTTACAAATTGATTGCTTCTATTGACTTTGTCTGCGCCTTTAAAATACCACAAAAAGAGGGTTTTCCATATACACATCAGGAAGTGAGAGGACATCTATTAAACATTAGGGAAGTTCCCTCTTGAGTTTGGATTTACCATCACTTCCATACCCAAAGACAAAGGTGATCAGGGCACAAGAAAGAGTGAATTGTCATAAAGGGAACACAGTGGTTCTGACAGTGGTTCTAAATCCTCACCATTCTATCCAGGGTTTTTAAAAAGTCTTTAGTTTTACCTCAAATGTACAGAAACCATTACCTTATTCCTACTTGTCTCAAAACTTTTCCATCCTTTAAAACACTTTCTTTTACGTATTATGTAGCATATAAACAAAATAAGGAGTGGCATATGACCCTTATGGGTCACTTTGTTAAGGAAAAAATGCAGCAACCTAAATAATGCTTTGGACAACATAACTGTGTTTTGCAACATTTTGCTGAAAAAAGTCGAATTGATACCATTAAATAGTAATAATAATGAGAAAACCTACCTTTTCTGCTCTCTTCAAAGAGTTCTGCTTCTCAGCTCATCCACTCTGAAAAGGAAACAAAACTAATAAATATATAATATAATGATGATAATATACAATATTTAATGAAAAGTCTTAAAATGTTCATATGCACATTTGCCAACATGTGTACATTCTGTATCTGTATGTTCAGAAATCAATTAAACAATGAAAAGAAAAAGGACAAGGTCTTAACAGTCTTTATAAATGAAGCCAGGGAAGAGGAACTCCTCTGGACAACCAAATAATACATTAGGCTTTAAAGGAATTCTACAGTAAACACTTTTATATTAAAATATCAGAATTGTAATAGCAATACAAACAATAGTCAGTTTGGCAATCCAATATAAGCTTACTTGACAAATCTCATTTTATGTGTGAGTTCTGCCTGTATGCTGGCCATCTCGTTCCACAATTTACTGGATTCCCTGCATGCTTTGCAGCGTTTTCTCTGCGGTTTACTTTCAGTTTCCAAGGACTACATATCATGGTACATTGCCATGAAGTCGCCTGCAAGCAGTGATCCCCGTACTGACTCCTGAAACTCCTTCTCTTAACACCTCGGTAGTTCAGTAGGCAGGCTCTGTGAAATGTGTGACACAGCAGTGCGTACTCACAGTGAATATGTATCAGAATTTAGGTAAATAACTGTTTGCAGATATTTGCCAAGTAAGTTTGCAAACTTCAAGATCATTCGGATTATCAGGAGTAGGCTAGAAATAACTGAAATACAATGTAGAAATGAATATATGATTTAAAATTTTAACCACTGATACACTTAAATTTAAAACCATTCAGGTGGCATACGAAATATTTTTAAAATGTGTGTTTCTTATATAGATACGTTAAAAAAAACATATCTATAGCTGATTTTTATATCTGTAGTTCTGAATGCAATCACGATTTAATGTGCATATTAACAACAAGCCATGAGTCAGTAGTCCCTTTTAAATGAAAGTAATTACTGCAAATAGCAGAAATGTTACATGCTATAGATTTTATATGCTGTTTAACATGCTTGTTACAATAATTGGTCACTTAGTGTTTCACAGTATAGTATCATGCACAATAGGAAGCTTTTACAGTGAACAGAACACTTGCAAGAACAGTTTTGGAACAGTAAAATGGTTTGCAGACTGAAATGTAAACATAATTTTTAATATCATTAAAGGCCCTGTTCACATCTGGCATTTGGATCTCAGACAGAATGTTATTTTTTTTATTGTACATCACGGGACACAGAACAGGCCATTCATGACTATGTGGGTTATAGGCCACCTATAGGTGAATGGACACTGGCCAACCAATCGGAGAGGAGGTCTTACCCTATATAACCCCTTCTACATAGGAAGCAGTTCCGTTTTTTCGCTAGTGTCTGTAAGGTGGAAGGTCACTGAGAGTGTTGCTTGTGCTCTTGGAGTATACCCAAGATCTAGTACGGTTCCATCGAGAATCATGGACTTTAATCAGATCCATTCGGAAAGCTGTGAGAGAAAATAGATGGTACCCGAGCCTCGCTGGATAAGGAGAAGAATCCTCGGGTTTTGCCTGTAATGCAGTCTTACAGCACTGGACCCAGCACAGATGGAACCCTGTGCAGTTTTAAATCTGACCAAGGCTTTTTCCAGTGGGGTGCTATACAGGTCCAAAGAAGTGTCCCCACATTATGGGGACCAAGTCCTTGAACGTTTGTATGACAATACCCGCCGTTATGGGAGAAGGTTGGAGCCTGGTGGGAGTTAGGGACCCGCGGCGGGACTGGTAAGAGATCTCCTTTTTTTCTCTGTAAAAAAAGAGGAACAACTAAGCTGAAATTTGGAGAGAAAAGGAGAGGTATTGTTGTTTGACTGGGTTTCCACCAGTGGGATTGCTCACGGCATTTTTTCCCGGGGTATGCTTGCTTCTTGTTCTGTCTTGAGCTACTAGAGGAAGAGCGGCTGGGCATCGGAAGTAGGGCGCATGCATGGCGGGGTTTGTGCGCGTTCAGGGGGCATGCACACGCACAAGGATCGCATGCTCAGTAGTGTCCGGAAATGTAAGTCTGCCATATTTATCAGGAGGCATGGGCACACGTGGGCTGCTGCCGCTTAGGGATACCTGTGGCCAGGACACAGAACAGGCTATTCAGTGAGGCATGTGAGTATTCCCCTGAGGGGGAAGCGTTTGTCAGTCAGAAGCCGCCTTTGGTGGCTCATTAGGTCAGCAATTTGCATTGAGTATTTTTCTTCAGCACACTACTTGCATAGCTGTATCTTGTGATCTGTGTTTACTAGTGGAGGTGCAAGTGTTTTTTTGCTATCTGAAGTCATGTCTTCCAGAAAGCAGAGTTGGGGAGGTACAGCAGGAAAGGGCACAAATATGTCACCGCCAGGACCTGAGGAACCTAGCCGAATATCCACTGTAATATCCTCTCCTGAGAGGCCAGAAGCAACTGGGCAGTCTGAGCCACTACGTTTATCTGGCATTGTGGCTACTACTGGGGCATCTGCCTCGGCATATGTAACCAAGGATGATCTTACTTCAGCAGGGTTAGAGGATAAGATCACTGGGATGATTGCATCAGCTTCTCAGGGGACTAAGAAGCGGAAGAGATCCCTGTCACTAGAAACACCAATCCTGCAGAAGTGGTTGGAACCTCAGGAGAAGGAAGAACTGGAGGAAGGTCAGACAGTAGAGTCTCTGTCTGGGGGGGTTACAGCCTGAGGAAAAGCAGCCAGTCTCTGCCTCCCAGGCTCAGAGATTATTAGTCCAGGACATCACTTATATGGTGCAATCTGGATTCAGGCTACCTCCGATAGAAACCTCAGAGGTTACTTATTTTTCTCTGGGCTCTTTGAAGCCTCCACAGAGTACTCAGGCCTTTCCGGCGCATCCTCTTCTGGAGCAAATTACGTATGCTCACTGGGATCACCCAGACAGGGTTTTTGTTCCACCAAAGAGGTTATCTTTTTGTACCCCATGGAAGAGAAGTTTGTTAAGAAATGGGGTTTACCTGTAGCAGATGCAGCTGTTTCATCCATGAACAAATCTGTAACATGTCCTGTGGGGAATGTCTAGGTTTTCAAAGATCCAGCGGATAAGAAGCTAACTCTCTCCTTAAGGCCTCCTTCTCCGTGGCAGGTTCTGCCGCACATCGCACAGCCAGCAGTGGCAGCTATTGGCATTTGCCAGAGTCTTTCTGACGATGTCAAGTGAATGCTTGGAAAACCATCAGTGCAGGGGGAATACTTGGCCGAGGATTTGGTGGATGTTCCACATGCTTTATGTTTTGTGGTTGATGCTCTTAAGGATTCAATTCAGCAAATTTCTAGCCTGGCCTTCTTATCAGGGCACATGCTTAGGGTTTTGTGGCTGATGAGTTGGTCGGCAGAACTGCCATGCAAAAAATTATTGGCAGGTTTTTTTTCTCATGAAGAAGCCTGACTGGAAAACTCCCAGGATGTTGCTAAGAGATGCTGCTAAGAGATGCCCATTCACCTTCACCATCAAAGGAGTGAGCTCTCTCTCTTATTCAAATCCCCACACATGCTCGCTCTCTTTCCCATGATACAGTAGCTCTGAGCTTAGAGCTTGAGAGTTCACTCCTGTGATGGTGAAAGTGAACAGTAATTGCTGGGCCTCCTTTAGCAATCTCCGGGGAGTTCCCAGTCAGGCTTCACGAGGTACCATACGTAAATTGCCTTTACTCATAGCAAGGACATTATTGAACTTTAGTCAAAGCTACATAGTACACTTTCAGAAAAATCCAAAATGTTATTTCTTCTCCTGATTTGATTGATAAAACCTTTTTAAAGTAGCCAGATTATAGTCTTTCTCCAGCCTTTAAACATCACAGGGAGATGTAATTATTATACATCAAACAAAAAAATATGCACTGAAATCTGCTTAGTACTAGAGAACAGTGAGATGTTGAACAGGTTTATGGAAACCAATTGCTGAACATTGATTTTGTCACGAAAATATAGAAGTTAATTATACAGCGTGTCATAAATTTATCATAGGACTCCACAAACAAGTCATACGGGAGCTTCTATATTTCTCGATGTTCTAATAATACAGCCTTCGTACTTTCACTGAGGATTGGTTTTGCAGGGCGGGCTGAATATATTAACTTTATCATAATTAAACACCCACTCCTTCCGGGCCTGCACATCTGCCCTTATTCGGAATGCAGATGTCTGCTTTACTGCCTGATACTACACTGCAAATAATAATTTAGCCTAAATACCAAAGTACATTAAATTGGAAAACAGAGCAAAAAGAAGCTCAAGTATGAAAGGAAACATTTATAGGCATCTTACTGATACAATGTTATTTCCTAATATGGCAGCTGCCATTGTTGAGGTCATTATGGAAATATTAGTCATCCGACTGTTAGAATTTACCACTGGCTTCAGTAGTTTCGGACTCCAAAGCAACATACTCAAAAGATGTATTTTAAACATGTGCTGTACTCAATTTGTATATTGCTAGCTCACCCTGTGTATCATTAATATGAAATGTGGTATAAATTATGTATAAAATATCAGTCAATATACACATATTTCCAAAACATCCAAACAAAACAAACTCATTGATAGATCAGTTAGTGTGCATCAAAAGTGAATAAAAAAAAAATGAGTAAACAGTCCCAAAGCTTTGCAGAGTCCACTTTATGTGGTATTTGTGCTGCACCACAGAAAAGCCTCCCCTAGCCCCTTAAAGGTAAAACCTCACCTCTACTTCTCACCTTCACTACAAAGGTCAAAATCACACATATACACTGCTCAAAAAAATCAAAGGAACACTTTTTAATCAGAATATAGCATCAAGTCAATTAAACTGCTAGGATATTGATCTGGTCAGTTAAGTAGCAGAGTGGGGTTGATAATCAGTTTCAGCTGCTTTGGCGTTAATGAAATTAACAGGTGCACTTGATGGGCAACAATGAAATGACCCCAAAACAGGAATGGTTTTACAGGTGGAGGCCACTGACATTTTTTTCCCTACTCATCTTTTCTGACTCTTTTTCACTAGTTTTGCATTTGGCTAGGGTCAGTGTCACTACTGGTAGCATGAGGCGATACCTGGATCCTACAGAGGTTACACAGGCAGTCTAGTGCCTCCAGGATGGCGCATCATTACATGCCATTGCCAGAAGGTTTGCTGTGTCTCCCAGCACAGTCTCAAGAGCATGGAGGAGATTCCAGGAGACAGGCAGTTACTCTAGGAGAGCTGGAAAGGACCACAGAAATTCCTTAACAGGATGGGCACTGCCAGAGCTGTACAAAATGACCTCCAGCAGGCCACTGGTGTGAATATCTCTGACCAATCAGAAACTGAGGGTGCCCTGAGGGCCCGACGTCTAGTGGGCCCTGTGCCCCTTGCCCGACACCATAGAGCTCGATTGGCATTTGCCAATGAACACCAGAATTGTCAGGTCCGCTACTGGCACCCCATGTTGTTCACAGATGAGAGCAGGTTCACCCTGAGAGCATGTGACTGACGTAAAAGGGTCTGGAGAAGCCATGGAGAACGTTCTGCTGCCTGTAACATCGTTCAGCATGACCGTTTTGGTGGTGGGTCAGTGATAGTCTGGCGAGACATATCCATTGAGGGATGCACAGACCTCTAAAGGCTAGAAAATGGCACCCTGAATGCCTTTAGGTATCGTGATGAAATTATTGGACCCATTGTCAGACCCTACGCAGGTGCAGTGGGTCCTGGGTTACTCCTGGTGCACGGCAATGCCCGGCCTCATGTGGCAAGAGTATGCAGGAAGTTTCTGGAGGATGAAGGAATTGATACCACTGAATGGCCCCCAAGCTCGCCTGGCCTAAATCGAATAGAACACCTCTGGCATGTATCAGTCCATTCAACACAGCCAGGTTGTACCTCAGACTGTCCAGGAGCTCAGTGATGCCCTGGTCCAGATCTGGGAGGAAATAGCCCTGGACACCATCCATCGTCTCATTAGGAGCATGCCCCAACGTTGTCAGGCATGCATACAAGCAAGTGGGGCCATACAAAGTACCGAGTACCATTTTAAGTTGCTGCAATGAAATTTGAGCAAAATAAACTAGTCTGACACATCATTTTTTCACTTTCGGGGTGTCATTGAATTCAGTCCTCTGTAGGTTGATAACTTTCATTTCCATCAAACGATGGGGCATCCTTACGTTCCTAACATTTTACCCTGTCCATTACAGTATAGATATAGATGTTCTTTTAATTTTTTTAGCAGTGTATGTCAGGCTTCAGGACCCAAAGACACCACTTGGACAGATCCATAAAGCTATGTATATTGCCCAAAATGCTACTCAGTGGAACCATAAAGCCCAGCTTAACCTTTATATCACAATGGCTCAAACAGCCAGGGGATCTTTCTCTTTTCCTCTCAAAATAAAATGCAAATCATAGTGCTCACCGCAATAATAAAACTCGTTATTCAAAATAAAATGCACTCACATACTGTATGTAGGTAACAAACACAAGCACTTCTTGCTAGCCACTCAATCATATAGTGCTGTCCGGGAGAAGAGAAAGTCTCAATCCAAAGTAGACTGACATGTATGTAAAAGACTAGGAAAGAGAAACAGTCCCACCGAGTAAGCATAGTAGTTTATCAGGTCTCATAAAAACAATGATATAATGCACTCACAGTGTGAAAAGCATGTAATGGAATTCCACTAGATTGCAGCCTTTCCACAGTCCAGGCACTTACTCATGCACATAGTTTCTTGCCAGGAACCAGAAGGGCCACTGTGGACCGCATGGAGAACGGGAGAGCAGGAGCAGGACACCAGAATGGTGTGATGATGTCAGAGAAGACATGTTTTGGGGCATTCCTGCCCCTTTCTCAAGCTCTGGAGGGTTTATAAAGGGGCAAGAACCTTTTGATGCACATTTATTGTTCTATCAACAAGTTTGTTTTCTTTGAATGCTTTGGAAACATTATATTTGCATATACACTGATATTTCATATATAATGTATAACACATTTCATATTATTGATATATAGGGTGAGCTAGCATTATAAAAATTGAGCACAGCAGGTGGTTAAAAATTCTTTGATGTATATATTTGTGTGCTAGTATGTTTGACTGTTGTGCACTTCTTTTTTTGTTTGCTTTTTTCACTGATACAGAGGTACTGGGAACTTTTAGACTTGCAAGTATAGTCAGATGAAGGAAAACTTTAAACAAGCACAATAGCCTGACCAAAATTGAAAAGAGTTCAAGACAATTTAAATTGTTGGTAAAAAAGTCATATTAAAAACACCTGTTTTTAATGTGTTTTAGGGGGTAACACCACTACCCCTTCATAAGACCCTCCATCGCTGCTCAGCAACTGCTGTCAAGTTTTTCCTCCACGAGGAGAGCTCAGTACTGGTTCTAATATAGATTTATGAAGTCATTGTTTTCTGAGTCCATCCAAGTTGAGCCCTGAGGAAGGGGGAGTAGTGTTGCACCCAAAAAAACGTTTGATGTTTTTATATAACTTTGTTAACCAAACATTAAAACTCTCTCGGACTCTTATCTATTTTTGATCTGTGGCTCATTTATGTATTTGTATGGTTTCAGTAGTTTTTAATTCCTCTTTCGCAGGCTGAATTTAAAGATTTACATAAGCTTTCAACACTTGAGTTACTTCTTGTCTTTGTGACGAGATATTTAAAGTGTTACTAAACCCACAACAGTGAAATCAGTCTGTATATGCAGTAAAGCATGCTTGTTATACTCACTGTGGAACCTAAGGAGGTAATCCTCTGTGTAAAAAGGATTTTTGATCCTGACTTCTCTCATCCTCCTCTTCTTCCAGTGTACCTCTCCTGATAAGATATATCATGTAGAGACACTGCACAAGCTCAATTTGGTGTGTATTGCTAGAGGTTTTTTTTTTATCTTGGGAGAGTGCATGTGGTCAGCACAGGGGCAATCAGCACTGCCAAGACAGAGGTCAGGGGTTCTGCATCCTCCTAAAGAAAACTCCTCTTACAAGCTTTTACCAGTGCTTGGCTGGACACTGATAGAAGTTACAAGACTGCTCTAACTGCTGATGAGAAAAGGAATTTAGCAGTTTATATTTACTAACAGAATTGCATTTCCATGTTCTGTGTACTGTTGGAGACCAGATATAGTGAATGCAGGGTCCTGGGGTTAGTAAAACTAAGTCAAAATGTTAATATACATTTTTCTTTTAACAAAACCCACTCCAGGCCCAAGATGTGCTGCCCAAATAAGAAGATAGCAAAAAGAAGTCATCAAGGGGGCAGACTTCCTGTTCTGGGGGGTTTACAAAGGAAGAAAACACATGGAATTGCTGCATTTCAGACATAAAATGCTTCAGAAATTAGTCAACATTTCTCTCAGACATTCATCCATGCCCACACATGCCACACAAAACAGCTGCTTCCTTCTGGTATACTCACTGGGAGTGGTATTAGAACTAGATCTCTGCACCTGTGACTTGACCCCTACTCCATGGAAGACCAATGCAAGGTCCTATGGCTCCTTAAAACAAATTTGCAAATGCTAAAAATGTTAGTTCCCTTTCTGCCAGGCTGAACCTTTTGTTTCAAATCCCTGACCTGAACAAATCCATGCAGATAAGGTCTCTTCTGTATTTTCTGATCAGCATACTTTTTAAAGATCAGAGACTCGCGAAATATTAAAATTAGTAGGTCAACATAACAGCCAGTGAATTGCCATGTACAGAAATGTGTCATCAATTTCTCTCATGGTATGTTTATCTAAATGATATCAAGTCAGGTAACATGACCAAAAGTAGAAAAAAAAACACAGAATTGTCCCTGTCCCCAACTTCTCGCTACCCTATGCTGCTCTGTCTTTGAGCATTTTTGCTTGCTGCAGCCCTGTATTATGGTGAGTTCAAATATGGACAAGCAGAGCCCTGATGTAAATTCTGCACCTTGAACTTGACATCAGTAGCATCACCACAGTAACAGTATGAGGAAACAGTATAAGGGTTGCAGAATTTGTTGTTTCCACGTTTCAACACTAGAAAACCCATTTGCTGGGTGAAACAGTTAAGGATTGTCATGGGGAAGGTGATTATCATCACCAGTAGAGGAGAGGTCAGCATTCCACCGTTTCAGTCCTGTATCAAAAAATGTATTTCATGTTCAATTACTGAATTACTAACATTGACAAATTTCCCCCTAGTTAATCTGATATTTTTTTGATGCATAATATATTTTGTGGCAATCAGTCCTTTGCACTTACCCTCAAAGCATCCATGATATCAGGCTGCTCCATTAGTCCGGGGAACGTGGCCAGCAGTGGATTGCAAATTAGATCTGAAAAGAGAAGCAACAGAAATCAAAGTACTTTGAACCATAGGTAATATTTTCTAACTACAGCTCACTGGTCTTGAAATTATAATGTATCCACAGAATCAGTTTTGGAAAACAATTTACTTTAAAATGTACTGTTTAAATGGCGATGCCATGCTTTACCACTACTACGTGCTGACTGCCCATTGGACGAAGTCCTTACTTTTATTAATAGCTAATAAGTATGTACTTTGGCAATATTTGACATATATACAGTTTATACACCTGTATTTAAAAAGATCCAGTTTCCTTTTCTTTTCTTTTTTAATTCTGTCTTGTACAGTTATTGCATATAAACATAAAGTTACTGTATTGCTTAACATTTGTTAACTTATTGCAATTAGTGGAACCTAGTTGTCGGTTTACAATAGATAGATTCCAATAGATTTGTCCTGGAATATCATCCATGGGACTAACCAAGTACATCATCTATACTAATAACTTGACCATAATCATTGAACTTAAATGTAACTTTGTTATCAGCTTCAATAAAGTTGATACCCTAAATGTAAGACGTTCTGGCATCTTCCATCAAGCCTACTTGCCCTGCGTACTGCATTAGGAATTTTGGGTCACCTGTATGTCTATATCTATGATGTGGCGATGGCTCTCTGCCAGAATTTCAAACTGTACTTAAAGTGCACCTGTTAGAGGGTGCCATTTCTGGTTTTCTTTTAAAAATGCTAATTTGCTGGCTAGTTATTTTAAGTAGTAGACCTAGTTAGTTTCTGATGTAAAATTATATTAGGATTCCTATATCCATACTTGCTCATGGTCTATGACACTATAAAGAGTTAAAGCCAAAGCCTCAACATGACAGCCTGGAAAAAATATACTTTTTTAAAACAAAAAGGTCAGGAATGGCAGCCGGCATAATTTGTTCTTGACAGGTATAAATGAATCTCACATTCTTTTCAAACAATATTTCAATATACCTTGGTCCTATTTCAATAAAATGCTGTACACAATAAGCTCCTGTAATACTAGTTTCGAACACATTTATGTATAGCTTAATCAGATGAAAAAAAAGTGTTAGAAAGTTCATGTGTGTTTTGTTCAAAACAGCAGCAAACAAAAGAAATCAAAGAAGGCAATTTCCTCCGAAAAATGCTCTTTTGTCTACATACTCCATTAAAACCCAGTACAGCATCAGTACCCATTCACTGAAGGTTTGCCTCGTTTTTCCTTTTGCATTTTCCTTCTCCAACAATCACCAGCCAGCATTCTTACTCTGGCACATGGTGGCGAATCCTAAGGGGCTCCTGGACTGGCCCCGCTTCTATAACTAGATACCTAAGGAAATACCCGTGTACTTGAATAATTTTAAAATAGAAAACAGTGCAGCGCTAAAACATTACATAGTGTAAAACTGAAGGAATATTGAATAATAAATACTTGTTAGTGATGATATTAATAAATCAATATTAACCACTTCCTGTCCGGACACTTTTACCCCCTTCCTGTCCAGGCCAATTTTCAGCTTTCAGCGCTATCACACTTTGAATGACAATTGCGCGGTCATGCAACACTGTACCCATATGAATTTTTTACCATTTTTCTGAGACAGATAAAGCTTTCTTTTGGTTGTATTTATTCACCACTGAAATTTTTATTTTTTTTTGCTATGTAAATGAAAAAGTCCAAAAATGTTTTTAAAAAAGTGTTTTTCTTATAAAATTTTGCAAATAAATAATCTTTCATCATAAATCTTGGCCGAAATGTATTCTGTTATCTTTTTAGTAAAAAAAAATAAGCCAAATTAGTTTATAACCAAAAATTATAATTTGTAAACATTTTTATTTTATTTTTTTATATTATTTATGGGTTTTTGTTTTTTTGGGTTTTTGTTTTTTTACATACTGTCACCCTAGCAGTACAGTGTCACCATGGTGACACTGTACTACTTGTGGGGGGTGATGAAGATTTTTTTTTTTTTTTTTTTTTACAGTGATTGCTGTTACACCTATATAGGATGTAAAAGCAATCATTTCTCTTTTTCTCTGTCTGCATTCTTGCAGCCATTGAGAACTACTGAGTGAGCTGTGATTGGTCACAGCTTGTCACATGGTACAAGGCTGTTGTGAATAGCCTTGTACCATGTGACCTTTGTGATCATTCACAGATTTCACATGTAGTAAGCAATGATGTCACAAGTGATATCTTGCTTACTACTTTGCATGTGATCACTGATTGGCCAATCGGTGATCACATGATCGGGAGAGGTCCCGTCCAACAATCGGTGTTTCACTGTATCCGGAGGACACAGCGGGCACCGGATCGCGGTGCTGCGCCCTCCCAGGGAGCGTGCACAGTTAGAAATGGCGGGTGCCGTTTATGAACAGCAACCTGCCCCTGGAGTGCCAGCATCCTGCCGTTTATAAACAGCAGGCGGATGGCAAGTGGTTAAGTAATAGTGATAACAAATATGAGTGCATAATTAAAACGTAATAAGTTGAAAAAGAATCTGCGGGAAGCTCCCTTTAAATGGACGCTCCGGTCTTTGGCAAAATGGCATCCGTTAATAGGCAGACGCCATTTTTACACTATAAAAATAGCACACAAGACGTCTGGCTGCATGGCACCAATGTATGAGGATACCCTGTTACTACTTTTTATTTCCTTCATTAGATATTTGAAAGTACTACACTGTGGGTATTTCCATCTCTTGCTCTGTACTGAGCACTTAATCCCCCAGAGCTCCCCCTGGTGATTATCTCATTGTACTGAAGAGGCTGCATCCGTGTCCTTAAAGTGGACCTCCGATTTGAATATCCATCCAGACGATTTTCATCCATCCCAGGCTGAATCCATTTGCATCCTGAAAGGGACCCCCTGGCAGACCTCCACTTATTGACACATTGCGCAATACCTTTGCGCGTCCGGTGAGTGCGCATTTTATACATATCCTGCCTCTCACCGACTCTATAAAAGTGACGACTTTGGGAATATTATAAATCATCTCTGAGCTCTTATATTTAGTGTGGACGGTCATCTTTTTTATGAGCTAATTACTGTACATTTACCAGGACTACATTTTAAGCGCTGCACCTATTTTTATCTTATTATCAAACAATCATAAGTGATAGGAAATGCATGACGTTAAAAAGATAAACAATACTCTAAATAGGTGCATACACAGGAATATATCTTGAAAAAATATTGTGGTTAACCAGTATTTGACACAATAAATTAACAAATACAAAGTGCTGATAACAGATTAGATTTGCTGCCAATGGTAACAAAACAATCATTAAAAATTAATACAAATTCATGATAAAGGCATATATACCCAATGATGAACTTCAGTTACGTATTCAAAAAGTAAAAAAGTCAGCAGCTACAAGTACTCTAGCTACTGACTTCTAAAAAAACAAGTGCTTACCAGCCCCCATGGAGCTGAGCCCTGTTTTTGTACAACCCAATTATTTTCATTGCTGTCTTAGGTCCTGCACAGCCATCTTGGTTCAGGAGCCAATTGCAACCTCCTCATAAGTCAAAGCTGGCTCCCCACTGTGCATGCGCTCACTGGAGCGGACAGTGCCGATGTATCACAAGAACCTGGAGGCAGACCTAACAAATGTCCTCCTCATCTAGGCAAGAGATAAGGAAGTGGGAGCAAACACTTTTGTAGAAAAGGTACTTGCGATCTCCCAAAGTTTTTTTTACATTTTCAAATGTGTTAAAGGGAGGGGGAGAACCCAGAATATGCAGTCTTCAAAAGAAGAGTGAGTGTCCATTCACATACACCCTGTTCTAAATTATTATGCAAATTCTATTTAAGTGTGACAAAGATTAAATATTTTGTTTTTCAGTTTAACTCATGGATGGCATTGTGTGTCAGGGCTCTTTTGATCGCTGAAAACAATCTCGGACACCTGTGATAATTAGATTGGCAGGTGAGCCCAATTTAAGGAAAAACTACTAAAGGAGGGTGTTCCACATTATTAAGCAGAGCACCATTTTCAAGCAATATGGGGGAGAAAAAGGATCTCTCTGCTGCCAAAAAGAGTGAAATAGTTCAATGCCTTGGACGAGGTATGAAAACATTAGATATTTCACAAAAACCCAAGCGTGATCATCGCACTGTTAAGAGATTTCTGGCTGATTCAGAGCACAGACGTGTTCGTGCAGATAAAGGCACATTGAGGAAGATTTCTGCCAGATCCATGCATCAGATCAAGAGAGCAGCTGCTAAAATACCATTACATAGCAGCAAACAGATATTTGAAGCTGCTGGTGCCTCTGGAGTCCCACGGACATCAAGGTGTAAAGTCCTCCAGAGTCTTGCAGCTGTGCATAAACCTTCTATTCGGCCACCACTAACCAATGTTCACAGGCAGAAACGGCTGCATTGGGCAGAAAAATACATGAAGACTAATTTTCAAACAGTCCTGTTCACTGATGAGTGCCGTGCAACCCTGGATGGTCCAGATGGAAGGAGTAGTGGATGGTTGGTGGACGGCTACCCTGTTCCAACAAAGCTGCGACGTCAGCAAGGCAGTGGTGGAGTCATGTTTTGGGCCGGAATCATGGGAACAGAGCTGGTCAGCCCCTTTAGGGTCCCCGAAGGTGTAAAGATTACCTCTGCAAGGTATGTGGAGTTTATGACTGACCACTTTCTCCCTGGTACAGAAGGAAGAACTATGCTTTCCGTAATAAAATCATCTTCATGCATGACAATGCACCATCTCATGCTGCAAAGAATACCTCTACATCAATGGCTGCTATGGGGATAAAAGGAGAGAAAGTCATGGTGTGGCCTCCATCCTCCCCTGACCTCAATCCTATTGAGAACCTTTGGAGCATTCTCAAGCAAAAGATCTATGAGGGTGGGAGGCAGTTTACATCCAAACAGCAGCTCTGGGAGGCTATTCTGACATCTTGCAAACGAAGTCAAGCAGAAACTGTCCAAAAACTCAAAAAGTTCAATGGATGCAAGACTTGTGAAGCTGCTATCAAATAAGGGGTCCTATGTTAAAATGCAACATGACCTGTTAAAATGTTTAAAAAGTTAAAATGTTGTTAAAAGTTTTATCGAAATAGCTTTTGATATCAGTAAATATGCTGCAAACACAACAAATGACAATTTTCAGTTCTTTACAACCTATAAAGTGTTTTGAAACTTACTGTGCGTAATAATTTGGAACAGTGCATTGGAAGTTTTTTTATGTTTAAAAAAAATACTGTTATCATTAGGAGGTTTGTTCAATAAAATTTGAATTGTACTCTTAATAGTTGATAACATGAGAATTATGCTGACTGTTATTTTGTTCTTTACATCAATTACTTAGGTAAATGAGAAAAATATAATTTGCATAATAATTTGGAACAGGGTGTATATGCTGACTGGATGTGGTTTGAACCGCATCCAATCTGCATGACATGTGAAAGAACATTACTTCCTATGGTGCCTGTTCACATATGTCCGATGCACTGGCAGTGTGGATTCAGTGCAGTCTTAGAAAAAGTCCTGTCCAATTTCTAAGCAGTGTGGTCCAGTTCAGGTGCAGATTACAGGCTATTGATTTCTATAGGAACCGTTTCTAAACGTTTCTATATGTGTGAAGATAAGATCCTGAGCTAATCCTGTCCTGAACCGGATGTAAACCTGACATGAACCTGTGAATAACTACTGTATCAATTAGCTGTGGAACCTGAGCTTCATTCTGCACCGCACATGTGGGAATCAGCTCTCAGGGTTTGTTTTAACCGCATGAAATGTGTATTAGCAATAGAAATGTCAGGAGCTGTTAATTACACACATATATAGCTCCTGTGGTGAAAAAAAAAATCAAACATCTGTACAAACTCCAGTTTATTCAGAATGAGGCAAAAAAATCTTTGCCAGTGAAACAAATCCTTCCTAACACACAATGGATATTTGATAAATTCCTGAAAGAGCATGTAGTCCACAGGAGAGAAGCAATTCCTTTTTCTTGGAGAGAAAACTTTCAGTATGCAAACTGAGGTGACTTCTTTAACTAAAATTGCATCATAACAGTTTCCAAATATTAGTGTATTACCTAATTTATGTTCTGAACCCTTTTTCACTATATTACATTTTTAAAAAAAACATACAAACTGCTTTAACGGTTTGATCAAATCAAACAAATCTCCTTTTCCAAGTCCTCACCAAATCAGTAGCCCAGTGTAACAAGATAAATTAGTACATTTATAAACCGAATCAATCCAAAAGCCCCCTATATTACGCTTTCCCATTGTTCATTTTTCATAATCGCTTTAACAAATGCATCCTACTAATATTACCATTTAGGAGAATTTCCAAAAGAAGTGAATTACCTTCTATCACAAGAGTCTCTTAATAAAGAAGCAAAGAAAAACACCTCCAATAATGACTTGACAATAAACATACTTAATGGGTACTCCACTTTCAAGGGAAAAAAATATTGCAAATTTAAAAAAAAATAGCATATACAATTGCAACACAAGCCATACTGCAATGTACTGTTATTAACCACATACCGCCCAGCCACTGTAGAAATACGGCGGCAGGGCGGCATGGCTGGGCAAAACCACGTTTTAAAACGTGTGTTTTTAAAACAGGTAGGGGGCGCGCACACGTGTGCGAAGCGAGCCGCCGCCCTACCTGTCCCGCCGATCACGACCGCGGATGTCAGTCGCCGGGTCACAGCCGGTTGTTACCGGCTATGTCCCGGCGATTAGAGGCAATCAGTGACAGAGAGCACAGCTGCAGTAGCTGTGCTTTCTGTCAGTTCCCTGACAGCTCCTGACACGCTGATCGGGACAGAAGAGTTTATCTGTCCCGATCAGCGGTGTTCCCTGCAGTACACCCCCCCCTGCCCCCTAGTAAAACACTCCCCTCACACAGTTAACCCTTTCACTGTATAATAAAGTTAACCCCTTCCTCCCCAGTGCCATTAGTACAGTGTCAGTGTTTTTTTTTTGCACTGATCACTGTATTGGTGTCACTGGGGATGTCAGTGACCCCAAGTCAGTTACCCCCCAGTGTCAGAATGTCCGCCGCAGTCCCGCCATAAGTCGCTGATCGCCGCCATTATTAGTATAAAAAAAATTAAAAATCCCAGTATTTTTCCCGCCATTTGTAAACGCTATAACTTTCACGTAAACCAATTAATTTACATGTATTGGGTTTTTTTTGTAGCAAAGACATGTCGCAGAATGCAATTTTGCAGAAATTTATGACTAAATTTGATTTTTAAATTTTTTTTTACTGGACATGTTTTATAGCAAAAAGTCCAAAATATTGTTTTTTTTCCTCAAAATTGTCAGCCTTTTTTTTTTATAGCGCAAAAAATAAAAAACGCACATGTGATCAAATACCACTGAAAGAAAGCTCAATTCGTGGGAAAAAAAAAAGGATGTAAATTTCATTTCTTTACCGTATTGCATGACCGCGCAATTGTTCGTTAAACTAGCGCAGCTCTGTATAGCAAAAAAATGGCGTAAATTACAGTATCTATACCATAGTTTGTAGACGCTATAACTTTCAAACAAAGCAATCAATATACACTTATTGGGATTTTTTTTACCAAAAACATGTAGCAGAATACATTTTGGCCTAAATTTATAACTAACTTTGAGTTTACTATATATTTTTTATAGCTGAAAGTAAAAAATATAGTTTTTCTTCAAAATTTTTGGTCTTTTTTTGTTTATAGCGTGAAAAATAAAAAGCGCACAGGTGATCAAATACCACCGAAAGAAAGTTCTATTTGTGTGAAAAAAAGGACGTAAATTTTGTTTGGAAGCAGCATTGCATGACTGCGCAATTATCAGTTGAATTAGTCCAGCGCCGAGTAGCAAAAAGAGGCCTGGTCATTAAGGGGGGTAAATCCTCAGGAGGGCAAGTGGTTAAAAATGATATTCCCTTTTCAGTCCACTATTTGACACTGGAGCTTAATGCAGACTGCTGCAGTAGAGACAGAAAGAGTGTTGCTGGGGATACTTTATTGAAGGGGTGGGCTATCAGGAGACACTTTCACTCTGCCCTGAAAGTTCAGAAAGTTTATGTAGCATGTCATGTTGTCAACCACTCCCCCTCCCCCCCCCAAAACACCTCTGTCTGACCATCCAGGCATCAGGAAGACGGATATATAATAAGGCTTAATTGACACACTTGTCTCTGTACTCTTGCCCAAAACAAGCACCGTCACATTGAATGTGGAGCATTCTAGACACGTGTGCTGCTCACATGCCTTTTCTGAATGTATGCAGGGAGGCTACCCTGTCAAAATGAGGCTGCACTTCACTCACTGCACACAAATCAGGCCTTGATAAGATAAGCCTAAAGGCTTGAAGATAACTAAAGAAGGCATTTTCTTTATAATACAGCAGACCAGCCTTTCTCAACCTTTTTAACATGGAGAAACCCTTGGAATAACAAGAAATACCTGCCAACAATTACTATATGTACAGCTCACCGTACATTACTTTACAAGTCAGCGGGTAGAATGCTCTTTACATTTGTGGTCATCTGGAAGGATTCCCCCTTACAGATAGCGAAAACGACAATTGGCTTCAGTGGTAACTTACCTGAGAGTCACAAATCGCTCATTGCTAATGGAACCCCTATTACCCCTAGTAGTAGGAACAGGCTGTGATGAAACAAAACAAAAAAAAAAAAAACAAGGACAGCCGCTACTACAGAAGGCTTACCAGAAAGGCATGACCCCCTGTTAAGAGTGGTCAATCGCGCTTTGTTAAACAATCTAGAAAGCCGGTCACTCATATGCTCCTCCAGATCACCAAAACAGCAGATAAGTATCTTCCAAACAATGGACCTTAATTAGAGTAGCTAAACCATTCAGAATAAGGTTTGGACTAGTAGTGGAAATCCAAATTTTTCAATTTCCAAAATGGCCACCAGCCGTCCACACATGCGCAGTAGTGTGCGTGGGTGGAGCTACGGTGGCCATTTTGGAAATAGGAAAATTTGGATTTTATTGCCAATCAATGCCTAATGATGTTTGCTTACATGTGAGTGCAAGCATACTTTAAATAAATGTTGTGACTATGGTTTTACACTATGTGGAGCGCTCTTTATTTGCATGGTTTCCACTACGAGTCCAAGCCTTATCCTGAATGGTTTAGCTACCCTAATTAAGGTCCAATAAAGAAGGCATTTTGTACTGCACCATTTGGGTTTCTCTTTTGTGTTTTTCCCTTACATGACCATTTGGGAGGTGATCACAGAGGAGGAAGAAGGGTGGATGTGACCATTTTCAATTCCTTTATACCTATTATCAACCAATTCATGGAATGATACCTGGGCATCCTGAAGAGAGTGACATCTTGGTGTATGGGAGATGGTGATTGTTTCCTTTAAGCGATTTGGCCAACCATGAGAGTGGGGGCATTTGGTGAGTGCACACCCGAAAGGGGGGACATTACATTTTGTACACATGGTGAACTTTCTTGGAGAACTTAGAAGATTTTTGTGGGTTTATTAAGGACTTTATTTAGGATTTTTCACATCAAAAGTCATATTTTGATAGCTAGTTTCATTCACTTTATGATATTTTGCGCTACTGAACCACTTTAAGTTGTTCCTTTTTTAGTCATAATAATGATAAATTGTATGTTTACTAGAAATATTGCTCATGCAAGAAAAATTGCATACCTATATTCTGCATGTTCACTCTCTCTTTCAGAAGAACATCACCCAGGATTTGACGATAAAAGACCAACAATGGCACATGGCACATGCTGCCTACCAAGGTTTCTGGAAGAAGACTTCAAAAACAAGATAAAAGAAAAAATATATTCTGTAGATACAATTGACAGTGGGAGTACTTGGTCATAGCATTCACTCACTAGGCCTGAGCACTATCAAATGAGAGAGTGATGGCACAGCTTTGCTAGGCTGTACTCAATGCTGACTATAGCATCACCTGAGAAAAAAAAAAAGAAAAGAGAAGTAAGGGGGTTGCAGGTAAAGCAAGTTTAAGGGGGTTAGGTGTCCTTTGCAGACATACTGTCACATCCGGCAATTGGATGGGCATCACTTTAAATGCACACCTAGCCTGCTGACTGAACAATGAAGGAAAATCAGTGTACTGATGAGCTCATCTCTTTGCTCTATCTATTCATGTCAAAATATTCACTATCAGCAGATGCACACTGCAGCTAATCTGACTGGCTCTTATTGTTGTCCCTCCTTCTTCTGAGTCCTGTTGTACAGGGGATTTGAGGGGGCTAGTATAAGACAAGATGAATTAAAAAAAAAACTTAAAGCTGAAGTTTAACTCAATTTTTTGGGGGGTATAAAGCACCAGGGACATAACTTACCTCTAATGAAGTGTATCCTAAATACTGTTGGTTGTTGTAAACCAATGCACTGTAAAGGTGATCTGGGATCATTTCTTTTTTTTTTTTTTTTTTTTAACAGTTCCAGCAGTCTGTCTTATGCATTTCTTTAGAGTGAAGTTATGTTCTTGGCGCTGTATACCGAAAAACATTTTAACTAAACTCCAGCCTTAATTTTAACTGCATTAGTTAATGTTTTATATCTGCCTGGAGTTGAGCTTTAACAATGACATCAGTGTCAGGTGAACCTACCTTAACATTTCCCTTCTTCTTCTGTTGACTGATCTAAGTTTCACAAGAAGCCGTGGTTGTCTTCTATGGGTCATCATTTGATTAAAGACTCCACTGTTTGCTGGAGAATAACATTGCAAATTTATATAAGGCATTTAAACAATGGAAATTATAAGAATTATAATCTGAATGTCCATGGTCATAATTTCTTTAATAAACTGGTTGTATCTGCAAAAACTGAGAAGAGATAAGGACCAGGTGGGCTGCATGGTGTTCTTTAAAAACTGAGCTCATGATCTTTCCTTCCCCAAGCCCTCCCCCCCGCCCCAACTCCAGCATCAATATCAATACAACTATCATCCCCTCCCATCATGCCAAGGAGCTAGGTGTAATCCCAGATTCAGACCTCTCCTTTCAGCCCCCCATCGAATCATTGTCCAACTCTAGCCACCTTCACCTCTGTAAGATCTCCAAAAAACACTCATTCCTAACCAATGACACCAACAATCTATTGATTCACTTGTTATCTCTCTCCTCAGCTATTTCAACTTTCTTCTCTCTGGTCTACCTCTACCCAAGCACAGTACTAGGGTGCTGGATCACAGCAAGATCAGACCATTTGTGCCAAACCTAACTCACAAGGGTACACTACTGACCTCGTCTAGATATAGATGGATCCACCTCAACTCCTTGTTCATAGGGAGTACCGCCATTTAATGCCAATTCATAAGTCCTGTTAAAAAAATGCACTATTAAATACTAAAGCACTGTATACAGGTGAAGCTCGAAAAATTAGAATATCGTGCAAAAGTTCATTTATTTCAGTAATGCAACTTAGAAGGTGAAACTAAGATATGAGATAGACTCAATACATGCAAAGCAAGATAGTTCAAGCCGTGATTTGTCATAATTGTGATGATTATGGCTTACAGCTCATGAAAACCCCAAATCCACAATCTCAGAAAACTAGAATATTACATGCAATCAATAAAACAAGGATTGTACATAGAACAATATCGGACCTCTGAAAAGTATAAGCATGCATATGTACGCAGTACTTGATTTGGGCCCCTTTTGCAGCAATTACTGCCTCAATGCGGCGTGGCATGGAAGCTATCAGCCTGTGACACTGCTGAGGTGTTATGGAAGACCAGGATGCTTCAATAGCGGCCTTCAGCTCTTCTGCATTGTTCGGTCTTATGTCTCATCTTTCTCTTGGCAATGCCCCATAGATTCTCTATGGGGTTCAGGTCAGGCGAGTCTGCTGGCCAATCAAGCACAGTAATCCCACGGTCATTGAACCAGGTTTTGGTACTTTTTGCAGTGTGGGCAGGTGCCAAGTCCTGCAGGAAAATGAAGTCAGCATCCCCATAAAGCTCGTCTGCGGAAGGAAGCATGAAGTGCTCCAAAATCTCCTGGTAGATGGCTGCATTGACCATGGACTTAATGAAGCACAGTGGACCAACACCAGCAGATGACATGGCTCCTCAAATCAACAGAGACTGTGGAAACTTCACACTGGACTTCAAGCATCTTGCAGTGTGTGCCTCTCCATTCTTCCTCCATACTCTGGGTCCTTGGTTCCAAATGAGATGCAAAAGTTGCTTTCATCAGAAAAGAGGATTTTGGACCACTGAGCAACAGACCAGGTCTGTTTTTCTTTAGCCCAGGTAAGACGCTTCTGATGTGGTTTGTTGTTCAGGAGCGGCCTGACAAGAGGAATACGACATTTGAAGCCCATGTCCAGGATCCGTCTATGTGTGGTGGCTCTTGATGCACTGACTCCAGCCTCAGTCCTCTCCTTGTGAAAGTCCCCAACACTTTTGAATGGCCTTTTCCTGACAATCCTCTCCAGGCTGCGGTCATTCCTGCTTCTTGTGCACCTTTTTCTTCCACACTTTTCCCTTCCACATAACTTTCTATTAATGTGCTTTGATACAGCACTTTGGGAACATCCAACTTCTTTTGCAATTACCTTTTGAGGCTTTCCCTCCTTATGGAGGGGGTCTGTGATGGTTTTCTGCACAACTGTCAGGTCAGCAGTCTTTCCCATGATTGTGATTCCTACTGAACCAGAGTGAGAGACCATTTAAAGGCTCAGGAACCCTTTGCAGGTGTTATGGCTTAATTAGCTGATTAGAGTGGGACACTTTGAGCCTAGAATATTGCACCTTTTCACAATATTTTAATTTTCTGAGATTGTGGATTTGGGGTTTTCATGAGCTGTAAGCCATAATCATCACAATGATGACAAATCATGGCTTGAACTATCTTGTTTTGCATGTAATGAGTCTATCTCATATATTAGTTGCACCTTTTAAGTTGCATTACTGAAATAAATGAACTTTTGCATGATATTCTAATTTTTTGAGATTCACCTGTACATTAAATGAATATAATATTAAAGTAAACATAGAAAATACAATTGCAATGCCATGGTTATTAATTAGAACTAGATTAAATAGGGCACACAAAAGGTGACACTTACAAATGTTATGCATTTCAGTGTGTCATCACCCAAACAATTCTTTGTTGGTCACTAACTTTCACCACTGTATTTTATGATCAGATTCAAATAAAGTTTCCTGTACTACTTTCCAATTAAAAAGCTTTTATGTACTCATAAAACAATAGATGCAGCAACAATACTAGAAAGTTATAGAGTATTTATGTAACAATCTAGTTTGCTAGTCATTTACTGTACATTTTATACAAGGTTATACATACATGGATAGCACAAGTTCATAAATAACTTTAATCAAATAACTGTATGAGTATTTAGAAATCTGTTGTCTCTACAGATCTTTTTAATAATAAATATTTATAAACATACAGGGTTACAATTAAGTAAAATATAATCTACTTTGGGACCAAAAATTGTGGTTGCAATTCAACAGTAAACCAAACAGCAGCCCAACTGTAAGCTGTTCATGTAGAGATAGTACAGAATCTGTATCACATGGCCACAGTGCAGACAGAAAGCCAATAATCAAGGCAATATAGACAGGACTTTGATAGGAATGATTAGGAAAATCTACTGCCCATGCACAGTCCAGCCTGGCCCAGACTACAGGGTGAAGTGGACCTGCAGTTTAAGGATAACTAAAAGTATACTTTTAAAATTTATTACAGGCACTTATATAACGCCGTTGATTTATGCAGCGCTTTACATATATATTGTACATTCACATCAGTCTCTACCCTCAAAGAGTTTACAATCAAAGGTCTAGCCCTAGCTAACATTCATACACATTAGGGCCAATTTGGACAGGAGCCAATAAACCTACTAGCATGTTTTTGGAATGTGGAGGAAAATGAAGTAACCGCAGGAAACCCGCACAGAGAGATCATGCAAGTTCCAGGCAGGTGGTGCAGTGGTTGGGATTTGAAAAAATGACCTTAGTGCTGCCAGGTGGAAGCACAAAAGTATAGTTATCTTTTAAAAAAAAAGAAAATACATTGAATACCAATATTAATTATATTTCAAGTATAATGATAAAAGTAAAATATTGTAATTTGATACTTTTTTATACTGAACAAATACACACATACATAAGTCACTTTCCACTTACAGCCCAATATCACTTTTATCAACAGAAAACCAGCTTCTGTTGTATGTAAAGGGATGCAGCCCTCAAATTGGGAAAGATCATGCGCTAGAACAGCTAATGATGCCATTGGAATGATTTGGCACCAAAATTGTTGATGTGATTATGAAGGGCAAAGTGTAGTTTCACCCAAAGCAGATGACTAGATCACAAACAAGATTCTTTCAAGGTTTCCAACTCTAAGAAGTTGGCTAAAGCCATTGCAAAGATATCTCACTCTTCCTGCTGGATTTATTATACCAAGCCTAAAAACTCCTCCTGCCTCATAATAAGGACTGAGACTCCATGCTGTAGAGGGGTAAAGTTGGGGTATCTGATGGCTTTAATCATCATACCTGTCATATAGTAGTGCAGACATATTAAATTCTACTTTTTTCTATAGTTCTTTTTAGAAGAAAACGTTGCATTCTGCATTTATGGTGTGTTTCCCTGCATGGTCCCATTCACGTCTACTGGAATCCATCAAAAATGGAATGGAATCCATCAAACATTAGTGTCTAATGAATAAACATTAGTGTCTAATGAATAAAGGTGATCTAGAGAGAGATTTAAGAAGTCAGTAAGTCATTCTGCCAGCAATGTCCACCTATTAGGGAAATAATCGGATTTGTGTAAACTTTGCTATGTCCAGAGGGTTCATCAGAAGCCATGACAAAGACTAAAGGCTTTCAATGTGCATAGCCATTAACTTCACTGCAGTGAGTATATTAATTTTATTCCATGCCATTTTACTGCAGTTATACCTGGGTTGACAGGTGAAAGATCATCCTGCTCAGGTGGCAACAAAAAAAAGTTGTTTTTTGGGGGGGTTTTTTAATAATGCAAGACAAATGAGAATGAAAATAATCAAACCACAGCAAAAATAAAATGAAAGCAATAACAGGTTTTTCTGATTCAGAACTCAGGGGGAGACCTCAGTGTTGTCAATAAAAAAACATATAAATGTGAAATTACTATCATAAACACTACGTGAAGCATTTCTCTTACTTTGAAGGTATTGGAATGCCACTGACATCAAAGAGTTTTAAGAAAGTCCAGCCACAGCTCAACTCTCCCCTCTCACCTGTAGACTTTAAAAGAAGAAAATGCCAGGTAATATAGGAAAGAGACACGCAGAGCATGGGAGCTACAGAGGTCACATATTGCACTTTTTCTGCAGGACGATTAGCAGGACGAGTGTCTTTTTTTAAAAAATTTTTAGGAAATGCTAGCCTTTGCTACCCAGCTATGTGGTTCTGCCTCATAATACAGTTGTGGCCAAAATTATTCAACCCCCAATGCTGTAAAGGGGTTTAGGGACTATAGTGTACATTTGGAATTGTATTCAGAATCAAATCCTACAAGGACGTTGTAACTACCCAAATGCAACTAAAATGACATCAATTGTTTATGTAATACAGTAGTAAATGGTTCTTATGTGGTTTCTTCATTGCCACAATTATTCAACCCCTTAAAGACTACCACTCTGAAGAACAGAGGTTCATACAGGTGCTTTCCATCAGGTATTGAAAACACCTGTGGATGTCACCGAGCAGCAATCAAGCATAATAAGCACCAATTAGGCAGCTTTAAAATGACTGTGATACTCAGCTCCTTCTAGACATTTACTGGTGTGGTTACAAACATGGTGAAGGCAAGAGAATGGTCCAGGAAGACAAGAGAAGAGGTGATTTCTCTTCACAGGAAGGGCAATGGCTATAAGAAGATTGCAAAGATGTTAAACATACCAAGAGACACCTTAGGAAGCATCATTCGCAAATTCAAGGCAAAGGGCACTGTTGAAACGCTACCTGGTCGTGGCAGAAAGAAGATGCTGACTTCGACTGCTGTGCGCTACCTGAAGCGTAGAGTGGAGAGAAGTCCCCGTGTGACTGCTGAGGAACTGAGAAAAGATTTGTCAGATGTGGGTACAGAAGTTTCAGCCCAGACAATAAGACGCACACTGCGTAATGAAGGCCTCCGTGCCAGAACTCCCAGGCGTACCCCCTTGCTGTCTCCAAAGAATAAGAAGAGTCGACTGCAGTATGCCAAAAGCCATGTGGACAAACCACAAAAGTTGTGGGATAGTGTTCTGTGGACTGATGAAACAAAATTAGAACTGTTTGGGCCCATGGATCAACGCTATGTTTGGAGGAGGAAGAACAAGGCCTATGATGAAAAGAACACCTTGCCTACTGTGAAGCATGGTGGAGGGTCAATCATGCTTTGGGGCTGTTTTGCTTCTGCAGGTACAGGGAAGCTTCAGCGTGTGCAAGGTACCATGAATTCTCTTCAGTACCAGGAGATATTGGATGGAAACGTGATGCAGTCCGTCACACACCTGAGGCTTGGGAGACGTTGGACCTTTCAACAGGACAATGATCCCAAGCATACCTCCAAGTCCACTAGAGCATGGTTGCAGAGGAAAGGCTGGAACATTTTGGAGTGGCCATCGCAGTCACCAGACTTAAATCCGATTGAGAACCTCTGGTGGGACTTAAAGAAAGCAGTTGCAGTGCGCAAGCCTAAGAATGTGACTGAACTGGAGGCCTTTGCCCATGAAGAATGGGCGAAGATACCCGTAGATCGCTGCAAGACACTTGTGTCAAGCTATGCTTCACGTTTAAAAGCTGTTATAACTGTAAAAGGATGCTGTACTAAGTACTAAGATTGAATGTCACTTGGGGGTTGAATAAAACCGATAATGCTGTGAGCACAGAAAAGACATTTGTGGTTATTTCATTATAACTGTTATGTTATATTTGTCTGACCTACAAGTGCCTCTTTAATGTAAATGTAAGCAAGATGACTGAATGATCAAAAGCAATGTCAAACTGGCCAAAACACTCAATTTCAGTGGGGGTTGAATAATTTTGGCCACAACTGTATATACAGTCAAAATGACTAACAACTAATGTGAATAATTCTTATTTAATAAACTCTGCATATACAAAACACTATACGCAAAACATGTTTTTAGTTCTAGATGGAGTGCAGAAGGGCTGGAATTCTCATCATGTCTTTACTGCTGTCTGTGAATGTGAAATCCCCTCCACCCCAGGGATGTACATGACAAACAGGATTTAGCTGCAATTTGAACTATCTGGCTCACCTCAGAGTGTATTACGCATATAATATTATGAGTAACGTAGGAGGGGTCAAGGATATGGAAAACCTGAAACAGCATTGTGTGCGTCTTAGCCCTATCTGTTACAGTATGACAAATCTCCACACCAGTATCACAGCAAAAAACGATCAAACACAGTATCATTTAATAAACATATATGTTACCATGTCACATCTAATTTTATACTGAAAATAATGGGACAGATATGCGTTTTCCATAGAAACCAAATTTCAGCTGTCATTTTGCCACTGCAGCTTTGAAAAAAAAAAAAGGCATGCAAATCAATGAATGTCTACAGCAATGCAGTCACTTGTATGTTGTCCAGTACTGGTCCATAAAGTTCTATATATACCTCATCTCAGTATAATAGGACACACAGCCAGAAGGATGGAGGAGATCTCATTGTTGACCAGTAATAAAAGAGGTAAGGCATACCCACTTTTTGTCTGTGAAAAACTCTAAGAATTTCAGTTAAATAATATTATCACTGTATGATTAAAACTTTGCAACAAATGCAAAACAGAAGTCAAACAGAAGATTTGCATTTTCAATCTATTAAAACAAATGGATGTTCTTCAATGCAATCATTTGGTACAGCAACTAACTTGGATAATCAAGAGCAAACTATATACCCTGAATACAGTTTATACTTTTTTTAAGCAATGCCAACATTGTCAGGGAAAAGATCTTAATCACAGCGCACAGCACAATAATAAAACCTGTAAAATAAAACTTACGCTTCGGATATAAGTAACTCCTACTTCAAACAAAATCCCTATTTCTGGAAACTGGCTGGCAGACCTCACGAAACAGTCACCATCCAACATGCTGGGAAGAATGCCTGTAACCTGTATGTACAAAATAACAAATGGAAACCCAGAATTTTTTTAATCCACTTATAAAATAACACATTTTCTAACGTAATTACCCAATGTATACAGTTGTGTTCAAAATAATAGCAGTCAGACATCACTAACCTGATCAATCACTGTTTTTGGTAGAAATGATATTTCTACATGGCAAATAATTTACTAGCAGGTGTAGTAGAGTAATAGAAATCCAACAGACCCAACAGTCATGACATGCATGCTGCTGATTCTGTGTAATTGAATCACTAATTGAAAGGGGCATGTTCAAAATAATAGCAGTGTGGAGTTCTATTAGTGAGGTCATTCATTCTTTGAAAAACAGGTGGAAATTATTGCCCTTATTTAAGGAAGGAAGGCAGCAAATGTTGTACATGCTGGTTACAGTGCATTTCTCTCTGAAATTCTGAGGAAAATGGGTCGATCCAGACATTGTTCAGAAGAACAGCGTACCTTGATTAAAAAGTTGATTGTAGAGGGGAAAACATATAAAGAAGTGCAGAAAATGATAGGCTGCTCAGTTAAAATGATCGCAAATGCTTTAAAATGGCAACCAAAACGTGAAACACAGGGAAGAAAGCGAAATGGATAGAATAGCCAAAATGGCAAGGACTCAGCCAACAATCGGCTCCAGGAAGATCAAAAAAGGTCTAAAGTTACCTGTGAGTACTGTTACAATTAGAAGACGCCTATGTGACGCCAAGTTATCTGCAAGAAGCCCCCGCAAAGTCCCACTGTTGAAAAAAAGACGTGCTGAAGAGGTTACAATTTGCCAAAGAGCACATTGACTGGCCTAAAGAGAAATGGAGCAACATTTTGTGGACTGATGAAAGTAAGATTGTTCTTTTTGGGTCTAGTGGCCAGAGACAGTTTGTCAGACGACCCCAAACACTGAATTCAAGCCACAGTACACTGTGAAGAAAGTGAAGCATGGTTGCACAAGCATCGTGATATGGGGATGTTTCTCATACTACGGTGTTGGGCCTATTTATCGCATAACAGGGATCATGGATCAGTTTGAATACATCAGAATACTTGAAGAGGTCATGCTGCCTTATGCTGAAGAGGAAATGCCCTTGAAATGGGTGTTCCAAAAAGACAATGACCCCAAACACACCATTAAACTTGCAACATCTTGGTTCCAGACCATCGAGATTGACGTTATGGAGTGGCCAGCCCAATCCCCGGATCTTAATCCAATAGAAAACTTGTGGGATGACATCAAAAATGCAGTTTCTGAGGCAAAACCAAGAAATAGACAACTGTGGAATGTAGTCCAATCATCCTGGGCTGGAAAACCTGTTCACAGGTGCCAGAAGTTGGTTGACTCCATGCAACACAGATGTACAGCAGTTCTCAGAAACAGTGCTTATACAACTAAATATTAATTAAGTGATTCAAAGGAAAGCAAAATCTTCAAACATTTTTCAGTTTATATAGTGAATGTTTGAGTTTGTAAAGAAGAATATAAACACTGCTATTTTTTTGAACAATCTAATATTCACTTTTCTTCAATTGTTTTTAGAGGAACAACACAAATTTGATATATTTTTCTTCATGTTTTGATTTGGAATAGAATGTGTTGTGTTCCCAATGCATTTGTGTGTATGGAAATAAAAGCTATTAGAAGGATTTTTAGCTTTATTCACTTTTTTCAACACACTGCTATTATTTTGAACACAACTGTATGTATTATTCCACTGCAGAAAAAAATCCTTTCCCCTGGTACCCATGAAACTGTGTAGTGTTCAATCACTATATATTATAGATTATCACTTACCATAGGAAGCAAAGTAGCAATAAGGAGATAAAATACATGTACTTTGCAACCATAAAAAAAATGTATTAAAAATGTTGTTTTGTTTGCCAGCGGACACAAAACAGATTGCAATGTGAAGCCAAACATAACAGGAATCACAAATTGGAAACACAATAGGAAAGATATTACATAAAAATAGCACTTATATGTATACTCACCCTAGGAGAAAATGTCCAAGTTTTAGCGTTTTTGGGTAGCCATGTAGCTCTTACTGTATGAATGTTACTCAGGACCTGATAATATGAAAGTATGCATAGTTTTATTTGGCAAAAAAAAATTGTTATTGATTTAAATTCTACAGAGTTGCCATATTTCACAAAAATTTACAGTTCCATTCATACACACATACAGACACTATCTCCAACATAAGCAGAAGCAAATTATTGTAAGAATTTGGGGGGTTTTTAAGGAATTTATAGGAATTCCCAGGAACATGGAAAGACTGTGCAGTCTTCATTCAAACAGCTTGCTAGGAAAAACCCATAGTGCTCATCAACTCATCAGAACCATTGCTGACACTTGAAAATATGCGAAAATGTACTTTTGTAAAACTAGTATTGATGTTGACAGAGTTACGAGAGTAGGTGTGTCAGTGGCATGTTTTAACCAAACAATGCTGGTACTGAATGTGTCCCTTTTTCCAATCACAGTAAGGCAGGAGGCATGTGATTGCACCTCCGCCCCGTAGAACACTAGAACTTGCACATCAGTGTTTACCTTAGTACCATCAAACAAGCAGAGCCGCACATGTCTGCTTAGAATCTGAATACTTGCTCCAGGCAGAGGTATCATCTTACAACTCCATAATGTCAAAACCAAAGAGACCCTGGTAGGGAGAGGCTGGATCTGTAGAAATAAAGTCATACACTTACATTAATATTTTTAATAAATTAGAAGATACAGCCCTGAGCATGAGCAAGAGCAATACTTGTCTAATGTAGTCAGTAGGAGAAAGCTGCACAAACAGTTTCATAACATGCATTTGCATTGGTGAAGTCCATTGTTACATATCAAGCAATGTGACAGGGTGGGACAGGCTGCAAAGAACACAAACAATGTTTTGTTACCAAATACAGCTGACTCATTAGTAGTATAGCCAAGAAACAAGAGGACAAAGTACATACATTTATATCTAAATTATAAAAAGGTCATGCTACGGCTAATTGCTATTCATTTTTAAACAACAACAAAAGCAAACGATGAAAGGCAAGTAAATAAGAGAAACATATCCAACCCACTTAATTTGTCCGCATTTGGCCAGATTGTGCACCCAACACTTCTCTGTTTCAGACAACCCAGTGTGCTATATATTGGGTCACCATGGTTACAGCCAAATCTGGATGATTCGGGAAATTGGCATCCATTTCAAATGTCAAAATTGGGCAGGGGATAACAGAGCATTTAGTATAAGAACCATATAAACACATGAATTTGGATCTGACATTTTATTTACAAAATTAACCTGGCCTGTAAATGTCATTTAAGAGTAATTTTATAAAGGCCACCTTTGCAGAAGTACATCCTACAAGTGCAACACGTCATATAAAGTTTTAAGATATCCTCCAAATATTATTAAAGTAATTGTTACAAGGTTGGTAAGGATGAATAAAGACACCGATCAACCTGTATTTGAGTATTTTTAAAGTGGAGCTCCACCCAATGGGGGGAGCACCATTCTAAGGACTCGTCCCTCGTAGCTTTGGGCATAGCGGGTACACAATTTTGCCAGGTAACCACTCCCACTTCCGCTCTGACCACCTAGGCGATCGGAAAATGTACTCCTCCCCCCCCACCCCTGCAGTCTTCTGAGACACATGATGGGTCCCAGAAGACTGCAGGACCATTTACAATGCACAGCGCAATGGGCACCCAGCTGTGTAGTCGCAAGCCCACTCTGGAGACAGAGGATGACTGGTGAACCCAGCTGCAGTGAGCACACTGCTGGATCGAGGGACAGGTGAGTGGTTGTTTTATTAAAAGTCAGCATCTACAGTTTTTGTAGCTGCTGACTTATTTCTTTCGCAGGAGACTGGAGTTCCGCTTTAATTTTGCCTTTAAAGCCTCTATTAAAAAAACCTGCTCCCCAATCCTGCTGGGATGGTGGTCCACATCAGGAGGGGTTTGTGATCTTCATAGATCTCATAAAAGCATTTGATTCTGTCTCTTAGCCTTACCTGTTCATGCTCCTGAAAACCTAGGGCTTTGGGCCAAATTTCTTTAATGTGCTTAGAATGTTATATTCTCAATCTATAGCTAAAGTTAAGTTACATAGTTGTTATTTATGACCAATTGAGATATCTAGGGGGAATAGGTAAGGTAGCCCTTTGTCTCCCTTTATTTTTCGCTATTGTGATTGAAACTTTGGAAATAGAGATTAGGGATGACACTAATATTAAAGGGGTTTCCTGTGGGTGCCAGACGCACAAATGTGCTCTTTTTGTGGACAGTCTGCTCTTATTTTTTACCTTGTTTCTTATTTACACACCTAATATCATGTGTCTATTTTCAGATCTTGGAGACATTTCAAGACTTAAGGTCAATGTGAGTAAATCGGCGACTATGAATATAAATGTCTCCCCATTATGTCTATCCAGCATAAAAGCATTTTTCTTCTTTTTTTCGAGGGCTAACTATATTCGATACCTTGGGTATCTGTCCTACATGTTCAATCCCCCAACTCTATCATTCAAATTAGTCGCTCTTATTCAGAAAATTAGAGGAAGATTTTCAAAAATAGACAATACATGATCTCTACCGGATTGGTAGGATTATTTCTGTCAAGATTACTTTATTGTTTAGAATTCTGCATTATTTTCGCTCCTTACCTGTTGCTTTGAACCATTCGGATAAATTGAGCTTTCAATGAAAGATAATTCGAAATGCATGGGCTGGAAAAGGGCATAGGTTGTTGAGAAGGAACATGTTCTTCTCCAGATCAAGGGTAGGCCTTAGACTCCTAAATCTAATACTATATTATCAAGCTGCTCAGCTGGCTCAACTGTCTGTGGTATATTCCTGTAGGGAAAGACCTGACTGGATCACTATGGAACATCAGGCGGTGGGCTCTTATACCTTAGATCTCTTAGAATGAAAATCTACAAAGCAAAGACCATTTATATTAGCGCCAATGTTATCTAATCTCATCTTAAAGCGATTATAAAGGTTCTTTTTTTTTTTTTTTGGAAAATAACAAAAATGTTTATACTTACTTACTGTCTGCAGTGGTTTTGCACACAGCAGCCTGGATCCTCCTCGTTTCGGGTTCCCCGCAGGCTCTCCTGGCCCCTCCCTCCTGTCGGGTGCCTCCACAGCAAGGAGCTTGCTATGGGGGCACCCGCTGCTCCGCGTGTCCATTCACACATGGAGCCGCGGCTTGGACCAGTCCCCTCTCTCTCCTCATTGGCTGACTGGCTGTGATTGACAGCAGCGGGAGGCAGAGACCCGGGACGTTAATGGATCGTGATAAAGCTCAGGCAAGTATTGAGGGGGCTGGGGGCACTGCTGCACACAGAAGTTTTTTTTACCTTCATCCATAGAATGCATGAAGGTAAAAAACCTTCAGCCTTCACAACCACATTATGCCCCGTACACACAATGAGAATATTGGACGAATGAGCGTCCTTTTTTTTTTTTGCATGCTAGTCTCATATCGCTATAGAAAAGCTTACAAAAGTTATGAATATTCTCATAGGACAGAATAAAAATTCGGAAGTGATGTCATGTATCGCAATGTATTTTATTATTGTATACAAGATTGATATCGCACCAACAGTTTTCACAGTGTTTTACAAAATGAAATATTTGTATATTATTTTCTGTTAAAAACTGCACTCATTAAATGAAAATCATACGATCTGGTATCATACGAGAAAGATTTCCGTGTTTGTCCCTTCGAATAATTACGGATGAAAGCTGTGTATTAACGATCAGATTATCATACAGTCGCTCTGAAAGTGGTACTTTTTGTACGATTTTCTGATCTTGTGTACTAGGCTTTATTCTTGGCTGTTTGGGACAGGGCTTGTAATAATACAAATCTCATTTCCCCATGTCGACCATTGGTGCATCTTTTTAACGATCCAACCTTTCCCCAAAACTTGGACCTGAAGGCTTTCCGATGGTGGCTAGACAAGGGGTTATACAGAATTGAAAACTTTTCAGTTTTATCAACTTTTCCATTCCTTGTGACCTGATACCACTGTAAGTATGAAACTTACACACTATGAAAAATGGTGCACGCAGGATTTGGGTCAGAGAAGAGGAATTTCTACCAATCTATGGGCTCTTGCTGGACACCCCTGACCAAATTAGCCTACCTGCGGAAGTGGGACAAAGATCTCGCGGTTGAAAAAAACCAGGGAGCTCTGGTATAATTATCAGTCCTCATTTAAGGGCATTCTAAATGTCTCGCTCCATGAAGCTAATGTTATGGTAGTAACCGAATGGCACTTGGTCCCATCCAGTCTCTTGAAACTCTACCCGAACTCCTCACCTCTGCTTGTGGGGATGTAATCTTCACGGTGATATATATCCCATTTGGTGGGAATTTTTTAGAATTAGGGGACTCTGGATCAGAATTTTGCCCTGCGGAGATTGGTCACAGGAACTTCCATACAGCAATTGGCTCTTCTGGATGTTAAAGGATGTTTCACATGCTCTCCAAATATTCATATTTTTTTTTATCATTTTTGGCTGCAAAGTTGACTATAGCCAGGTAGTGGAAAGAGGCATCAGTCTCCTTGTCTCAGGCCAGGCAAAAAGTCTCTTGGCTCATGACACATGAAAAAATAGCCAGCATCTTGAATGATATGGGAAGGCGTTTTGAAAAGGTTTAAGGCACATGGGATTGATATCAACCTATGATCACATGAGACAACATAGGGATCAAAAGAGTTACTTGCCACCTCGTAAATTATCTCATGAAATGGTACTGTTAAATGTTTTTTGGGAAAGAAAAGGAAATGGAAAGGATAGGGAAAGGAAGAAGAGAGGAAAGAAGGAGGGAAGGAAGGAGGGAAGGAAGGAAGGAAGGAGGGAAGGAGGGAAGGAAGGAAGGAAGGAAAAAAAGGGAAGGAGTGAAGGAAAGGAAGGGGAGGAAGGAAGGGAAGGAAGAGGAGACTCTCATGGATGGTTCCTAGCTCACATGCTCAGTCAGAAGCATCACAGAGCTGCTGGATGCTCTATGTACAAATTTCTGCCCACACATCCACTTTTGAGAAGTTGAACGGCACAGACTGGAGTGTGGGTGGGCACAGGGGAAGGCAGAGCAGATCCAGCCTCTCCCTACTCCTTTTGGTGCAGAGGATGGGGGGGAGGGGCTGGGCACTGAGGAGCACAAAGGGGCACAGGAAGAAACTGAACAATTGGGGATGATCGGTGAAGTAGTGGGGGCAGTTGAAAGCACCGATTTCTCTGTATGGCTTTCAATGACTTTCAATGAAGCTGCTGGAAGCCGCTTCTCCTCCTCTCCTATTGGTGCTTGTAAATGTTCCCACCTCCCACCCATAACTTGTCCCAGCGCTGTTCGCCCCCACCTTGTTTCCACTCACCCAATACGAGCGGGTGAATGGAAATTTTGAAGGTTGACATAACTATATGTTTTTAGAGTCCTCTAAAAGCTATTAGCTACTTTTGTTAACAAAAGCTTGCAAATAGGACAGAACAAAATTACAAGATTCAGCTCCTATAAACTGCAATGGTGTTTGGGTTATATGCTCAGGGTTTGAGTATTTTTTCAATTGTTCCGAAAATGTCCAACAAAGTGAACTGTGCTCAATTCTCTCATCACTACTGGTTGCTATGGGGCAACAAAGCAGTTTATTAGTTTGCTTGGAACATATAAACCCTGCAGTTATCTACCAACACAAAGGATGAATAGTCCTTTGACATTCATTACTACATTCAAAGAAATGCATAATGTGTAAACATTGGATGGATTAAAATTAGGTAGATTGCCTTGTTTGAGCCAATGTAACTGAGAATTCGCTACACAGTAAAAGGCCCAAGAAACCATCAACTGGTTTTCAGATTTGCACAGGATCATGCAAGGATAAATGCACACTTGCTTGAAAATCCATTTCAGCACAGAATCTGTCACTTGAACTCTTGTTACAGATTAACCAAAAGAAAAAAAGATGCAAAGACGTGAGTGGAATTCTTTTCCTCTCTATCCAAATCCGAGGGAAAAAAAAGGCTTTGGCTGGAGTTGCACTTTAAATTGTAAGTGCATTTTTAACACTTGCAAAACAGAACATTGAAGAGTAAAGAATGGAAGCAGCATTTTTAGTGAGAGAAAAAAATGTATTTATAAGCCCAACGTATCTTCTACTAACAGTGGGTGAACAGTAATGATGCAGAGAGTAACATCATTACACTGATTGTAAGGAGTCTCTTTTGGGTACATGACACCTTGTACTCACAGTATGTCTTTAAGGATGAATGATGTTGTAGCACGGGGGGGGGGAATTGGAGAGGAAGTAAGTCTGGGAGACAGGGCTGATTTTTTATTTTTTAAGCAAATTTTTACAACTCCTTCTTATTATGTAGGGTTATTTTACCTTTTACAGAAAAAATGCAAAGGTGAACACAGAACATCCTTACCCCCCCCCCCCCCCCCGAGTCATTGCTGTACTTACTTACGAGGTTGCTGACCTGTTCGTACCCCCACAGATTCTTCAGTGGTCTGAGGATTTGAAATCCCCACTCTTCTTCGTTACTGCTTCTCGGATGGACCACTCAGAATCCATCTGGCTCATGCAAGAAGCGCTGACAGAAAAGAGGGAAAAGAGCACGTATTTCAAAACCCCAGGCTGCTGGAGTGACTGCACGGGTGCTAGCAGCTCAGCAACCCTGGAGGTAATTACTGCAGGGTCTGGGGGAGGTTAGGGTGTCCTTCGTTCAACTGACATTTATTCTGTAAAGATGAACTAACACTTTAAAAAATGTCTTTGTGTTGGGCTTCAAGGTATTTCTGAGCAACAGTTGGTTGGCTCTCACTGACACCCAGATCAAGAAACGTTTAGAAGTTGGTTAGTCGCTGTTTTGTCTTAGGTCTTGTGTTGCTGGAAAATGCAGACCAGAGCTCAGTTTGAGATGTATCTGAGATCATTCTTTGTCCATTGACAGGTGTATTCAATTTGTAGCTGACTATCTTCTAAGCTGTACCAACCTGCTTTAGGTTGCTTTTACATTCTAACTTACTTGTACAGGAAGAAGCAGCTATGACACGAACAAAGGCCCATCAACACAGGTCCCTATTTAATTGTTTGTGCAAAATTCAAATGGAGTTACTGATCTAAGTTAAAAAGCAAGAGAAAACGTGAAAAGGAGCTTAAAGCTTCACTGGCTGTCTGAAAATACAAAATAATGATATATAATATTTCATATGTATATATATTGTATATGTATTTCATATATTCATATGTTTTAAATGTGCCTTAAGGTAAAAAAGTATCTAGAAAATGCCAATAGACTCTGACCAATGCCAATTGTGATAGTTTGGTAATCAAAACTGGCTGAATCTCCTTATAAACTACAGGTAAGCTCTAATTCTAAAGTATTTAGGTTTCAAGGTGTAGTATATACAGACAAAAATGCTTTGTCTCTGCCTACATTTTTCTTCCCTAGTCATTTTGTGTTACAGAGATTGCTTGAGGAGTCACCTGAAAACTGGTCTAGCGTAACAGAAATCTGACACATTTTAAAGGAATTTCGTTGACTCAAGAGCATAATGAAATAAGAAGCAGCTTCTTTGTTACCACTGAAACTTTGGGAAATGTGATACAATATAAAACACAGCATAAACATCAGCTGAGCTGCTAGAAACCACGATTGTCAATCATCTTACATCGTCAATGAAGACAGCAATTTACTTTATTCTGATTATTTGCTGATTGTTTCCTTTTTGCACCCCAGCTAAAGTTAGAATTGTAACTTTACTCCAGATTCCTCAAGGCAATTAATTTTCAGATCCAAACATGTCTTATTAAATAAAAGATTGTAAAGACTTTTTTATTTGCATTCTGAAAAAAGAACAGTCAATAAGCTTTAGCCCAGATCTTAGCATCCAGTTTCTTCTTTTTTTAAAACTCAACTGCCAAGAGCAGTTAGGAATAAAAATGTAACAAAAATGCTATTTCTGCAATACTCACCTTCTTTCTCGCACAGACATCAACGTCTTAACTAAGGCTGCATTCACACCCAAGTGCCGCATTTTTGTGCATTTTGTTACGGCGCTTGAGCGTCAGACATTTTTGTACTAGCCTATAGAGAACAGTATCATTTGTGACATCACTTTTTGCTGTGTGGAAATATCAGCTTATAAACACGCTACAAAATGTCCATATTCACCCGCACCAATGCTATTCTAGGAGAGTCAAAATGCCCCAAAACACACCAATCTGCCCAAATCGAACTACAAAAGTAGTTACAAAACCTTTTTGAGCTTCATAGAGATAGAACTGATTTATTTCTCCATCAGCATTTTGGAGTTTTAAGCTCCATGCTGCAAACTGCTCAGGTGTGAATGGGGTCTGAATGGTGCTCTTCGGAGTTGACTGACAGCCTGTCCTAGACACACCCCTGTGGATGCTGTAGCACTAAATAGTACTCTCACATCAGTCAGTAATTTAAAGCCTTCACAGGCCGTTAATGCTATGTTTACATTAGACAGAAGCGGAAGTTACAAAATACTCGTTGCTTTCAGTTTCTTAGACCATAGAGATGATCAGGGACATTTCGATCCTCAGTCATCTCTATGGTTAGCTGGATGAACCACCAGCTTCAGTCTCGGGCTCCCCGTGGGACAGGGGAGCCCAGGAAAGCGACAAAAGGTGGCAGGGGTGTGGGGGCTTATTAGCTGCTCAAACAGCATTTACATTGTAGAGAATCGATAGCTGAAAAAAAGGGATACTGGGGTCATGACTGCAGCCATGGCCCCGGTATATTCATTCAAACCTGAAAATATGACATATGGATATGTCGTTGGGTGGCAAGTGGTAAAACAGAACTATGGACTACCATTAAAAAAAATATGTGCTGCACCTACAGTTTTCTTCTAATGCCACTGCAAAGTTCCATAAACCCCTGATGATCTTGACAGTGAATTCCACCTAATGCAGCTTCCTCTGATAGTGTGGCAACAATGCTGCGCTGCAACTGAATTCAGAGCAGAGTTGCCACTCTTATGTAGGTTTTGCCTGCTTGCACTACAGTGGGATGAGAAGATATTGCTTGGGGCATGGATTTCATGGATTGTCATTGGTGATTAACCAAACTGTGCCTGCTTTCTAGATTAAAAACGATTAATCTGTTGCTGAAACCCTCTTCCTGTGAGCTGCAGTATCTGGAAGGGGGAGAGTGTGAGACACAAATTAGGGAGGTTTTAGCTCAGTTAAAAAAGGAAAGGATTTAGTTAGCTCAGTCTTTCTCAACCATGGTGCCTGCTGAGGTCAACAGGGGTGCCGTGGCATTCTGGTAGAGAAAGGCATGTGGATCACACTGAGCTTCCGCTCCTCTGACGAACTATACATCAGCAGAGCAGGAGTTTAGTCAGAAAAATTAAAGCAGTTAAGTCAGGAGTTATCTTCCCAAGTGTGTACTGTGTTCTCTGCCACCCCCTACAGTGCAGTGTCAATGCAGGTACAATACTGCAAGTGTTTGTGTGTGTACAGTTGTTCTCAAAAGATTGCATTCCCTTGGAGAAATGGCAATATACAGTATGTACCATTTTTAACCTCTTCAAGTCCGGACACTTTTCCCCCCTTCCTGTCCAGGCCAATTTTCAGCTTTCAGTGCTATCACACTTTGAATGACAATTGCGCGGTCATGCAACACTGTACTCATATGAATTTGTAAGCATTTTTTTGAGACAGATAAAGCTATATTTTGGTGGTATTTATTCACCACTGGGATTTTTATTTTTTCTTGCTATGTAAATGCAGAAGTCCAAAAATTTTGAAAAAAAGTGTTTTCCTTATAAAATTTTGCAAATAAATAATATTTCATCATAAATCTTGGCCAAAATGTATTCCGTTATCTATTTAGTAAAAAAAAAAAATAACCAAAATTAGTTTATAACTAAAAATTATAATTTTTAAACTTTTTTTTTTACATTTTAAGTTTTTTTTTTATATTATCTATGTTTTTTTTTTTTTACATACTGTCACCCTAGCAGTACAGTGTCACCATGGTGACACTGTACTACTTGTGGGGGGTGATGAAGATTTTTTTTTTCTACACTGCTTGCTTTTACAGCCTTTATGGGTGTAAAAGCAATCATTTCTCTTTCTCTCTGTCTGCATTCTTGCAGCCATTGAGAACTACTGTGTGAGCTGTGATTGGTCACAGATTGTCACATGGTACAAGGCTGTTGTGAATAGCCTTGTACCATATGACCTCTGTGATCATTCACAGATTTCACACATAGTAAGCAATGATGTCAGAAGTGACATCTTGCTTACTACTCTGCATGTGATCACTGATTGGCAAATCAGTGATCACATGATTGAAACCTCGCACAGAGGTCCCGTACGACGATCGGTGTTCCACTGTGTCCGGAGGACAAAGCGGGCACCGGATCGCGGTGCTGCACGCTCCCAGGGAGTGCGCACAAACAGGGGCGGGGAGGCCGTTTATAAATGGCCACCCGACCCTGCATTGCTACCGTCCGGCCGTTTATATACAACAGCCGTAAATGAGGTGGTTAAAGAAACTTGAGTGAGCAGGCAAATCACATTTCTTATTTCTTATGGGATTCATATTAAAATGTAGGTCATAATAGAATGGAACAATCCTAAAGCAAAACATGGCAACAAGTAAACAAATGATATGCCCCCTGTTCAAAAGTCTGCATACCCTTAGTTCTTAACACTATATTGCCCCTTTAGCATCAATGACAGTGTGCAATCATTTGTAATAGCTGTCTATGAGGCCTCAAATTCTTGCAAGTGGTTTAGCTGCCCATTCGTCTCGGCAAAATTCCTCCAGGTTATGCGAAGTTTTTGGCCGTCTTGCATGAACCACACGTTTGGGATCTCCCCAGAGGGGCTTGATGATATCAAGGTTAGGAGACTGTGATGGCCACTCTACAACCTTCAACATTTTCTGCTGTTTCCACTTGAGGGTTAACTTGGCCTTGTGCTTAGGGTCACTGTCATGCTACAAAGTCCAAGAGCATCCAATGTGCAGCTTTTGTGCAGAAGAATGCAAATTGTCCGCCAGAATTTTCTTGTAACATATTGCATTCATCCTGTCATCAATATTCCCTGTGCCTTTAGAGCTCACACACCCTCAAAACATCAGTAAGCCACCACCATGCTTCACAGTAGGGATGGTATTCTTGTCGCCATAGGACTTGTTGACCCCTCTCCAAACATAGTGTTTATGGTTGTGGCCATAAAGCTCTATTCTGGTCTTGTCACTCCAGATTACAGTGTGCCACAGGCGTGTCAAGGTTTTGCTGGGCATATTGTAACCAGGCATTTTTTTGTGGCAGTGGCACAGTAAAGGCTTCTTTCAGGCAACTGAACCTTGCAGCTCATTTTTGTTCAAGTATTGTTGTATTGTGCCCCTTGAAACAAGCACACCATCTTTTTCAAAAGCAGGCTGAATTTCTCCTCAGGTTACCTGTGGGGTTTTCTTTGTATCCCGAACAATTCTTCTGGCAGTTACGGCTGCAATCTTCCTTGGGTCTACCTGACAATGGCTTGGTATCAAGAGATCCCTGAATTTTTTACTTCGTAATAAGTGATTGAACTATACTGAATGGAATATTCACGGCTTTGGATATATTTTTACATCCTTTCCCATCTTTATACAGTTCCATTACCTTGTTAAGCAGGTATTTTGACAGTTCTTTTCGGCTCCCCATGGCTCAGTATCTAGCCTGATCAGTGCATCCATGTGACAGCTAACAAACTCATTGACTATACACAGACACTAATTGCAATTTAAAAAGCCACAGATGTGGGAAATTAACATTTAACAGCCATTGTAACCTGTGTGTGTCACCTTGTGTGTCTGTACCAAGGCCAAACATTCCAGGGTATGTAGACTTTGATCATGGCCATTTGGGTGATTTCTGTTATTATTATGTATGTATGTGCATATAAGAATGTATGTGTGTGTATGTACGTACATTATGTACGTTATTTTAATACTGACACCTAATCCTGTATGATCAGAACTGATTTTTAGGGCTCGTTTATAATAATGAAAATGACTGCTGCTACTCTGAAACACAATCCATGCTCAGATCGCGTTTCAGAGGCATATGACAGGTGGCGAAGAGGCACTATGTCGCCTCCTCAATGCCTTTTTTAAACCCCTCCCTAAATGCAGTATCGCCGTGCTGCAACTGCATGGTTGCAGCAAGGCCCCATTCACCTGGGAGTAAACTTCAAGCCGCGACCACAGCATGCGTACGACAATGGTTGCTAAACACTGCAGCTAAACGGGGAACAGCTGGGGGTGGAGTAAGAACATGGATCAACCATGTGGTTTTAACACCCCCCAGACATCACATGTGAACAAGCCCTTGGTTTACATCTGTTCCTTTTCAATGGCCTGCCCTACCCACAGAAAAGTAGGGAAAGAAGTACCTGAGTTTTTCGTTTTTTTTAAATCGCGGCGCACTGAAAACGCACTGCATTTGCCAATACATGGGGGCACCATGAAGAATTAATGACACTCCTGCATGTCTGCTAAAGACCAACGTGTTTGTGTGCCAGAAACATGCAATTTTGCGCATGTTTTCAGTCAAGCAGTAATGTGAACCAAGCCTTTGAGTGGGGTGCTTCAAATCTGAAAATACTTTTCAAGGATGCCCTGACTGGAAAAAGGTTAAGAAGCACAGAGTTACTTTATGGGATCACATAATGATGAATTTGGTACTTATGCAGTTTGTCAAACAAGAGCCTTTAGTTGCACGTTCAAAGAACAAAACTTACACCTCCTCTTTCCAAGTCCCACAACAGATCCTTAAAAGCGAGCTGGGAAGCAGTAAGCTCAGGCTGGAGATACCTGCTTGACCTGTACTGATCACCTGCATACAGAAACATACAATTATTTTTACAATGTATATATTAAATAGTGGCAACATAAATCTACCATTTCTTACATACCTTACAGAAAAACCCTGATCTGTCTAAACTGTATATGTTTTATAATAGATGTATGAAGGGAACTCAATTGAGGGGCTGCATCTCTATACTGTACAAATATTTCACAACCCCACTGGCCAAAATTAAGTCGCCTGGGAAAAAGACCTGGATGTGTCTACTGATGAGGAGGATTGGCGGTCCTGGAACTCTCGCGCTCACAGAGACATATTAAATGTTGCCCTGACAGAAGCGGGATATAAAAGCCCTCCCTGGACCCCACTGACCCGAACAACCTCAGACCCATCTCCCTGCTGCCATTCACATCCAAACTCCTCGAGCGCATAGTCTACAATCGCCTAAGCTCCCACCTCAACGACAACAACCTCCTCGATCCCCTACAGTCCGGCTTCTGTCCCCTACACTCCACCGAAACTGCCTTACTCAAACTCTCCAACGACCTGCTAACCGCCAAAGCGAATGGCCACTATTCAGTGCTCCTACTCCTCGACCTCTCCGCGGCTTTCGACACAGTCGACCACCCCCTCCTCCTCAAAAAACTACACTCCCTCGGCCTCAGAGATTCCGCTCTCTCCTGGCTCTCATCCTATCACAATGCTCCTTCAGCGTTACCTATAATGCTACCACCTCCCCCTCACTCCCCCTCTCTGTTGGGGTCCCTCAAGGCTCTGTCCTCGGGCCCCTTCTCTTCTCCATCTACACCTCCTCCCTTGGCCAACACATACACTCTCACGGCTTCAACTATCACCTCTATGCCGACGACACGCAAATCTATCTCTCCAACCCTCACCTCACCCCCTCAGTCTCCGCCCAAATCACAAGCCTACTGAACGACATATCAGACTGGATGTCGCTCCACTTCCTTAAACTGAACCTCTCCAAAACCGAGCTCCTTGTCTTCCCCCCAGCCCGGACACCACCCCCACTGACTTCTCCATCACGTCCAACAATGCCACCATCAGGCCCACCCCACAAGCCAGAGTACTTGGGGTCATACTTGACTCCAATCTATCCTTCCAGCCCCAAGTCCAATCACTAACAAACTCATGCAGACTCCACCTCCGCAACATTGCCAAAATACGCCCATTCCTAACCCCAGAAACCACTAAGTAGCTCATCCACTCCCTCATCATATCACGACTCCATTACTGCAACTCCCTCCTCACTGGCCTGCCTCGCCACAGGCTATCCCCGCTTCAGTCGATCCTGAATACGGCAGCCAGACTCATCCACCTTACCAACCGCTCCGTTTCAGCCACCCCCCTCTGCCAATCCCTCCACTGGCTTCCGATTGCCCAGTGGATCAAATTCAAAATCCCAACACTGACGTACAAAGCTGTCCATCATACTGCCCCAAACTACATCACCGACCTAATATCCAAGTACCACCCTACACGCACTCTCCGCTCCTCACAAGACCTCCTTCTCTCTAGTTCCCTAGTCTCCTCCTACCATGCCCGCCTCAAACTTTCACAATGGATATTGTTTATCACAGAAAATTGTTTTTCTTTGCATTCAAAGCATTAGTCACTCCTAACATGCCTAACAATAGTACAAGAAATAAGCAACAACTTTTAAGATCTTTTTCAAGCTATTGGCAGCTTAAAGTGGTTCTAAAGGCTGAAGGTTTTTTACCTGAATGTATTCTATGCACGAAGGTAAAAAAACAGCCCCCAATCCTTACCTGGGCCCCTTCCAATCCAGCGACGTTCAACAGCCTCTGCTGTCTGGGGACTCTTCTTCTTCATTGGCTGAGACAGCAACGGGAGCTAACTGACTCACAGCTAATCACAGCAAGTGAGCCAATGAGGATAGAGGGCTGAGCCGTGGCTCTATGTGTCTTATGGAGCAGCAGTGCCCCCAGGGTGAGCGGCATTCCCTAGGGGCTCTGCTTGAGGAAGAGGGGCCAGGAGCCAGCGAGTAATCGAAAGGAAGAGGATTGGGGCTGTTCTGTGCAAAATCACTGCACAGAGCAGGTAAGTATAGACATGTTTGTTATTAAAAAAAAATACAAGCTTTAGTGTCACATTAAAATGGAACTCTCTTAACAATAACTATTTTTAATTCTTATGCTGGTAGCATTAGTAAATAGATCGGAAAGTATATCATATTTACTTGTTTTGGGACCAGTTCACACTAGAATCACACGTTTCTGTGTGCTGCGATTTTCACATGAATGGGCTGAAATCGCACCACATTGCACAAAAAGTAACGCATGCACTACTTTAAAAACACACGGATCGCATGGTACTTCTGTATCATGCGAGCCACTGCAAGCAACATGCACTGCATTTGTGGTGTTGTTAGGAACACACTGACACCCACAGCAGATTGATGATCTACATCCCAGAAAACGTCAGGAGGGGAGGAGGGGTTTTATCAGCTAAGTGCCCCTCATCTGCCAGTCTGAGCTAAGGACAGATGGATTCCAGGAAGTAAATGCTACATGAATCATCTGCCCTTATTCAAGATGACCACAGTCAGAAATGCTAGGAGAGCATCTTCAAAGTGATTTCTCAGAAAACAAAATAGCATAGAGACGTGGATGAAATGGTGAGTTTGCTTTGAATATTAAAAATGAATTAAATATCATTTTTGGTATGTGGTGCTCAGATGCAGTGTAGTTGCTTTTTAATACCTCTCAGTCCAATTCTGGCTTATTTGAGGAAAGTAAGTATAAGTCAAAACCAAGGCACATTAAACCATCTATTATTAAATAGTACCTTGTTCTAAGAGCTGGGCTAAGGTTGATGAACGGAAGCCAGCAGGGATTGTACCCATAGTGGTCAGGGCATCAGTAGCACTCATCTAAAAAAGAAAAATAATTAACCACATGCACATCATACCAAATTAATATCAAAGTTGTTATTTTTGTGAATGAAACCGCCAGCAGGATCCTGATGGTCACTTACCTCTTGTGTCCTCTTGGAGGCACTCAGCTGTGAAACTGTATCAGTTTCAGGTCTAATATGGAAATCAGATTAGAAAAATTTTATCAATTAAAGCACATTACATAAGGCACTTTAATTTACAGCAAAAACAGGACAGTGAGATGCTATCTATCTAGATAAGATGGGCAGGCAGATAATGTAAATAAGTATGGTACATTAAGAAATATTAGATGGAAGAAAAGCCCTCACAGTTCAATCAATGCAATAATACTAGAAAACTATTGTAATATCACCAAAGCTCACTTCTACCCACCATTAGCCAGCACAGTGATGTCACGGCTACTTTTATAAGGTAAAATCTGGGTGTGCAACTGCATATGGTGCACTCAAAGTGTATTTATATCCTTTACAGCTATTAAGGATTGTATCTAAATGATGGCTTTTGTGTCTGGATTCAGATTGCGATTTTTCAATTTCCACATGTCGTCTGTAGGGCAGCCCAATCACTTGAATGAATGTGCTACCCTAGGTGTGTTTGTTGCACTAAAACAGCTCATTTACCAAATTTTGGCAAGGAGACTGGCGCATTTTTTTCCACGCGGATTGTGCTACAATTTTTTGTGTGTATTGTCGTGGGACAATTGCTGCATTTGGGGTGCCATTAAGAAAAATTGGAACCCAAATGTTCGTTGCATGTTTTGCCATGATTTTACCGCAATTTGGAAACCCGGGCAAAATCATGAGGATGCTGCCCACTATTCCAAAGAGCCTAATGGTTAAGAAAACAAAAATAAAAAACAGATGAAAATCCAAAGTAACAATAATGTTACATTTTATCTCTGAATAACACTTCTGATGAATGTTTAAAAGCACTGTTCAGAAGGTTAGTTTTTGACAATAGCTGTAGCAACTGTTGTCTAACACAGCAACTCTGCCAAATAATGTAATGCGAGTGGCAGCAGGAAAGGAGGACATGGTGTGCTACGTAAGCCCTCTGTATTTTGATGGACCCGAACGTCCACAAATGGTTAGGCAAGACCTCCGCCACAGCACTGATGAATCAGTTTAAGAAAATGTACTAGACAAACTCTCAGTTCAAACCATTCAGATAACACATTCCTTCACTAAAATATATGTAAACGCAAAAAAACTAAAGAAAGAGAACACTTTTGACTTATCTTACAATCCTTTTCTTGAAGTTCATTATGGTAGTGGGCAATGCAGCAACAAATATGCCTACAAGCGCAGGAGAACAGTAAAACTGGGCTATCCAAAAGATCAGTTGACTGCCTGTAGGACCTTATGTCTGAAGCTTGTATCAGTTGGGGCCAGGATATCTACCTGGCAGAACTTAGAGAAAGTGTGACCTGAAGACCAGGTGGGAGCCTTGCAATCTTGGACGCAGATGCTTGATTGGGAAAAACCCAAGAGGCAGTTATGGATGTAGAATGTGTCTAGACAGGAAGATGTGGAATCATATCCTTAAAGAGCTACTAAACCAACAACAGTAAAATCAGTCTGTATATGCAGTAAAGCATGCTTGTTATACTCACTGTGGAACCTAAGGAGTAATCCCCCACATTATGTAAAAAGGATGCTTGATCCTGTCTTCTCTGATCCTTCACTTCTTCCACCGTAGTACAGAGCTCTAGGAGTCTCTCTGTACACGCTCAGTTTGTGTGTATTAAGAGAGAGTTTTTTTTTTCTTGGGAGAGTGCATGTGATCAGCACAGGGCCAATCAGAGTTGTCCAGAGAGAGGGTCAGGGGTCTTGCAGCCTCATAGGACAATCAGGGGAGAATGAAAACTCCTCCTACAAGCTTTAACCAGTGCTACTGGACACTGATAGAAGTCACAAGACTGCTCTAACTGCTGATGAGAAAAGGTATTTTGCAGTTTATATTTACTAAAATATTTGCATTTCCATGTTCTGTGTACTCTGGGAGACCAGATACAGTGAGTGCAAGGTCCTGGGTTTAGTAATACTTTAAGCCTATAGGCTGCTGAATTAATTTAGAAATGGGGGAATGAGAGGCAGGCTGTCCCTTGTGGGTACCCTCAGGGATGACATAGACAGACTCATTCAGCCCAACCGCATAAAAACAATGGAGGGAAACCTCCCAATAATGTACTGAGGCAGGACATAGAGATGGGAGAACAAAGACCAGAGTAAGGCCCTGGTACTCACCAAGTGGTGGTCTGGATGGCGCTCTATGACAGGCAGACAGTACAAGTCCAGGCAGGATACAACATGCACATACCAAACAGACTTCACCTCCGGTTGGCTGAAGGGAGACAGGGATGGGATGCCACCTGACAGGTGTATCACCCTGGACCTGAACAGTGTTCTGTGGCACTGGATGCCATTTTTAGAGCCCAATGCCAACAGATCACATTACAGGACAGCCCCTACACCTTCCTCACAGCAGGGTCTGGGTATAGTCTTTGCTTCTATGCTAAGATCAGCCCATCTGGAAAGCTACAAAGTGAGCTCTTCCAGCTCTGCAGATAAGGAAAGCAAACTTCTATTACCCTAGGACAGTGGTCAGCAAGCTGCGGCTCGCGAGCCACATGCGGCTCTTTACACATTTTAATGCGGCTCTTCTGTGTGCCGGGCGCCCGCTCCCTTCCCTCCTCTCGGGCGGCCGAGGACTCTGCAGCTAGCCCAGCAATGATTGGCCAGTCTCGCTGCCACTCACATCCTGATAGCTAGTGATTGGCTGTCAGGATGTGTGTAGGCGGGGCAGCGTGACGAACGTGAGGGGAGCTAGGCTCCTCTCACAGTCCTCCCTGAAGACCGGAACGGCGCGGGGAACACGGCGAGAGGAACGTGCGGAGCAAAGGTAAGTGAATTGATACAGGAGGGACTTGGCTTACTACTTGCTACTTACTTACTACTACTATATGAGGGATGAATTAATATGGGGGATGAATTACTATATGGGGGATGAATTACTATGGGGGATGAATTACTATATGGGGGATGAATTACTATATGGGGGATGAATTACTATATGGGGGATGAATTACTATGGGGGATGAATTAGTATATGGGGGAGGAATTACTATGGGGGATGAATTACTATATGGGGGATGAATTACTATATGGGGGATGAATTACTATATGGGGGATGAATTACTATGGGGGAGGAATTACTATGGGGGATGAATTACTATATGGGGGATGAATTACTATATGGAGGATGAATTACTATAGGGGGGATGAATTACTATATGGGGGATGAATTACTATGGGGGATGAATTACTATGGGGGATGAATTACTCTGGGGGATGAATTACTATATGGGGGATGAATTACTATATGGGGGATGAATTACTATATGGGGGATGAATTACTATATGGGGGATGAATTACTATGGGGGATGAATTACTATGGGGGATGAATTACTATAGGGGGGATGAATTACTATATGGGGGATGAATTACTATATGGAGGATGAATTACTATATGGGGGAGGAATTACTATATGGGGGATGAATTACTATAAAAACTTATTGAAACTAAAAACAGTGTACCATCCTATGTATTTTCAGTTTTAAAAATGTGGCTCTCAAAATAAATTTCAATCGTGGTTTTGGCGAGATGTGGCTCAGTTGAAAAAAAAGGTTGCCCACCACTGCCCTAGGACAGTGGTCGGCAAGCCGCGGCTCTTTACACACTTTAATGCGGCTCTTCTGTGTGCCGGGCGCCCGCTCCCCTCCCTCCTCTCAGGCGGCCGCCCCAAAATTCAGGACTCTGCAGCTAGCCCAGCAATGGGCAAACTACGGCCCGGCGTACCTTTTAATCCGGCCCGCGGAGTGTGGCAAACATTGGCTGTCAGGATGTAGGCGGGGCAGCATGACGAACTCCTCTCCTCTCACAGTCCGCCCTGAAGACCGGAACGGCGCGGGAACACGGCGAGAGGAACGCGCGGAGCAAAGGTAAGTGATTTGACACAATATGGGGAATGAATTACTATAGGGGGATGAATTACTATAGGGGGGATGAATTACTATATGGGGGATGAATTACTATATGGGGGATGAATTACTATGGGGGATGAATTACTATATGGGGGATGAATTACTATGGGGGATGAATTACTATATGGGGGATGAATTACTATGGGGGATGAATTACTATATGGGGGATGAATTACTATGGGGGATGAATTACTATATGGGGGATGAATTACTATGGGGGATGAATTACTATATGGGGGATGAATTACTATGGGGGATGAATTACTATATGGGGGATGAATTACTATATGGGGGATGAATTACTATATGGGGGATGAATTACTATGGGGGATGAATTACTATGGGGGATGAATTACTATATGGGGGATGTATTTTCAGTTTTAAAAATGTGGCTCTCTAAATAAATTTCAATCGTGGTTTTGGCGAGATTTGGCTCAGTTGAAAAAAAAGGTTGCCCACCACTGCCCTAGGACACTAGCAACAAGCTGTAGCATGACGGGAATGGTGACTGATACTTCTTTTGTTTGTTTTAATCTCCTTTAGGCAGCAGTATAACCCACACTCCTCTCAATTTTTCTGGCTCTGTGTCCTTTAATGTACAATTAAGAAAGTATATTTCTTGCAAGTACAGAAAGGTACCTCTTGATTCTGTCAGAAATCTTGTGACCTTATAACTTCCTCTGGACTCAACTGAAATCTCAAATAACATTATTAGCCTTTTTAGATATCCTTTGTGAGCTACAAAACAACAATCCTCTATGTAAGGATGATGAGCAGAGAGGAAAGTGTTTGTAGTCCAAACCAGAAAAGCAGCCTAGGGTGGCAATGCTGCTCCTCCATAGATACAGAGCAGTGAACAAACTTTGTCACCCTAGGACAGGAAGTTTTTTATTGGCAGAATCACAAGGTGCAAATAAAGGAAAATAAAACCTGACACTAATGCAGTCACCACATCAAAAGACTGGTAATATGCAATTTTGTAAAATTTATATTTTGTTGTTGGGTTTAGATAAGATTTAAGAAGCTTTACTTTCAAGGAAAAGAATATTTCAAGGTTTCTGCCACTTTACTCGTAAGACAAAAGAAAAGCTGCACTCTTGTTATTCAATGGTGTATCAATAGGCATACTTGTAACATTCTACAAGGGGGAGTAAAGTAAACTGTAGTAGAGCAAATGATAAATATTAATTACAATGATCAGTTCACCTATTTTTACTATCAGCGGATGCTTCAGCTGCTTCTTCCTCCTCCTCTTCTTCACTTTCCTCTTCATTAGGATCAGGGCTGTGATTGTCTCCACTATATACCTGTCAGTTAAGAAATAATATAACAGAATTAATACTAATGTGGTAATAAGGTGATCCCTGAGCTTTGTTAGCTGATTCTTACAATAACTAATTTGTTTTTTTACAAATTTAAGTTTATTAACATAAAGCAGTATCCATGACAAACAGAATACAAATTTCCGGGTACAAGGCATGGTTCAATTTGACAACCGGATACAGAAATAAAGAGAAAACATTTACCAGTGAAAAACGTATTCAATATACTGATCCACAGACCAAATTTTTGGAGAACAATGAAATGCAGTAAGCAATGATGTCCAAAGGTCAGTATATTCATCCCAAAACAACTTAGGACCAGGGGCGGACTGACCATTTGAAAACTCGGGCACTGCCCGAGGGCCGGGGTCAGTAGGGGCCCCATGAGATGCCCCTGGTACCTTTTTCACAGGCTTTTTTGAGTTTGGGCAAGGACACAGGGGCCCCATGAGTTGTCAGTCTGCCCCTGCTTAGGACCGTATCTGAAAAGCATTTAACTGTAATCCCTTGAAAGGGAGAAAATGGTATTACCCTACTCATGTATTATAAGATAAAAGCAAGTGACTAAGTAAAGCAGAAAAAAGAATAAGAGAAGATAAAGAAAAAAAAAAGGGAGGGTAAGGGAGGAAAAGGGTCAATCAGAGGGGTATTATATACAAGATATAATATACTTTCACTCAACAGGGCCCAGTTCAAAGAGGGCTTTACACTCCTCAGAATAGACAAACATATTCCACAATTTTCATGTCTTGGAGTGCATCTCTCATTTGTGTTGTGCAGGCAGAAAGAAATCCTCCATCTCATTCAATTCCTCTACTTTCATAAGCCAAAGTCGGATGGACGGAGGTTCTGTTCCTTTCAATGTAAGAGGGATGTACTTACCCTCCGATCCCAGTTTTGGTGAAAACTGGGCAGAGCAGACCCCCAAGTCGAGAAACTTGCACTATCAACATGGTGCCGGCCCTCAAGAGGCCTCTTCTCTTCCCTTGCCGCTGCTGCCGGCCACTGAGGTGAATCCATCCTCATCCCTGATATCGGACACAGAGGACTCTTTGCTGCACCCATCTCAATCTCCTAGCCCTGTATTGCTCCACAGAGTCTGAATTGCATGATGATGTGGCTGCAGAACCCACCTTATCGGTAATTATGCAAGCCATCAGAGATTGGAAGGCTGCCCTCAGGGCTCAGATCGAGACCATCCATGTGGACTTCTCTTTACTTAAGCATGATGTCCAAAACCTGCGGGAACGTACTGGGTAGGGGAGGAGCAGATTACCACAGTGGAAGACACCAAGGCCCCACTAACTACTTTGAAGAGGGATGCCACTAAAGAAATGGTGGTCCTGCATGCTAAAGTGGATGATCTTGAAAATAGATCTAGAAGAAACAACCTACGCTTTGTAGGGTTTACCGAGAAGTCCACAGGAACTTCCTCTGAATCCTTCCTCTACAAGTAGCTTCAATCCACTTTTGGCCCTGATGTTATCGCCACCACTTTTGCTATTGAGTGGGCCCACTGCAACCCACCTTGGCCTCCTCCACTGGGAACCTCGCCTTCGAAGCTCAAAGTTACCTAAGCTAGTAAAACCATATTCTTCATGTCTCCTGCTAACGTGACCACCTGACTGAATGATGCTGTCAGTCCTTCACGGCAGGATAACAATAAGTCTTACTAGATAAGTACTGGCTACTCTTGTGGGCCTCTTCTGCCCACTCTGATTGTGCAGTGTCTATATCTCCATTTTCATCCCTTTAAGCCATGCTGTCTAGGCCAACCAGCTATCAACATTTTCTAGTTTCCTATAACCTCCAGACTTGATGGACTGGTCCCACTACTGATGTACCTTTCATTTCACATGCTATATGTATATGGTCGATGCCTGGCTGGAAGTTTGCCTTTTTATGTTGGTCATGTCCCTCTCCCCACTTCCTTTTACCCTTCCCTTCCCTTAATCCCCCCCCCCCCCGCCTTGGCCTCCCCTAAGGGCTCGCTATTACCTACCATGGCTTCTTGGATGCAGGACATCTTCTTGGTTACAGGACTTTATAATTAACAGCATGTTCTGTTTTATAAAACAATTCCAAAAAGAATCACATAGCCCACCCACTAATACATTCACCCCAACCTTAAATCCTGAATAAAAAACCTTCAAAATAATAAGTGTCCATACATAAATAGTCCCAAACCATATAGTCACTCAAAATTCTGACTAAGTAGTGTCCAGTGTCTCAACAATCCAAAACGATGAAGACAGATGAATATATCCCACTAATATATATCAATTCTTTAAGGTGTTGAACCCCTCAAATGACTTCCACGAAAAACCTCAAATAAAAAGAAACTCAAAATAGAGTATTAACTTAATTACTCATCTAGAAAATCACTCTGTGTGCAAAACGCAGAAAATAGTGCAAAAAAACGTGAAAAAAAAGCAAACAACACTTGTGCCAAATCAGTGATGTGCTTCACTCAGTGCAAACAACTCCAGTGGTGTAACACTTCTACTAAGTAAGGCATATGTACCCTTACCAGAGATAAAAAGAAAAACGCTGTAAGATATCAATTGAAGGAATCAGCAGACCGCTCACTCTCCTCTCCTCCACTCCTAAAGCGTATCGCTGTAATATTCCCTCATGGTAACCCGTAAGCCCTTTCCACGGTCTCCAGGCTCCAAGCAAGATTTATGCATTTTTCAGTGAATTTTCAGTTTTGCAGAAATGCACTAGAGTCCATTTAACAAGGTTTTCTATGGGTCATGTTCAAATCTGTGCGTTTCCCACCAATGCGTTTTTTGTTTTTTTTTAGAAAGGGTCAGGCACTCTTTTCCCATAGCAAGTTGCATTTTTGGTTTGATATACTTCAATGGAAACATATCAAAAACACATAAAAAATACAGTGCTTGTGTTTTTTATGTGTTTCTGCTGCGTTTTGTCCTGCAAGACAACAGACATCTTCCATAAATGCAAAACACATTAAAAATGCGTCAAAATTGTGAGTGAAAAAACGCAACCGGAAAATGGATCAACTGCAACCTGAATTGTTGTGAACCAGGACTCAAATATAATAAAATTCTTCTATGGAAAAAAAACAAAAACAAACAAAGACTACTGTTCTACTAAATTGTTTTGATGGGAAATTGTTGCTGAAAATGGATTCGTGCATACTGTGTGGCTCTGTATTCACTGTATGTAATATAGCTTGGTTATTTCAGTTATGATAGAAGTTATTGTTGCATTGGGCGAACGGGATGGTACTCTTCATCCGCTAACATCTTCTGGGTGCTTTCAAGCCTCCCACGTCTTAGTTGCTGGAGAATTGCCATCTGTTTCTGGTTTAACGGATTCCAGGGGCTTCTTTTGTCTGGATTTTTGGAGGGCAGTGCAGTTACAGCACTATTTGGGCACTTTGCACTCTCCATCCACCAAGCCAGGGGTTTTGTTATGAGGAAGTTGAGAAATAGCAAATTCAATTTCCATGGTAGAAATAGGGTGCATCCAGCATCTGTCTATGATGGTCCATAAGCGTAGGCAAAGAGACCCTTCTTAAATAAGTAGAGAGGGCCACATCTGGATAAGCATAGGGGAAGGTAAATAATGAGTAAAAAAAAGTGAAGACAGCCAAAATATCGAGTGTGGTCGTACATACTGTCCCTGCAGAAGTAGCTATAGAAGAGATGGACACAGGGGAGTACTTAAGGTGAGCAAGAAATGTCAGTAGACATCCTGCCTTGTTACCATGTTCAAAAATCTTTTGGGCTTTATACAACATGTTTTTCTTAGTCAGGTCTAACCATCGCAGTTCATAAGCCCTGCGCTTGTGTAACCAAGTTGCTCTGATGTCTATGGATGGAGACTCTCCGTCTGGAGCAGGTCCTGTGTAAGCAAGGATACTAAAGCAAGGGAGGAGGGTATTGCAAAGGCTAGGTCTATCCGGGACAGTGTTTGGCAGGAGTCTGAAGGACATGAGAATTGACACACATCCAGATGCCTCCATCTCCACACATCAATGAGATCATTATTATTATTATTATTATACAGTATTTATAAAGCGCCAATAGTTCGCTCAGCGCTGTACATTACAAAGGGAGACAGAACATGTGACAGAACAATACCAATACAATGCAAAACATGAGGGGATCGAGGGCCCTGCTCTTTCGAGCTTACAATCTAGGAGGGAGGGGGTGGTGGCACAGGAGGAGATAGCTGTGGGGGATGGAGTGGTAGGAAGAGTGGAGGAGGTCGGCAAGTTAGCAGGGGGTGGGGTAGGCTTCCCTGAAGAGATGGGTTTTCAGGGTGCGCCTAAAGGAGAGGAGAGTAGGTGATAATCTGATGGGTTGGGGCAGGGAGTTCCAGAGGATGGGTGACACCCTGGAGAAGTCCTGGAGGCGGGCATGGGAGGAGGAGACCAGGGAACTAGAGAGAAGGAGGTCTTGTGAGGAGCGGAGTGTGCGTGTTGGGCGGTACTTGGATATTAGGTCAGAGATGTAGTACGGGGCAGTATGGTGGACAGCTTTGTACGTCAGCGTTAGGATTTTGAATTTGATCCGTTGCGCAATCGGAAGCCAGTGGAGGGATTGGCAGAGGGGGGTGGCGGAGACAGAGCGGTTGGAAAGGTGAATGAGTCTGGCAGCCGTGTTCAGGATGGACTGAAGAGGGGATAGCCAGCGGCGAGGCAGGCCAGTGAGGAGGGAGTTGCAGTAGTCGAGTCGTGATATGATGAGGGAGTGGATGAGCTGTTTAGTGGTTTCTGGGGTTAGGAACGTGCGGATTTTGGCGATGTTGCGGAGGTGGAGTCTGCACGAGTTTGTTAAAGATTGGACTTGGGGCTGGAAGGATAGGTTGGAGTCCAGAATGACACCCAGTACTCTGGCCTGCGGGGCGGGTTTGATGGTAGCGTTGTTGGATGTGATGGAGAAATCAATGGGGGGTGGTGTCCGGGCTGGGGGGAAGACAAGAAACTCGGTTTTGGAGAGGTTCAATTTAAGGAAGTGAAGCGACATCCAGTCTGATATGTCGCTCAGTAGGTGTGTGATTCGGGCTGAGACCAAGGGGGTGAGGTGGGGGGTTGAGAGATAGATTTGTGTGTCGTCGGCATAGAGGTGGTAGTTGAAGCCGTGAGAGTGTATGAGTTGGCCAAGGGAGGAGGTAGATGGAGAAGAGAAGGGGCCCGAGGACAGAGCCTTGAGGGACCCCAACAGAGAGGGGGAGTGAGGGGGAGGTGGTAGCATTATAGGTAACGCTGAAGGAGCGTTGTGACAGGTAGGATGAGAGCCAGGAGAGAGCAGAATCTCTGAGGCCGAGGGAGTGTCGTTTTTTGAGGAGGAGGGGGTGGTCGACTGTGTCGAAGGCCGCAGAGAGGTCAAGGAGTAGGAGCACTGAATAGTGGCCATTAGCTTTGGCGGTTAGCAGGTCGTTGGAGAGTTTGAGTAAGGCAGTTTCGGTGGAGTGTAGGGGACGGAAGCCGGACTGTAGGGGATCGAGGAGGTTGTTGTCGTTGAGGTGAGAGCATAGGCGGGTGTAGACTAGGCGCTCGAGGAGTTTAGATGTAAATGGGAGCAGGGAGATGGGTCTGAGGTTGTTCGGGTCATTGGGGTCCAGGGAGGGCTTTTTAAGTATGGGGGTGATGTGTGCATGTTTCAGAGGGGAGGGGAAAGTGCCTGAGGAGAGGGAGAGATTGAAGATGTGGGTGAGGGAGCGTAGGATGGAGGAGGAGGAAGGTCGTAGGAGTTGTGAGGGGATAGGGTCGAGGGGGCAGGTGGTGAGGCGGGCATCAGAGAGGATCTTGGAGACTTCCTCGATGGTAGTAAGGTCAAAGGTGCGGAGTGTTGGGGGAGCTTCAGTATGAGGAATGTAGGGTGGGGTGGAAGAGGAGGTCAGAGCAGTGGTGGGGCCGTGGGAGAGGGGTGATGAGGGGGTAGCTGAGTGAGGGTGAAGGGGGTTGGAGAGAGTTTGAGCAGCGACGAAATCCCTGCGGGTTAAGTCGAGGGGGAGTGGGGATAAGGGGGTAGCTGTGTGAGAGGGGACAGGTTGAGAGGGCGTGTGAGTTGCGGCAATGTCCTTGCGAATTGTGTCAATTTTGTTTTTGAAGTGATTGGCAATCTCAAGGGCAGTGAGTGAGGTGCTGGGTGGAGGTGGGGGTGGAGAGAGTAGAGAGTTGAAGGCAGAGAAGAGTCGGCGAGGATTGGAGGAGAGGGCCTTGATGAGGGTCAAGAAGTAGGCCTGTTTGGCAGCATGGAGGGAGGAGGTGTAGGTGCGGAAGGCAGATTTGTAGCGGGTGAAGGCTTGTTTGGATTTGGTTTTGCGCCATAGTCGCTCCAGGGCACGACTTTGTCGTTTGAGGGTTTTGGTGTGATCAGTCTGCCAGGGCTGGAGCGGTCGGGGTCTGATGTTGCGTGTGGTTAAAGGCGCTAGTGAGTCAAGGGCTGTTGAGAGCGCGTTGTTGTAGGCGGTCAAAGCCAAGTCGGGGCAGGACAGGGGGAGGATGCGGTCGTGGAGTTGATCAGCTGCAGAGTGGAGGGAGGCAGGGTTAAGGTTGCGGAGGTTACGGCTGGTAGTAGTGTGACATTTGGAGGGGTAGGCGTTGGAGGACGAGGAGATAGAGAAGGTTATCAGGTTGTGGTCAGAGAGAGGGAAGGGGGTGTTAGTGAGGTTGTGGGGAGCGCATCGGTTGGAGAAGACAAGATCAAGGATATTTCTGTCGGAGTGGGTGGTGGATTGTATGCACTGTGCAAGTGCAAAGGAGGAGGTTAGGTGGAGGAGACGGGCTGTGTCCGGGTTGTCGAGATTGACAGGGATGTTGAAATCATAGGTATGTATCCAATCAAGAAATGAAGCTGGTGTCCTGTCCACCCCTCTCAAGAGGATCTGGTACTGCATTGAAATCCCGAACCAGAAGGAAAGGGCTACTGGCGAAATCAAGAAGGTGCAAAGTCAGGGCATGAAGGATTTCAGGATGAAAAGTGTGGGGGGGGGGGGGGACATAGACATTTGCTATTGTAAAAGACAGGAAAAAGAACGTCCACCAGGATCTGTTTTAATCGTAAGGACTTCAGCTTGCAGAGCTTTGTCAATAAAACAGTAATGCCTCTGGGGAATAAGCCAAATATTCAGTGTTAAAGACCTTGGCAATCCATGGCTTCTTCAGTGACAAAAATTTTGAGTCCATCAGATGGGTCTCCTGGAGGCATATAATATGTGCTTTGTATTTCTTAAGGAAAGAGAACACCAGAGACCACTTGTGAGGTGAACCCAGACAGTCCAGGAAATCAACCTAAGGTCAGATAACATAGTGGAGCAGCAAAAAATGTGACATAAATTCACAGAATAAACACATCCAATATCAAAGCACCATAGCAGCATAGACATTGAGACAAAAGTGCAATCATAAAAAGGGCAGCAGTGTTAGGCTGTAGAAAAATGCAACCAGAAAACAAGACTATCCCACCCAGCCCTTCCTGCTCATCCATCCCAGACATAGAGAGCCTCAGCCCCTAAAACCAAAAAAATAACAGGCAGTTGCCAAAAAATAGGAAGGGGGGGGGAGAAATTGATGTAGTAAAACCCTCTCAAGTCATGCCTGTCACTGACTCAAACCACTCTCATTACAAAGAAGATTGGGTGTACAAGCATAGCATCCCCGAGGCAAATGGTCTCAACAAAAGTAGATCCAGAATCTGTGTCATAAATCAGAACATACAAACGTAAATACGGTATCTCCTCACAACAACCCAACAAACGTCAAGATTCTAAATAGAAAAAACGTTCAACACTTGAAAGCACTAATCATAAAACAATTCCAAAAAGAATCACATAGCCCACCCACTAATACATTCACCCCCAACCTTAAATCATGAATAAAAAACCTTCAAAATAATAAGTGTCCATACATAAATAGTCCCAAACCATATAGTCACTCAAAATTCTGACTAAGTAGTGTCCAGTGTCTCAACAATCCAAAACGATGAAGACAGATGAATATATCCCACTTCTATATATCAATTCTTTAAGGTGTTGAACCCCTCAAATGACTTCCACGAAAAACCTCAAATAAAAAGAAACTCAAAATAGTCTATTAACTTAATTACTCATCTAGAAAATCACTCCATGCGTGCAAAACGCAGAAAATAGTGAAAAAAAAGTGAAAAAAAAGCAAACAAACAACACTTGTGCCAAATCAGTGATGTGCTTCACTCAGTGCAAACAACTCCAGTGGTGTAACACTTCTACTAAGTAAGGCATATGTACCCTTACCAGAGATAAAAAGAAAAACGCTGTAAGATATCAACTGAAGGAATCAGCAGACCGCTCACTCTCCTCTCCTCCACTCCTAAAGCGTATCGCTGTAATATCATCCCCTCATGGTAACCCGTAAGCTCTTTGCACGGTCTCCAGGCTCCAAGCAAGATTTATATGAAAAGATCGACGTCGGACGTACAGCAGGAACCAGGTATGAACCAGGCCTTAGAGGAGAATTTTTCTATTGTCTTAAGCAACCAATCAGATATTACTTTGCACTCTTTCACTGGACATTTAAAGTGATGAGAATAATCGAATACTCAGCAGAGATGCAAATACAAATACAGGTTCAGAAATGCTGATAACAGAGACATATAAGGTGAGACATCAAAAATATTACATGAAACTGTTGCAAGCGTCAAAGCTAGAGTTATGGTTCAAAATATCTCTGGCAATATAACTGCCTATACTGCTGTTGTCTTCTATTGCTCTACAATAAAATCAGGGCTAGGAATAAATGACTTCTGTGCTACCCTCACTAACCCCTTCCCTATCTAACACAAATAAACAGCTGTAAAGTATGTTAACAAGGATATATATAATAGCTGTGCTAAATGATGTAAATGCATCCATAAGCAGCAAACTTATCAAGGTGCAAACGAAAAAAAAAAAGCGGTGCAATTTCATATAACTCATCAACATATTAAATACATAAAGTTCTGATAGAAGTACAAACAATGCAAATTCATATAGCTCATCTCACCACATTTTAAATTCATATAATCCACCAGTCATCATTATACATATTAAAATTTTGTGTAATGGAGTGCAAAATTCACTCTTCAGTGTGAGAAAGTGCCAGTGCTCCACAGTCCAAACAGCAACATGCGAATCAAATCACTCACTTGAGTTGTATGACCTCTTGTATAAAGATGGTCAAACAGCGCTGATTTTAATCCTTAGTACACAGAGGTTTCTTACTTAGTACTGCACATATTATGCTCACAGAAAGCACAAAGAGAAAAATCTCATAGTGTAAAACCATATCTTTATTCAAAACATCAAAAAATAAAAGTATATATTTAAAAAGGCAGTACAGCTGCCAACAAAAGGAACACTCAGCCTTCACTTTTGTATACAGTGCCACACAATTTCCTAAATCCTGTGTCAGTGCGTGCAGCCAGAATTGTCCAACACGTTTCGTCAGTTGATGACATCCCTAATGAAGGTACGCATTGAAAGGGGGAAGTGCTGTGATATCACTACCTGTGCACTACACAGGATTTAGGAAGTTGTGTGGTACCCTATACAAAAGTGAATGCTGATTGTTCCTAGTGCTTATTGCATTTTTTTAATATTAAATGCCCCTTCTCCTTTTTTTTTGCACTATGATAAAAAGTTTCTTTGCTTATAGGTAGTGGAAACATTTTTGTACTAATTTATTTGTTGAATCATTTAGCACTGTTATTATACAGATATGATCAAATCAAGGAAACAACGTCAAAGAATATAGCTAATGACTTACCTGCAAGTAGGTCTTTGGTACAAGACCCTTGAATCCCTTTGAGTTCTGAGCCACCCACCAACCATCAGGCTTCTTATCTAGAATCTGCAATACTTCTCCTTTCTGAAAAACCAGAAAAATAAAAGTTATATTTTCACACAATTGTTTTAACACTGTACTTACAAACTGGGTCCTATTTTTATAATTTAGGCAACAGTGCAACACTAAAGCCTTGTGTTATTGTTGGTAGTTGGGTTTGATTCTAGATCAGTGGTAGCACTGTCAATTTTTATTAAATACTCACTACAGAGCACTGTGTACTGGCACAGATACTAGAAAAGCAACTGGATCAACTGTGGGTATAAGACTGTGTATATGAAGGTTTTCTATTCATTTATTTTTCTCGATTGGGTGAACAAGATGGACTTGTGTCTTTTTTCCACCTAAGTATGCACAATAAGGTGTGTGTGCTGGGGGCAGGGTAAAGGAAGGGGGGAAGACAATATATGTACATACTCTCACATTTACACCAGCACCACCTTCTCTTTCACGGTTAATGAAACTTTCTTTTGGCGCAGGTGTTTACTGCTGGTAAACTGTGCTTTACTCAACAGAGCTGGATTTCCAGACTGTGTAACTGGGTGCAGTGAGCAATGTGTGTGGTGAGGACATGGGCACTGTTCAATATCCAGTTTGTGAATAGTAGGAGTCTGTGTACTGTACAGTGAGGAATCACTGCAGGGGAATAGTGGAGACTCGGTGTGCTGGAAAAAAGATACAGAAAAAGAATAATATGTGTGTGTTGGAACTGAGATACTAGGTAAAGATCAATGTGTGTGCTGGAGGTGGGATCTTACTGAGTAGAGATCAATGTGTTTGCTGAGCAGAGGATCCTACTGGGTAAAGTGTGTGTGCAAGGGGTGAGATTTTATGGGTAAAGACCAATATGTGTGCTGGGGTTGGAAAATTACTAGGTAATGACCAATGTGTGCGCTCGAAGTAGGATCTTACTTGGTAACGACCAATGTGTGTGCTAGGAAAGAGATCTTTCTCTCTAGAGCAATTTTTTTTTTCACGTTAAAATCTTCATTTCTGGCCATTAACAAAAAAAAAAAAGGCGCCCAAAATTTTATACACTTTCTGAAAGCAGAGGCCCAGAAAATAAAAAGATGGTAGTTGCAACTATTTAGGTCACACATTTGCTTAACTGTTTATCAAATCTATATTTCTTAGGAAAAAATACATTAAAACTAATTTTAGTGGCTACAAACACAACTTAATCCCCAATTTTGTAAATAATAAAAGAAGATGAGGTAGTGTAGAGTAAACATACCAAATTGTGTCATATTTCAAAACTGTGTGTGCCTGTTATACTGTGAAACATTACAGTGCCCAAAATTATCAATAAGTGATGCTTTAAATGCTTTTACAGTTAAAAAAAAACAAAACACCACACTAAATGATGGTCCTAGAATTTTTGTTCTCTCTGACGTGCGCCGTGATATAAAACATGTACTGTATGGTGCATCACCATTTACATACATATGTGTGCCCTGTGCACTTGTTTGAATGTGCGGGTGTGTGCAAGTTGATTTTGATTTATTATGTTTTTTACTTTTTAATTTAAACTTTATTGCTATCACAAGGGGGCCAACAAGTATGCAACAGTCACGCAGCCTACAGTATACACTCTTTGGATGTACCAGACACTTCCAAAGAGGCGACCCAGTTAATTAATGTTTTTCATGTATTTTTTTTTTATCTCCTACTGAACATGCATCATCCTATGAGAACCTAAAAGCTAATGATCAATAGAAGGACAATAAATATAAAAAAATAAACAATTACTTTAAAAGTCAGATCATCTTTCTGCTGGGCTTTGAAATCTCCTAGGGTGATGAACTCTTTAGCAGTGAGGTCCAACTCTTCTTCCTCCTCATCCCCCTCTTCTTCTTCATCTTCTTCGTGGTCATCATCCTGATCTTCTCCCTCATCTTCTTCCTCATCTTCAGTTTCTACCTCATCCTCACTAGCTTCTCTTAAAAAGACATAAAATTTAAAAACATTCATTTCACATACAAAATAGAATCTTCTTTAACCGCCTCCCGCCCCGCCATATAGTAATATGACAGACGCAAGGCGGTTCTCTCGTTCTGGGAGGACGTCATCCCATTCTTACCGCGCACGCGCGGCTCCGGGAGCATGCAGCGCGGCGATCAGCAGTGCGCTGTGTCCTTCGGACACAGCAGATCACCGATCTATGGAAAGAGCTGAAGATGTTGGCTCGATCATGTGATCAGCTGTGTTCAAACACAGCTGATCACATGTAAACACGGAAATGCCGGTTAACGGCATTTCTCTCCTCACGAGCTGTCACGCTGGCAGCTCGTGAGGAGAGGAGAGCCGGTAATTGGCATTCGGAGGGGACATGTACACAGATCATCAGAGCACTGATGATCAGTGTGCCCTGATGATCTGTGTAGCCCCAGCAGCGCCACCTGCCAGTGTCCATCAGTGCCAGCTCTGTGCTCATTCATGCCACCTGCCAGTGCCCATCAGTGCCACATCAATGCCACATATCAGTGCCCATCTGACCTGCCTATCAGTGTCACCCATCAGTGCTGCCAGTCAGTGCCGCCTATCAGTGCCCATCAGTGATGCCTGTCAATGCCCATCAGTGCCACCTACCAGTGCCTCCTCATCAGTGCCACCTATCAGTGTCCATCAGTGCAGCCTCTCAGTGCCCATCAGTGCAGCCTCATTAGCGCACATCAGTGAAGGAGAAAAATCACTTATTTACAAAAGTTTATAACAAAAACTAAGAAAAAACTTTTTTTTTCCCCCAAAATTTTCAGTGGTTTTTGGTTTGTTTAAGAACAAATAAAAAACCCAGAGGTGATTAAATACCACCAAAATAAAGCTCTGTCACAAAAAAATGATAAAAATTTCATATGGGTACAATGTTGCATGACCGCGCAATTGTCATTCAAAGTGCAACAGCACTGAAAGCTGGAAATTGGCCTGGGCAGGAAGGAGGTATAAGTGCCCTGTAGGCTAGTGGTTAAAGCCAAGTATTACTTTTGTTTCTGGCTTCCACATCATGTTGTATTTACTCGTCTGTTTAATGTTTACACAGTCTAATAACCAAGTAGTGCTGAGAGCACTTGGATTTCCAGTGTTGGCACCCTTACCAGCTCTTTCCTTAAAGTTAAACTATTCTGTGGAAATAGCACTGGAAAAAACTAACACCAGGTGAATAAGTCCATACACTTGAATCAATTCACATACCTTATACTATGTTATTATTGCACACTATGCAGTGGTTTTGATAATTTTTACAGAGTACAGCAGGTCTAAGCTGAAATTCCAGATATTTCATTACAAATGAATTATATTGTAATCATACATGATATCTGATCATTACCAAGGGATACTGTTCAGCTTTAGAAAAAGAATTATTATCTGTGTTTGGTTTGGGAGGCATAAATATCAGACTGTTGGCCAATCGGTCTGAACAAAGCAAAATGGATGATTATCATTTCATGCTTAGTTCTAAATAGTTAATAGGATGATTATTAGTTAAAAGATAAGTTCACCTTTATACAAAAAAATAATAAATGCACTTTTTTTGCAGGCAAAAAAATATGTATTTATTATTTTTTGTAGTAGGAGCCTGTAGAGCATTGTACTAGCGATCAGCAGATTGCTGTTGCCATGCAGGTCTCCTGCAGACCTGTCAGTTTATCCTCTTGCTCGTACATCCCATATGGGCAAGCCCATACTTATGACAGGAAGACTCAATGAACTATTAGAGTACTCACATCAACGTGGGAGTTCATTGAGAACTACAAGCAGACAGTCGCTAAGACTGTTGGGACTTGTACTCCATTCATTCACAGAACACTGTTAATGAATGATGCGGTGGTGTGGGTAGTGCCCCGCATGGCCGTGCTGTTTTTAAAAAGTGGTAGCTAGTACGGGGAACTTATCCCCATACTGTTGTCACAGGGAGGAAGGGGAGAAATCGGGAGGTGGCTGCAGGATCGGGAACATGTTACATGTGCCACCCTAAAAAGAGGTGGGTCACGTAACATGTTGCCAAAAAGTGAACTTATCCTTTAAGCCTACAAATGGCTAGCTTGACTGTTGCATGAGTGGCAGGAATACCTTACACCAACTATCGCATCAGGGGTGTGGAAATTTTAAAAAAAACTACTTGTCCAGGGACTAAATCGGGGCCCCAATCTACTTGTCTCTCATGACAATCTACTTGTCCAGATAAAAAAAAAAATGTAACCAAATCGTATTTAAATCAGAGGTGATTTTAGGAATGTCTGGGGCTTTTAAAAACAAAAAAGGCTTTATGGCGACTTAAACGTGTAATATTTTTAACATTGCGCTGTTTATCTCCTCCTCCCCTCCCTGCCTGTCTCCAGCACTACACCCGGGAACTAGTAGGGAGGAGAGAGACCTTGCAGTGTAATCAGCACCAATTGGCTGCTCGTCAGGAAAGGGAGGGTCAGGGCTTATACTTTATGCCTTTTGCTGCCAGAGCCGTTTTTGTGTTTTTTGCACACATTTAAAAAATAATTTTAGGCCTGAAGATTAATAAAATAGTGGTAGTTCAAATTTTTTAAGTTGCACGATATTACCACAAAACTTCAGTAAAAAATACAAGTAAGTTAATTTTAGGGCACAAAAAATAAATAAATTGCCATTTTTTTTTGTAAAATATAAAAGATGAGGTTGGATCGAGTAAATAGATATCCAACTTGTCAAACCTTAAATTTGTTTTCGCACGTGAAATGGTGATGAACTTCAGTACCCTATATTTTCTATAGGTGGACACTTTTAAAGCTCCTTATAGGTCACCAGTTTAGCGTTACGGAGGAGGTCTGGTGCTAAAATTATTGCTCTCATTCTGGCGTGCGTGGTGATATGTAACAGGTGTATCGCAATCTACGGTTTCACGCGTAGGTGCCCCAGCGTGTGCTTTTACATTTGTACGCGCGTATATGTGGGGGCCTCAATATTTTTTTTTTTTTTGGGGGGGGGATGGTATGTGCTTGGTGTAACTTTCATTTTTTACAATAAAAAAAATATTTTTTTTTTCATCACATAGGGGACAAAGTCTATGTGATGATTTTTGGTGAAAAGTTCTCTTTGAGACATCCAAGGTCTAAAAGACCCTGAATGTCTCCCCTCTGCTCCACTGAACGTAATATGGTGCACATCGCACCATATTACATTCTTTCCCGGGGATTGCATTACAATCTCTTAGCGGGGACCCGGAAGCGACATCGTAACATCACTTCCGGGTCAGCACAAGAAGGGGAGGGAGTGGACTTGTCCGCTCTTCTCCCTTCCCTTTAGCCGACGGAGAACTGAGCCCGCAGATGGGCAAGCGGAGCCGCCGATTGCTTCACCTGATAGGTGAGCCCTGCTACGTGCCCGCAGCAGGGCTAAAAGGTAGAAAGAAACTACCTGCCCAGCGCCCCGGGAACTACATGTCCCGGGCGTCAGGCGATAGGAATCCAACATCCCTGCACATCAACTAGAAGATCCAGCTAAATATATCTTCACTAATTTGTCCTATGACCCTCGCTACTGCCCATCTCTAACCATCACCATCTTGCAAGGAAAATGCATTCATAAGTTTCAATTTGCAAAACTACTTTCGTTTTCTGGAATAGTAGAATATATTATTTAAAACTGAGATTTGTATAATTCTGTGTAAAACTAGTTAAAGTAAGGGGCCATCCTACAAAAAACTGAGATTTCAATTTTAGTAAGTGCTGGAGGGTTAAAACATCTGTTTTAATATATATGTGAATACTCTGTTGATGAGACATCTGCGCTTTGAATTCCTGGGTCTGCATACTGTATCTGCTGTGCCCAGTATGACAGGTCCCTGCTGGAAAGTGTAATAATTTGGCAGAAGCATACAAAACTTTTCAGTAACAAATTAGGTAGTAAAGCCAACAGTACTGGTGGATCTGTTCCACTAAACTGTTGCATATACAGTTAAGTCCATATATATTTGGACACAGGCACAATTTTAGTTTTTTTCAGGTATTTACCAAAACATATTTAGGCTATAGTTATATAATGGATATGGGCTGAAAGTGCACACTCTCTGGTTTAATTTGAAGGGTATGTATATCCGAGGAAGGGTTTAGGAATTACAGCTCTTAAGAGTATCCATCCCTCCTTTTTCAAGGGACCAAAAGTAATTGGACAATTGAATAAAAAGCTGTTTCATGGCCAGGTGTGAGCTACTCCTTCGTTATTTCTTCATCAGTTAAGCAGGTAAAAGGTCTGGAGTTGATTCTTAGTGTGGCATTTGCATTTGGAATCTATTGCTGTGAACCTACATCATGCGTTCAAAGGAGCTGTCCATGCAAGTGAAACAGGCCACTGTAAGGCTTCAAAAATGAAACAAATCCATCAGAGAGATAGCAGCAACATTAGGAGTGGAAAAATCAACAGTTTGGTACATTCCGAGGAAAGAAGAATGCACTGGTGAGCTCAGCAACATAAAAAGGCATGGATGTATATGGAAGACAACAGTGGTGGATGATAACAGGATCCTCTTTATGGTAAAGAAAACCCCATTCACAACATCCAGACATGTGAAGGACACTCGCCAGGAGGTGGGCGTATCATTGTCAAAGTCTACAATCAAGAGAAGACTTCACAAAAGAAAATACAGAGGGTTCACCACAAGGTGCAAACCATTCACAAGCCTGAAGAATAAAAAATCCAGATTAGACTTTGCCAAAAACATCTAAAAAAGCCAGACTAGTTCTGGAAAAGCATTCTTTGGATGGATGAAACTAAGATTAATCTGTACCAGAATGACGAGAAGAAAAAAGTGTGGCGAAGGCTTGGAACAACTCATGATCCAAAGCACACAATGTCATCTGTAAAACATGGTGGAGGCAGTGTGATGGCATGGGCATGCATGGCTTCCAGTGGCACAGAGTCATTGATGTTTATTGATGATGTGACAGAAGACAGAAGCAGCAGGATGAATACTGCCGTGTTTAGAGATATACTGTCAGCCCAGATTTAGCGAAATGCAGCAAAGTTGATTGGATGGCGCTTCACAGTACAGATGGACAATGATCCAAAACACACTGCAAAAGCAGTCCAGGAGCTTTTGAAGGAAAAAAGTGGAATATTCTGCAATGGCCGAGTCAATCACCTGATCTCAACTCAATTGAGCAAGCATTTCACTTGCTGAAGGCACAACTAAAAGGCAGAAAGACCGACAAACAAAGAACAACTGAAGACAGCTGCAGTTAGAGCCTGGCAAAGCAATCAGAAAGGAGGAAACCGGGTCTTTTCTTATGTCCCTGAGTTCCAGACTTCAGGCAGTCATTGCCAGTAAAAGATTCAACAAAATCTTAAAAATCTATATTATATTTATGATTATATTCAATTGTCCAATTACATTTGAGCCCCTGAAAATGGAGGGACTGTGTATAAAAATGGTTGCACTTCCTAAAATTTGTACTTGATATTTATGTTCAACCGCTTTAATTAAAGCTGAAAGTCTGCACTTCAAATTCATTTGGATTGTTTCATTTTAATTTAGTCTGGTGGCATACAGAAGCAAAAGTATGAAAATTGTGCCTCTGTCCAAATATATATGGACTTAGCTGTATTGTAACTCCATCTAGTTCCCATGAACAATTAATTTTATTTTCTGTACATGAATATTCTGTTGATGAGATATCTGGGCTTTGAATTCCTGGGTCTGCACACCTACCATGGCCATTATGATGGTTCCTGCTGAACAGTTCATCAATTTCATATTGTGAAAAATGCAAGAGTAGTTGCTGATGCACACAAAGTTTGGCGGAAGCATGCAAAACGTTTCAGTAACTCACTAAGTAGTAAAGCCAACAGTACTGGTGGATCTGTTCCCCTAAACTATTGTATATATTGTACATCTACCTATTCTGTAAATTACAAGCCTATTACCTAAACAAGTACTTTAATTAATATATACAACTTACTTTATATCTCCATCACCCTCAGATAAAGTCTTTCCAAGATTTTGCAACTGTTGTGACAGCTGTGCCAATCTAAGATCTTCATCTTCTTTCCTTTGTTCATAATTTCCAACAGGAGCAGGTTCATCAGTCTGGCAAAAGGCAAAGAAATTAGCAGATACACAAGTTTACTAGTTATTTATCCTATTTTAAATGGCTTTAATCTGACCGCCTAAATATTTTATTAATTATATATACAGCGGATAAAATAAGTATTGAACGCGTCATTTTATTCGGTAAATATATTTCTAAAGGTGCTATTGACATGACATTTTCACCACATGTCAGTAACAACCCATGCACTCCATACATACAAAGAAACCACAACAAATAAGTTCAGAAATTAAGTTTTTTTGTAATAAAATGGAATGACACAGGGAAAAAGTATTGAACATGCAAACTGAAATTTATTTAAAACTTGGTACAAAATCCTTTGTTGGTAATAACAGCTTCAAGACGCCTCCTGTATGGAGAAACTAGTCGCATAAATTGCTCAGGTGTGATTTGGGCCTATTCTTCCACACAGTCTTCAAATCTTGGGCCTCTTCTATGAACTCTGATCTTTAGTTCTTTCTGTAGATTTTCTATTGGATTCAAGTCAGGTGATTGGCTGGGCCATTCTAGCAGCTTTAGTTTCTTTCTTTGAAACCAATTGAGAGTTTCTTTGGCTTTGTGTTTGGGATCATTGTCTTGCTGAAATGTCCACCCTCGTTTCATCTTCATCATCCTGGTAGATGGCAGATTTTTATCATGAATATCTTGTTACATTTTTCCATTCGTCCTTCCTTCAATGATATGAAGTTGGCCAGTACTGTATGCTGAAAAGCAGCCTCACACAACGCTGTTCCCACCTCTAAACCTCACTGTTGGTATAATGTAATGTTTTTGGAGTGATGTGCAGTGCTATTTTACCTCCAAACATGGTGTGTTTTGTGGCATCCAAGAGTTCAATTTTGGTCTCATCTATATTCTCCCAGGCTTTTCTAAATGTTGTGCAGCAAACTTTAAGCGAGCTTCGCACGCTTTTGCGTGAGTGTGCCTACAGGCCATGGCGGTTGAGTGCATTACTTATTGTTTTCTTTGGAACAATTGTACCTGTTAATTCCAGGTCTTTCTGCAGCTCTCCACAAGTGGTCCTTGGCTCTTGGACAATTCTTCTGATAATTATTTTCACTCCTCTGTCAGAAATCTTGCAAGCAGCACCTGGTCATGGTGGGTTCATGGTGAAATTATGTTCTTTCCACTTCCGGATTATGGCCCCAACAGTGCTCACTGGAACAGTTAGAAGTTTACAAATCCTTCTGTAACCAATGCCATCAGCATGTTTTGCAACAATAAGGTTGCGAAGGCTCATTGAGACGCAATTAGGACTGTTGAAAACTGCTAATCGGAAATCGGGGAGGAGCCTGAACATGGCGGCTGTGGGGAGCGAGCGGCTCTAGCTCCTTGCTGGGTCCCGCTCCCCGACCCACCCAGTTACCCTCAATAGGAGTAGACTCACCGGAGTCTGGACGGGGTGGAAGGCGAACCCGGAGAGCCGGAGATGGGAGCTGATCTGAGGCTGCAGGGTCACGCCGGATCCCCCGGCGCAGTATGAGTGGGAGATCCGTGCGGCTGAGAGGAGAGGAGACGCTGCTGAGCACGTGACCTGCCGCGGAGCATCACTGGGGGAAAGAGGCGGCCGGCCGGCTTCCTGATGTGACAGGGAGCCGTTGGTCCACTGTTGCAAACACCCCCTGGCTGACTGTCTGATCCTGGGTCAGGGAGACCCATGAATATCAAGAGATCCATCCTGCTTCCCTGGGACGAATCAAAATGAAATAAAGTATGGAAACCCAGAGGAATCCCCCCTCCAGGACTGTGCAGCAGTGAAGGCCCTCCACATAATCCTGGAGCCACAAGCCTGGAGTCACCGACCTGGGAAGGGTGAGTGAGTACTGCTGGGGGCTTATTGTGTTGTGGACCCTTGAGAGACACAGGAGACCAAGGGGTGAAAGAGGAGAGGGGAGGATTCCCAGGGGTTGGAAGAGAAGAAGAGAGGAGGCCCAGGTGTCTTAGGAGAGTAAAAACACATAGGAAAAACAGCAAGCCGGTCTGGTCCATAAATCATAAAGAAGCGGTAAAATCCCATCTTGAGAATATGAAGAATAAAGGTTCCAAGGGAGCAGGGCTCAAAGGGTCCCAAACAGGAATAAAGAAATTCACATCATATGGAAATATTACGCCAGAAAGGGCCCAAGGCGCAAGCGCAAAAGGGGAAATGGACATTAGTCTAGGAAGCAGTCCTAGATTATCACTGGGCATGAATAGCAGTTGTAGCCAACAAATAGTAGATGGCTCGGGAAAAAAAGAATCTGATGGTGAACTACAAGTACCAAATAAGAAGGAGATGATAGAAATGTTTCAAAATTTGGAAAAAATGATAAAACATGAATAGACAGCTATACGAAAGGATTTAGGGCATCTGCTAACAAGAATGGAAGAATCAGAGGAGAAAGTCAAAATCCAGGCCCAAAACATAGATAATCTAAGGAAAAAAATAACCCATTTGGTAACCTCTCAGAAAGAATTGACCTATAGGATGGAAGCTCAAGAAAATAAAGAAAGAAGGTGTAATCTTAGAGTACGAGGAATCCCAGAGACTGCAAAAGGCGAAACGCTATACGATCTAGTTAAAAAAATTCTGCACTCCATAAGAGACAGACCTGATACAGATGGGATCAAGTTAGACGGAGTGTTCAGAATAGGAAAGTTCAAACAGGCTACTGAGAAGGACAGGCCGAGAGACATAATTGTCCAGTTCCAAAAATTTGGGGCCAAAGATGAGATTTGGAAGAAAACTAAGGGAAGATCATCAATTAAGTATGGAGATTGGACTATCCAAATTTATGCGGACTTAACAGCAGAGACCCTAAGGAGAAGGAGATCCCTGCTGGAGCAAATGAGAAAACAGAATGTGCAGTATAGATGGGGTACCTCAGCAACTCTAATTGGCTGGAAAAACGGAGCCACAGCTTATTTGAGATTCCCGGAGGAACTAAGGGATTTTTGTGATAGACTGGACTTGCAAAGAATGGAGATTATTGGGTGGGAAGAAGAGGATAAAGGAGATACAGAGAACACAAGAAAAGAGGACTGGCAGCGGGTCAGGGGAAGGGGGGGGGAGGCTCTGGGGCCGGGGAGGGAAGGGAGGGAGAATTAGGTAGATAATAGTTTTGTTTTTTTTTCTCTCCCTCCCTCTCTCTCTCTCTCGCCCCTGGTCTCCCCCCCCCCCCCACCCCCGAAAGTTGAGGCCCTCCGGGCTCCGGTTAGGAGAGAAGTAAAGATACTTCCTGAGCCTGGCTGATAGAGAGAGGGGACCTGGGGTGGGGTCGGAGGAGAGGTGAGCCGTACATGGGCGGAGCTTACGCCCTAAATTTTAAATCAAAAGGTGGAATCAGATCCACAAATGATTTGTAGGCAGTTTATAAGCCTAAAAATGGGTAAGGGAAAAAGAAGAGAGGGTGGGGGGTGGGAGAAGGGGGTTGGGCGGGAGGGAGCCGAGGGAGGGGAGGTTGGGTTGATATGCTGCAAGATAGTAGGGGGGCCTAATAGGAAGAGACGAATCAGAAGAGAGATAGACAGAATCAAGAAAGATGGAAGAAATACAGTTTATAACATATAATGTGAATGGGTTGAACTGTCCTGGGAAAAGATTTAAGTTGTTTAAAGAGTTACACCACAGGGCAACGTCAGTGGTATTTTTACAGGAGACACATTTGGAGATAGAATCAAATGTGAAATTAAAATCCAAATATTATCCAACATGGTATTATGCTGACTCTCCAATTAAAAGAGCAAAGGGGGTGGCAATAGGATTGGCAAAGAATATGAGATTTGAGTTGGAAGATAGAAAGACTGACCCGGAGGGGAGATTCCTGTTCTTGAAAGGTAAACTACAGGGAATTGAGTGTACACTAGCCAATATATATTGCCCCAACAAGAAACCGGAGATCTTTTTGAAGGGTTTGTTGAAAAAATTGATAGATTTTAAAAAAGGGCGTTTGATAATAGCAGGAGATTTTAATTTTTGTATGGACCCACAAAAGGATGCAACCTCCCTTGTGCGGAGAGAGGGGGGTAGGTCTCTGAGAGCTTTGAAGAAGGTGATCCACGAGTACCAACTGGTGGACACCTGGAGAATGATGCATATGAAAGACAGAGACTATACCTTCTTCTCTAATGCACATGAGATATACTCGAGACTGGACTACATTCTAATAGATCATCAACTCATTGAAATGCTGGTTAAAATAAAAATAGAGACAAGAACTTTCTCGGACCATGCCCCAGTTGTAATGAAAATAGGATGGGGAAAAAGGTGGACGGGAGGTTTAGGATGGAGGTTAAACGAGGCTCTTCTCTTGGATGAAGATATTGTGCAGAAGATCAGGGAAGAGATTAAGGTATTTTTCAAAGAGAATGAGACAGAGGAAGTAACGACAGCTACAGTATGGGAAAGTCATAAGGTATATATAAGAGGAATTTTGATTGCGATGGGAGCAAGGAAGAAAAAAGAAAGAAGAGAGAGGGTTAGTGGACTCTTAAAGGAAATCCTGGATTTGGAGCAGATACATAAGAAGAAAATAACAATAGAAACAAGACAGAAGTTAATGGATAAAAAAGACGAATTAGAGAGATTGATGGAAGAGGAGAGGAGAAGGGTATATAACAAAGTATTAAGTTATAGATAAAGTAAAAGATATAGATGGGGAGATAGACCAGGAAAATATTTAATGAGAGCCCTGAATAAAAAGAAAAACAGGAATTATATAGAAAAGATAAAAAGCCCTAAGGGGGAGTTGGTCCACTCAACTAAAGAAATCATTAAAGTATTCACGGAGTATTATAGAAAGTTGTATAACATCAGTCATCAAGGTTCACCAAAAGAAACTAGAGAAGGTATTAATGAAAAAAGGAAGATATATTTAAAAAATGCTGGATTACCAAAGCTTAGTGAAGCACAATTGAATTCCTTAGATGCGGAAATTTCCCTGGAAGAAATAGAAGTAGCATTAAGAAGTACAGGGGGAGGGAAAAGCCCAGGCCCGGATGGTTATACAGTTAAGTACTATAAAAAATGTTGTGAAGTACTGATACCAAAGTTAAAGAAGTATATGAATGACTTGGGAGGGGGGATGGAGGGGAGGAGGGAATCCCTTCAGGCCCATGTCGTTCTCATTCATAAAGAGGGAAAAGATCCTTCTCAGTGCTCTAGTTATAGACCAATTTCATTATTAAACACTGATACCAAGTTGTACGCAAAGGTCTTGGCAAACAGGCTAAAAGATCTAATGCCCGAATGGATCCATGGAGATCAGGTGGGGTTTGTCCCGGGGAGAGAGGGTAGAGACAATGGGTTGAGAACTTTGATGCTTATCCAGAAAAGTAGAAAAGGAAAAGCCCCGGTGGTGCTCTTGTCAATTGATGCCGAAAAGGCGTTTGATGGAGTGGACTGGGGCTTTATGATGGACAACTTGGAAGTGTTGGGGATTGGAGAGAGAATGCGTGAGTGGATAGGTAAATTATATAGGGAGCCCACCGCAATCATCACGGTAAACGGGGAGAGGTCGGAATCCATTGGGATGTCCAATGGAACAAGACAAGGCTGTCCATTGTCCCCCTTGCTGTACGTTTTGACATTGGAACCCCTGTTATCAATAATAAGAAATAGCGGAGCGGTAAAGGGAATCCAGATAGAAAATATAGAACATAAAGTAGCGGCCTTTGCGGACGATCTATTGTTTTATGTACGCAACCCCCGAATAACACTACCAAGTATAATGAAGACCCTGAAGGAATATGGTGAACTATCAAATCTAAAAATTAACCCAACAAAAACAGAGATTTTGAACATCAATATACCAAAGAGCGAAAAAGAGAAGCTACAAAAAGAATTCCCCTTTATATGGAGGGAAAAAGATATAAAATACCTGGGAATAAAACTTGCTACCTCATGTAAACAACTGTATAGATTAAACTATATTTCCCTGATAAATGAGATTAAGGACGAACTAAAAAGATTAGAAGGAGGAAATCCATCATGGTTAGGACGTATAAATCTAGTTAAAATGGTAATTATACCTAAAATACTCTATAGATTTCAAATGATTCCAATAAAACTCCCAGAGGCATTTTTTAAGATAATGAGAAGAATGATAACAAGATATATATGGAGGAATAAAAAACCAAGAATATCATATGAAACACTGAGTAGGACTAAAGAGAAAGGGGGGATGGGACTACCTGATGTCAAGAGATATTACAAAGCAGTAATTTTAGCAAGAATCTATGATTGGACTTTTAACCACAAGGGGAAAGGTTGGGTAAAAATAGAAAATGAACTGAGTGGAATTAATTTGAGTAAGATGATATGGGTTCCAGCACATTATAGAAGAATTAAAGAAAGCACAAGCACCTTCACTTTAAACGTTTTAAGGACATGGGATAATTTACACAAACACATGAAATGGGAATTCAACTCTATATTAATGCCTCTTGCAAACACGGAGTTCTTCCCTCCAGGAAAAGATGAGATATCAGGGAGATGGTTTAAAAAGGAAGATATCCAACTGAGAGACGTATTGGTAGAGGGGGAATTGAGAACATTTAAAGAATTAAAAGAGAGGGGAGGAGATATGTTTACTAAAATAGATGAGTGGAAATATCACCAATTAAAATGTTTTATTGGAAATCTCCCAAAGCCCTTGAAATTAAAAAAGGAGTGGAATATGTTTGAAAGGCTATTAGAAACACGTAGAGATGGGAAACATGGTGTTACAAAAATTTATAGAATACTCACAGAATTAGACACAGACACAAAGTTAATTTTTATAACAAATTGGGAAAGAGATATGGAGGTGGTGATAGATGAAGATCAACAGAATAAGATATTTAGATTAGTTCACGAGAGTGTTAGTATGAGAGACGTTGAGATTAATTATAAATGTCTGACACGATGGCATATTCCACCGAGCACTGAGCACAGGATGAGGGGGGAGAATTCAAAAATGTGTTGGAGAGGATGTGGGGAGGAGGGCACGGCGTTTCATATATGGTGGCAATGTCCAAAAATTCAGGTTTTCTGGAAGACAATAGTTAAATCAATAGAAATAATAACTGGAAATGACATAGGGCTAGACCCAACCATGTGTCTCCTACATAATGTTGAGACAACCGTAAATAAATATAAAGAATCAGGCGTATGGTACTACTTAAGTGCTGCAAAAGGGTTGATTCCCAAGTTTTGGTGGAAGACGGAGGTGCCGACGAAGGAGGATTGGATCAATAGGGTAAACCAGATTAGTAGAATGGAAAAATCTTATTATACTCAGGCAGACAGGTTGGATCTATACTATTCGTGATGGGAAAAATGGGAAAAATCAGGATTGAAAGAGAAATATAGAAAACTTTAAACTAGGAAGTTATTTAAAGTTATTGGGCCTTGAGAGATTGGAGATCTTGCAGAGGGGAGGGAGGGGGGAAGGGGGGTAGAGGTGGGCTGGGAGGGTAGGGAAAGAAAAGAGGTAAAATAGAAGGGGCAAAGTAGAAATGTATTGATTATTTATATGTATTGTGTCTCTTCTTGTGGAATTTTTGTAATAACTTGAAAAATTAATAAATATTTAAATTAAAAAAAAAAAAATAAGGTTGCGAAGGTCTTGAGAGAGCTTTTTGCTGTTACCCATCATGAGATGTGACACCTTGGTAATGAGACACCTTTTTATAGGCCATCAGTTGAGATTGAACCAGCTGATATTAATTTGCACTGACAAGGGGCAGGATTGCTTTCTAATTACTGATAGATTTCAGCTGGTGTATTGGCTTTCCATGCCTCGTTGCATCTCCCTTTCTTCATGTGTTCAATACTTTTTCCCTGTGTTATTCCATTTTATTACACATAACTTAATTTCTGAATGTAACTATTTTGGTTTCTTTGTATGTATTTATGGATTACATGGGTTGTTACAGACATGTGGTGAAAATTTCATGTCAATACAACCTTTAGAAATATATTTAATGAGAAAAGCGGTGACATGTTCAATACTTATTTTGCCCGTTGTATTTTTTTTACTTTTTATTATTATACAGCACGACTAACATGCATTAAAGTAAATCTGAACTTCAGACAGATCAATATTAAAGAAGTACAGCCGAATCTCGTTTGGCTGTACTTCTCCTGTGGATCACAGGATGGATGCATTCATTAATACAGAGCTGCGTTATTTTGTGTCTTGAATATCTAACTGGAGATCTGCTTTAACCTTTTTGCTTTAGTCATTACTCTTTGGAAACGCATTCCTAAAGAGTATAAAACAGAAAAGGACAAAAAATATTCTTTTAATAAATTAAAAATAGGTTAAAGCTTAGAGCTCTTCCACAAGGAGTGGAGCCCACTATGATCAGTAGGGGTCTGTGAGAAAATTCCCTGCTCATTGTAGCTAAGCAGGATGGATGTCACATCTGTGCCCGCTCAGTTTATGCAGAAGGGACATGGGCAGACCCCGCAGAGCTCTATAGGTGGCTGGGAGTAATCGGACTCCACTGTCTGTTTATATCAGGCTACCTGCAATCCGGTCTGCCAAAACAGAAAAAAAGACAGTCATTTTTGGGGGTTTTTTGGTCAGAACCAGAAGTAGGCAGGTGAAAACAGACTTGTGCTTGCCCATAGGGCTCCATGGACCTTACAATCAGGTCCACCTGAAAAACTGACAAGCGAACCTGATCAGAACACAGGTGTGAAAGGGGCATAATACTATTTCTATCCCTGAGTGCTATCAATATTTTGTCACAGAATTTTGACTGCCTTATAGCATCTGATGTCCCCATGGCCTTGTACTGAAATGGCATTCCTGATACCCGATCACTATTCCAACTTACTACTACAGTGAATTGGAACATGCACATTCAAAACCATATCATAATTTTGGGCTTGAGGAAGTGTGTTAATACTGTGATTTAAAACTGCACTGTATGAAAATTTACTCCAAATTACAAGCTACAAACTAATCATTAAAAAGTCTTTAGTTTGAAGTGAAAATGTTAATTTTAAACTGCCCCATGAAACTAATATGCATTGTCTGGTTCTGCAGGCTCCTTGTAGGATAGATTTCCCTTACTTCCTGTCCCAGTGACAGCATGTGAGGGGAACTTTCCCCAGAGGCAATGCAGACAGGAAAACAACATTGCAAATGTTATAACCTTTTCCTGCTCTAAAAAAGATAATAAACAAAAACATTTTGGGTAGCATTAAATTTACATTTATACATGTAGACAGTTTATTAAAAAAAAAAAACTTCAATATTATTCCATCACAGAGATCTGTCTATGAAAGGTAATATACCCCTAATGAACTTCAAAACATTTTTCACCCCAAAAGATGAACCCTTTGTTGAATGTGGCCCTTTTCCACAATGGAATACCTGCAACATTATCTGAATGTTTGCCAAACTTGCTTTTCTTACCTTTTTTAAATTCTGAAGTGCCTCTCTGTTTTTATCCACCAAACTCTTTAGGTGTACACTTCTACATAAAAAGAATGATAATGATGAGTGTAAGACAACTAAGGTAGCCAACATACTTGGCCATACTTATCTTCTCCATATTGTTCCTACTCCTATAAAACCATATCATTCTTCAGCTTTGATTTTGTGATAAGGTTGCTTTTCATTACCTTCCGACTAGTCTCTTCTTATTGGATTACTGCTATTATGATACTCATTGTTTTCCTTTTTTGTATATGTTTCTGCTTGTATCTCAGCTCCTACCTTTGTATGTGATGAGCGCAAATTTTTGTTCTGGAATATCTGTGGTATACTTATGACAGCAGTATCTCACAAAATTGCTGCATACAAACTTTTGTATAGTTTTCTTTAATTTTTCTTAATAAACAAATTGAACAAGAAAAAGAGCTTATACTTAAAGTGATGCTAAAGAACAAATTTAGGGCACTGGTGACAACAAGGGATTAGGGGGATTTTCTCTGACTGTTTTGACTATTGGACAGGTAGGTGAAGGGAAATCTCCCCAATGGCACAAAGATGGCATAAACACTTTCCTTTTAGTTCTACTTTAAGGTAAATAACATTTCAACTTTCTGACCGCTAAATACTAAATCTGTCCCAAACCTATGTAAATCATCCAAGTTCCAGGTACAGGGGGTTGCAAATACACAGAAAAGCTGTTGCATATACTTTGCTAAATGAAAGGCATGCTTTGTACTTAATAGTGTTAATTTGCTTGATAAATGTCCCCATATTATCAAACATCGCCGTTTTTAATTAATGATGGATTGATTATTTATTAGCAAAGCTCAGGTGTGAGATACGTGTCAATTCAGTCTCATTCTCTAAACTGCTCTGTTCAGCATTCTTATCAATAGAAAAAAGACATGAGATACCAAAAGATCCTGATAGACAGCAAGCTGTAAATAAGCACTAACAGGCTAGAACAGAATTGTCAAAGAATACTTCTAAGCTCTAAGGGGCAAAATGTGTTTACTAAAGCTGACCATACTCTATTAATTGTTTGGTGAATGTTCGCACCGATTGTTCGTCCGTGACTATATAAATTTCATATGAAGTCCTGAAAATTTTTGTTCAATTGTCATGACAATGTTGTAAATTTTAAGATTTGGTTTTGAAATGGAGGGAAGTGAAAGTGATTCTGAATGGGAATCACATTTACAGTTAGAATCTTGATTGACCAGATAAGAAACAAAAAGAATATTTATATCCTTCTCCCTCAATTTTGCTTGTCAAAGCAGTCGAAAACGATTTGACCACATTAACTGTTGAAAAACTGAACAACCCCGCCATTTCCAGCAAAACAACCAATTTTCAAACAAAATTATACAAGTGTATTGCCAGTATTATTTTACCTGAAGAAAGAAAACACTCCCAAATCCTGATCACATTACAGTCTCCATATTATGTATATTAATAACTCTTTGGAGCAAAGCTAAAAAATTCTATAGTGTGTCACAGAATGAAGAGTTAACAAGTTTAGTATTAACCTAATCTTTACGGTTTTATGTTTGGCTTCCTATTTCAATATTCTAGCCAACATCCCACAGCATGATACCTTTGGTAGAAATCCTTTCTGATGGCAGGTGCCAAAGCCTCCTTTTTTAAGGTCTCATGGAGTAGTTCTTCAAACTAAAAAAAAATAATTTTTTAGGTTTATATCAAAATGGTATGTCTAACAGCAATTCAATGAAAAACAGGTGAATCTGTATTACTAATTATATTTTTAGCATATATATTACTCTTAATATGAACACCAATAACTATCCTGGCAGTGCAGTTCTCCACAACTCTCAAAAATACTCCTAAACTCTGCCACTAATTTCTCTGTGTTCTCAAAAGCTTTCTTCTTATGCAAGCCATAAACGATGCAATTTTCTTTCCTGCAAATTTGGTTTGCAGGAATTATTGTGATTGAGCAGCGTTGATGGAGGAATCCCTCCAGCGGAGCTATTCTGTTCTCCTGGCAGGAAAGGGGGCACGGGGAGTCGTCCCTGCCGGGAGAACATAGGGATTACTGCTGGTGGCTATAGCTGCTGGCAATAATCGTATGTAAAAATCCAACAAGCTGGTTGTACTTAAGTGAATCGATGGATCAACTTGGTACAACCAGCCTGCCCATACATGGTTCGACTCTCGGCCGGTTCAGCAAGCATTCGTACCATCTATAGCTGGCTTTATTTGTTGGCCTTTGCTTTACTGTTGTTGTTTACTTTTATCATTAACCACTTTAAGACCAGCCACTGCATTAAAACATTTGCAGGGCGGCACGGCTGTGCAAAAGCACGTTTTAAAACGTGCTATTGCAAAACAGGTAGGGGGCGCGCGCCACCAATCGCGGCCACGGATGTCAGTCGCCAGGTCACGGTCAGTCATTACCGGCCGCTTCCCAGCAATTAGCGGCAAACACTGACAGAGAGCAGGGCTGCATTTTTTACACACAGCTCTGCTCTTTGTTAGTTCCCTGTCAGCTCCTGACAAGCTGATCGGGACAGAAGAGTTTATCTGTCCGGATCAGGATCAGCGTGTCTCCCTGCAGTACACACCCCCGCCACCCTAGTAAAACACTCCCCTCACACAGTTAACCCTGTCATTGAATAAAAATGTTAACCCCTTCCTCCCCAGTGTCAGTATATTTTTTTTTGCACTGATCACTGTATTGGTGTCACTGGGGATGTCAGTGACTCCACGTCAGTTCCCCCCCAGTGTCAGAATGTCCGCCGCAGTCCCGCAGTCCTGCCATAAGTCGCTGATCGCCGCCATAAGTCGCTGATCGCCGCCATTATTAGTATAAATAAAGATTAAAAATCCCAGTATCTTACCCGCCATTTGTAAATGCTATAAAAAACTTTCATGTAAACCAATTAATTTACACGTATTGTTTTTTTTTTTAGCAAAGACATGTCGCAGAATGCATTTAGGCCGAAATTTATGACGAAATTTTGTTTTTAAATTTTTTTTACTGGACATGTTTTATAGCAAAAAGTCCAAAATATTGTTTTTTTTTTCTCAAAATTGTCAGCCTTTTTTTTTTATAAAGCAAAAAATAAAAAACGCACAGGCGATCAAATACCACCGAAAGAAAGCTCAATTTGTGGGAACAAATGACGTAAATTTAATTTGGGTGCAGTGTTGCATGAACGCGCAATTGTCAGTTAAAGTAACGCAGCGCCGTAACACAAACCTCTTCTGTAACCGCTTCCTGACCACCCTATAGCAGAAATACTGCTACAGGGCGGCATGGGTGCGCAAAATCACATATATATACATGATTTGTGCTCCCATGGTTTTCACGCCCCTCCCATATAGCGTCAGATTTCCCGTCAGTACACCAGTCATCACATTTAACCCCTTGATTGCCAGGAGCACGCTCATGTACAATAAACCTCCATTGCTAGTATGGTGTCTGAACGGGTCAATATCTTTGATCAGATCAGCACTATACCAGCGTTCCCATTAGTATAGCGTCCCCAAAAATGCAGCGTTAGCGGGATCAGCACCGGCACCTGCCAGCACCTGTGTTTAGCCCCTACGCTTACCCCCCCCTTCTCCCCCAGCAAGTGCAGTGTCAGTAAGTCACTGTCACTTGATACATTGCACACAAAACCGCAGTGTTTGCAGATCAGGCCTGATCTCTGTTAGCACTTGTCGGTAAATTTTGATGACTCTCATATGCAGCAGAGTGCCAGTACTAGTGCCGCTCTACCTTTTGGTGAACTGGCGAGTACCAGCAGTCTAGTACATCTTGGTCTTTCACATACCTCCTTGATTTTTGGAGCCGTTTTTCACAGAATATCTGTATGCGTTGATTGTGGATCAAAGCAATTTATATGCACAACAATTTATCGCCGCCAACCCAAATTCAAAACTTGCCAGACCATTCACATGGAAACTCATTACGGTTTTCAAATTTACATTTTTTTTGGGTCTAACCCTCAACATGGGCATTACTAAAAGAAATGAATTGCGGTTGTATTGGTCCGCAGACCCAATTCATCATATGCCCGAGTTCTCTGCTGCCATGGCCAGGCATAGATATGAGAGCGTAATGTGTTTTATGCATTTCAACAACAATACACTCTGTCATCCTCGGGGTAACCCTGAATTTGACAGCTCCACAAAAGTCAGCCCCTCGCAAATCACCTTAACCAAAAATTTGCAGATGTGTATACTCCCCAGCAAAACATCTGCGTTGATGAGTCCCTCATTCATTTTTCTGGCCGCCTTGCATTCAAACAATTCTCCCCTGCAAGCATGCAAGATATGGGGTCAAGATGTAAAAGATCTGTGAGAGGACAACAGCCTATACTTATAAGTTTCGGATTTACGAGGGAAAAGATAGTCACGTGGAGCCCCCTGGATGCCCAGACTACATGGGGAGCAGTGACAAGATAGTTTGGGACTTGGTGTCATCATTTCTCCATATGGGGTACCACTTATACGTGGACAATTGTTATTCAAGCGTGCCACTATTTAGACATTTGTTCAATCTTGGAACTGGCACTTGTGGCAAATTGTGACCTAATGTGTACCCACCATTAGAAGTGGGTGGACACAGGGCGGTATATACGAACGGTGGGCATACCACACACTTTTTCTGGCAGAGATTTCTTCTCATTTTTGTCATTCAGTCCACAGGCTGCATACAAAAAAAAAAAGAACATAGTATATATATACCCAACAAGGACCAGCGACGTACTGGTATATCACTGGACTTAGAATGGTTATACCAGGATGATGTCTACAGCTGCAGGCATCATCCTGGTATCGTTTTTTTCAGTCAACGATCGGCTTTCATGTAAGTGCAATCCTAGTGGCTAATTAGCTGCAGGATTGCTTTTACAAGCAGTGGGAGGTGATGCCCCCCTCCCCCGCTGCCTTCCACGGCCTTCTCGGGCAGTCTTGTACCATCGGGGGAACCTGAGAATGCAGCCAGTGTTTCTGCCAGCTGACCATAGAGCTGATTGGAGACCAGAATGGTGCCAATCATCTCTATAGTCTAAGAATTCGGAAGCTACAAGCATTTCATCACTTCAGTTTTGCAGGATATAAACAGCGCCATTTGTATATTGGGAAAGCATCTGATCACACCGATTTTGGTTTGATTAGATAATGTAAGGGCAGAGGAGATATCTAGAGTCTGATAGACCCCAGATTTCTCAAAAAAGAATATATGACAATGCCTATTGAAGTTATAAGGGATATTTGCATTCCCTGTTATAGCATTAGAAGTGATCAAAGCAAAAAAAAATGAAAGGTACAAATGTAAAAAAAATAAAAAGAATCAAAATAACTAAAAAAAAAAAAAAAAAAAAAATCGCCCCTCCCATGCGCGCACACCTGTGTGCACAAGCCTTGACCCTGTGCCGGTGTGTAAACAGCAGTTACACCATGCAAGTGAGGTATTGCTGTGAATGTCAGATCAAGGACAGTAATTCTAACACTAGACCTCCTCTGTAAATCTAAAATGGTAGCTTTTAAAGGCTTTTAAAGCATTGCCTATGGATATTAAAAATGCTTGCAGATTGTCGCCATTGCACGGGGCATGCGCAGTTTTAAAGCATGTCATGTTTGCTATCTATTTACTCGGCATACCATTATCTTTTATATTTTACAAAATAATTGACCAATATATTGTGTTTTTGTGCATTAAAAGTAAAAAAAGTGTATTTTTTTTTTTACATTTGCTTTTGAAAAATCGCTGCACGAGTACTATGTGCCATAAAAAATTGTAGTAACCACCATTTTATTCACTAGGGTGTCTGCTTTAAAAAAATATATAATGTTTGGGGGTTTAAATTAATTTCCTAGCAAAAAATACTGATTTGTTTCATGTGAACAAAAAGTGTCAAAAAAGGCTTGATCTTCAGGTGGTTAGAAGAGTGAGTGATGTGTGGTATAAACCTCTAATGCTGGGCATAAAACACCCCCACCCCCCAAAACGACCGCTTTTTGGAAAGTAGACACGCCAAACTATTTGCTGAGAGGCATGTTAATCAATAGAAGAATTTATTTTTTTACCACAAGTTTCTGGAAAATGAGAACAAAATTATAATTTATTTTCTTTTTACACAAAATTGTCACTTAAATTATTTACTGCTCACACATGCCATGGGTATATGTGGAATTACTCCCCAAAATACATTCTGCTACTTCTCCTGAGTATGGGGGTACCACATGTGAGAGACATTTTGGCAGTCTAGCCAAGCACAGGACCCCAAAATCCAATAAGCAACTTCAGGCTTTTAAAGGCCTTTATTTCCTCATTACACTTCCTGACTACCTATCACAGTTTTGGAGGCCCTGAAATGCAAGAATAGCACCTAACCCCCCTAAATGACCCCTTTTTGGAAAATAGACACCCCAAGGAATTTGATAAAAACACGGTAAGTATTTTGCAGATCTCATTTGTTGCCACACGTTTTTGGAAAATGAAGCAAAAAAACAAAAACATATTTTTTCTATTTTTTTTTATACTTCAAAACATTGTGAGAAAAAATTAGATCTGCAAAATACTCACTATTACTCTTTTTAAATTCCTTGGGGTGTCTACTTTCCAGAAAGGGGTCATTTGGGGGGGGTTTGGTGCTATCCTGGCATGTTTGGGCCTTTGAAACTGTGATAGGTAGTGAGGAAGTGTAATGAGGAAGTTACGCACCTTCAGGCTTTCAAAGTGGTCATTGGATTTCAGGCTCCTGTATGTGGCTAGGCTCCCAAAAAGTCTCACACACGTGGTATCCCCATACTCGGTAGAAGTAGCAGAATGTATTTTGGGGTGTAATTCCACATATGCCCATGGCTTGTGCGAGAAATAAATCATTTAATGACAACTTTGTGTAAAAAAAAAAAAAAAGGTTTTGTCATTTTCCAGAAACTTGTGGGAAAAAAATAAATCTTCCATGGACTCAATATGCCTCTCAGCAGATAGCTTAGGGTGTCTACTTTCCGAAAAGGGGTCATTTGAGGGTGTTTGTACAAAATTTTTGGTCTTTTCTTGTTTATAGTGTGAAAAATAAAAAGCGCACAGGTGATCAAATACCACTGAAAGAAAGCTCTGTTTGTGTGAAAAAAAGGACGTAATTTCGTTTGGGTGCAGCATTGCATGACCGCGCAATTATCAGTTGAATTAGTGCAGTGCCGAGTAGCAAAAAGAGGCCTGGTCATTAAGGGGGGTAAATCCTCAGGAGCTCAAGTGGTTATTAAGGAAAACCCAAAATAATCTAGCTTGTATAAATTTTCCGGATAAATGTAAAATTATTGTACACAGGTGATAGACATATTAGCAAGCAATGTTACGGTTAAAATTAGGTGAAAAAATTACTAAACCCAAAAACAATGATCAAGGTAATTTCAGCTGGATTAGTGCAACTGCAAAAAAAAAAAAAAGAACTGAGTAAACCCAAACACAAAACATTTAAATTTATATTCACATGCTTTCTTACAATGTTGGTCTACCTACAACTATCTACAACTGGTAGTAAAATGTTCAGTGGGTACTTAGACCAGCCTTTTTCAACTGGGGTGCCTTTTACTTACACAAAGCCACAGGTTTTCATTGTGCACCATTACAACCTTGTAGCCCCCCAGCATCCTAAAACCAATGATGTCATTGGTTGATAAAGAGGATGTAAGGCTCCTGCACTGCAGCCTTGTTTGCATCTCCCCTGCCCCTCTCCGTCAGCACTGGGGTCACATTAGCTGAGTGAGGGAGAGAAACTGAGGGAGAAGAGAAACATTGGCATACTAGTCAGTGCCAGTATGCAAAGATGTATTTACTTTGGAAGACTAAATCACCTCTAATGTTGGGTGTCCTACTTGTGTGGATGTTGCTGCATTCTGTAAAACTATTAGTTTAGCTTCTTACATTTTTGAATGGCGTGCCTCGAGATTGTGCATAATTTTGAATGTTGCCTTTACTGAAAAAAGGTTGAGAAACACAGACTTAGACATTGCAGAACAAAAGGATGCAAAATATGGATATAGTTTAGGAGTGGGCAGTGGGCAACTAGTTAGATTTTGCATGTGGTAATTGTGTTCAACTAAGGGGAGCACAGCGCTGTAAACTACAAAATTATTTTTCAATAAAGGAAATAGATAGGAAAATGAAGAAAATAAATAGGGAATAAACTTTATTGAAGAATGTAACCCTCCTGTTTTATTTTTTTTTAAACCCTTATTTAGTTTCCTGAGTTGTTGTCAATAAATACACTCACATGCCCAGCAAATCCAGCATTGCCCAGCTGTGGTCCACTGCCATCTTCTCTTCTTAGATCATGTGGCCTCCCCAAAGCTTCCTAGAATGCTTGATGTAAGTATCCAAGGAAGCTGCAGGCAGCTGAGCTGGGGGTATATAATTTTCCCCTAGGCAAGAAAGGCTGAAGCACAGCCTGCTTACCAAAAAAAAAGGTGTTCTCCCCAAAAAAAATGTATACGCATATGTATATATATATATATATATATATATATATGCACACACACAATTGTGCAAAGGGAGGTGGGAAGGAGAAATACTGTCAAAATAAAAAAATTGGGCAGGTTCCCTTTAAAATTGTGTACATATAAGCTGCAGGTACAAAGTACTTTAGTGGACACCAAGAACAGAAGAATTTGCCATGCCATTAATGCCCATTGAAAACTGCAGGCAAGTTCACAATGTGGGCTTTACTGTGTGCCTGAACCATGTATCTGTCATGCTGCAGAGTGCTGTAGAAAAGGATCTTTGCTCTCCATGTGGAAGAGGTCTCTCTGCAGAGGTCTGGCAAACCCTCTGCTGAGTTGGAGGTAAAGTTCTCTAATGAATAAAGCTGACAATTTTAGTGTTACTAAATCCAGGACCCTGCATTCACTATATCTGGTCTTCCACATTACACACAACATGGAAATACAATTATTTTAGTAAATATAAACTGCTAAATACCTTTTCTCATCAGCAGCTATAGCAGTCTTGTGACTTCTATCAGTGTCCAGCAGAGCACTGGTTAAAGCTTGTCTAGTCTTCAGTCTCCTCTGATTGTCCTATGAGGCTGGATTATCCCTGACCCTCTGTCTGGACAGAGTTACCGTATTTGCCGGCGTATAAGACGACTGGGCGTATAAGACGACCCCCCTACTTTTCCTGCTAAAATTTAGTGTTTGAGCTATACTCGCCGTATAAGACTACCCCTCTTCCAATGCACACCAGTGGCAGGAATAGTGCCCCATCATTGGTATCAGTGGCAGGAATAGTGCCCCATCATTGGTATCAGTGGGAGGAATAGTGCCCCATCATTGGTATCAGTGGCAGGAATAGTGCCCCATCATTGGTATCAGTGGCAGGAATAGTGCCCCATCATTGGTATCAGTGGCAGGAATAGTGTCCCATCATTGGTATCAGTGGCAGGAATAGTGCCCCATCATTGGTATCAGTGGCAGGAATAGTGCCCCATCATTGGCATTAGTGGCAGGAATAGTGCCCCATCATTAGTGTCAGTGGGAGGAATAGTGCCCCATCATTGGTGTCAGTGGGAGGAATAGTGCCCCATCATTAGTATCAGTGGGGGGAATAGTGCCCCATCATTGGTATCAGTGGCAGGAATAGTGCCCCATCATTAGTATCAGTGGGGGGAATAGTGCCCCATCATTAGTATCAGTGGGGGGAATGGTGCCCCATCATTGGTATCAGTGGGGGGAATGGTGCCCCATCATTGGTGTCAGTGGGAGGAATGGTGTCCCAACATTGGTGTCAGTGGGAGGAATGGTGTCCCATCATTGGTGTCAGTGGGGGGTGGAATAGTGCCCCATCGTTGGTGTCAGTGGGGGGGGGAGGAATAGTGCCCCATCGTTGGTGTCAGTGGGGGGGAGGAATAGTGCCCCATCGTTGGTGTCAGTGGGGGGGAGGAATAGTGCCCCATCGTTGGTGTCAGTGGGGGGGAGGAATAGTGCCCCATCGTTGGTGTCAGTGGGGGGGAGGAATAGTGCCCCATCGTTGGTGTCAGTGGGGGGGAGGAATAGTGCCCCATCGTTGGTGTCAGTGGGGGGGAGGAATAGTGCCCCATCGTTGGTGTCAGTGGGGGGGAGGAATAGTGCCCCATCGTTGGTGTCAGTGGGAGGAATAGTGCCCCATCATTGGTATCAGTGGGAGGAATAGTGCTCCATCATTGGTATCAGTGACACCAATGATGGGGCACTATTCCTCCCACTGACACTTGCTGACCCTGTTCTCGTATGGTGCTGCTGCAGCCAGCATATGTGGTTGCAGCAGCACCTCTACACTGACCACTTACCTGCTGGTCCTGCACTCGATTTTCGCGGGGCCGCTCGGCTCCACCCCCTCGCCGGTGATTGGCCGCCTGTGTGCCTTTCCTGAGCTACAGTTCTGGCGGCCAATCACTGGTGAGGAGGCGGAGCCGAGCAGCCGCACGAACATCCAGTGGCCGAACTGAAGGTGCAGCCGCGCTTCCTGGACCGGATCGTCGTGGGACCGGAACCAGGTAAGAAACAGCCGCTGTACTTAGTGTCCCTTCCATTGGGGGAAGGGGGGGGGCGGCGGCGGCAACGCGCCGCCCCCCTAAAAAGTGTCAGTATGCCGTATACCGGCGTATAAGATGACCCCCGACTTTTGAGAAGATTTTCAAGGGGTAAAAAGTCGTCTTATACGCCGGCAAATACGGTAATTGGCCCTTTTTACACAATGCAGAGGATTAACCCCTTATGTTCCACAGTGAGTTTAATAATCAGGCTTTACTGCATATACAGACTGGTTTTAGGGTTGTGAGTTTAGTAACACTTTAATTTAGCTTTTATGGGAAAAAAATATATATTTTTCATGGGCCTTATGCTTACTGGGGCAACACTTTTGGAATGTTAAATATATGGCCCTTGGGCTGCTACATTTGGTTTAAAATATTTTCACAATGCCAAAGATGTACTTGTATTCCTTGATCTTCTGTCAGTGTAAAGCAGGGGTCCTCCAACTGCGGCCCGCTGAGGAAATTTATCCGGCCGCCAGGCAGGGGCGTATCTGCCGCGGTCGGGAGAGCTCGGCAGGGAGGCAGGAGGGTGAAATCAGCAATTCAAGAACAGGGGAAGGTGGGCTTGGCTTATGAACCTGCATCACTCACCTGGCCTCTCTGCAGCCAGCCGGCCATCTATTCTGATCAGTGCATGCAACCGTCACCGCCGGAGGGCGGAGCCTAGAGCTGACCATGAAGAGGGGGAGCAAGAGAGGAGACTACATCGCTGCATGTCAGGTATCACGGCCACGGACCGTAGATAAGTGCAATAGATTATCAATCTCCTCCCTCTCTCTTTCCCCCCTCTCTCCCTCATCTCTCTCTCCCCCCTCCTCTCGCTCTCCCCCCCCCTCCTCCTCTCTCTCTCCCCTCCTCCTCCTCCTCTCTCTCTCCTCCTTCTCTCTCTCTCCTCCTCTCTCTCTCCTCCTCTCTCTCTCCTCCTCTCTCTCTCCTCCTCTCTCTCTCCTCCTCCTCTCTCTCTCCTCCTCCTCCTCCTCTCTCTCCTCCTCCTCTCTCTCCTCCTCCTCCTTCTCTCTCTCCCCTCCTCCTTCTCTCTCTCCCCTCCTCCTCTCTCTCTCCCCCCTCCTTATCTCCCCCCCCCCTCCTCTCTCTCTCCCCCCTCCTTATCTCCCCCCCCCCTCCTCTCTCTCTCCCCCCTCCTTATCTCCCCCCCCCCTCCTCTCTCTCTCCCCCCTCCTTATCTCCCCCCCCCCTCTCTTTACGTTGTATACAGATCTGACCCAACAAGGTGCCCTGCATTTACCGTATATTTCGCTCCATAAGACACACTTGGGGGGAAATGTCTGTGCGTCTTATGCAGCGGCTGGCCCAGTATTCCCGCCGCCGTTGTATGTCCGCAGTCTCTGGTCATCTCCTGTACTGTGTCCGCATTTGTTCATAGTTTTTTTTTTTAAAACTACAGTCCGGCCCTCCAATGGTCTGAGGGACAGTGAACTGACCTCCTGTTTAAAAAGTTTGAGGACCCCTGGTGTAAAGCCTTTATTACATGTGGCCCTAACATGTCTTTTTCTGGTAATTCTACCATCCAATCTCTCCATTTTCACAGCCCCATAATGAATGCAATATGATTAACATGTTGATACCAATACCAGATCTGCTTATGTAAAAGAAGAACTTCTAAAACAGATTTAGAAGTTACTGTGCAGGTAAAACAAAGGTGTGGTCTTCTTTTTCATATTGCCAACACTCCCAGTATCTATCATATAAATGATGCTGAATCATACGTTTCCTTTCACATATCACACCCAATTAATAACAATTCTAAAGTTACATAATATTTGAACAATTTAATTTGGTTTGGGTTGTCAGGGGTTCCTATTCCTATTTTAGGTCTATTGTCTTCATTTTGGTCTAGTTCACACTGATGTGTCTTTTACTTCCATCAGAACACCGAAGAAAAGACAAAACCAGCCAGCAACAGAACTGGACCAAAATCAGAATGTGCAGAAAAGCACTTATAAGTCCTGCGATCTGTTTTTATAACATCCTCCATGCGGCTTATGAAAACTTCCTCGAGTACATATAGTTCCACATTCCATGCAGTCTTACAGTTCAGAGGATCTTCTCAGGAAGTACATGCTAAAGCATCAGCTAGGTGTCATCAGTTAAAGCCCAACTCCTGACATGATAACCTCACTTACCCTAGGTTCACACTTATGCAGATTTTAGTGTGTTTTCCAGTTTGCAGAAACGCACTACAGTTCATTTAACAGGATTTCCTATGGATCTAGTTTAAATCTGTGCGTTTTGAGCCACTGCAGATTTTTGAAAGTTTTTTCCCCACAGCAGATTAAGTTTTGCTTGTAATAGACTTCAATGGAACTACACCAAAAATGCAGGCATTGCGTTCTTGATGCGTTTTGCTTGTTGTGTTTTGTGTAACTGTAACTGTGTAAGCTGATTGTTAAGGAGCAGGTGGCCGCCAGCATTATTAACAACCAGCAAACAACATGGTTGTTAACCACTTCAAGTCCAGACACTTTTACCCCCTTCCTGTCCAGGACAATTTTCAGCTTTCAGCACTATCACACTTTGAATGACAATTGCGCGGTCATGCAACACTGTACCCATATGACTTTAGCATTTTTTTTAGACAGATAAAGCTTTATTTTGGTGGTATTTATTCACCACTGGGATTTTTATTTTTTTTGCTATATGAATGAAAAAGTCCAAAAATTTTGAAAAAAAGTGTTTTTCTTATAAAACTTTGCAAATAAATAATATTTCATCATAAATCTTGGCCAAAATTTATTCAGTTATCTTTAGTAAAAAAAAATAACCCAAATTAGTTTATAACCAAAAATTATAATTAAAGAAAAATTTTTATTGTATTTTTTTTATATTATTATTTATGGGTTTTTTTGTTTTGTTTTGTTTTTTTACATACTGTCACCCTAGCAATACAGTGTCACCATGGTGACACTATACTACTTGCGGGGGGTGATGGAAGATTTTTTTTTTTCACACTGATTGCTTTTACACCCATAAAGGCTGTAAAAGCAATCATTTCTCCTTCTCTATGGCTGCATTCTTGCAGCCATTGAGAAATACTGTGTGAGCTGTGATTGGTCACAGCTTGTCACATGGTACAAGGCTGTTGTGAATAGCCTTGTACCATGTGACCTCTGTGATCATTCACAGATTTCACACGTCGTAAGCAATGAGGTCAGAAGTGACATCTTGCTTACTACTCTGCATGTGATCACTGATTGGCCAATCAGTGATCACATGATCAGGACCTCGCACAGAGGTCCTGTATGACGATCGGTGTGTTCCACTGTGTCCGGAGGACACAGCGGGCATCGAGTTGCGGTGCTGCACACTCCCAGGGAGAGGCCGTTTATAAATGGCCACCCACCCCTGCACTGCCACCGTCCGGCCTTTTATATACAACGGCCGTACGGAAGGTGGTTAAGGAACGAGTGGTCACCACGTCCTTAATGACTGATGAGTCACTAGGGAACCCCGCTGAAAGCTGAATATAAAAAAAAAACTATTGCAGCAATTAAAAAATAGAAAAATAGGGAAAAAAAACAGCATGGTGTTCCTCCCCAATCCTTACTAGGCCCTTCTGGTCTAGTATGGATTTTAAGGAAACACCACACCCTTGTGATATCATTGGCCGGGAAATGCTGGGTAGATGATGTCACGAGGGGCGGGGTCACCCGGTGACATCACCAGTTGGCTTCTCCCCTTCACTTAGTTAAGAGCTGTCAGAGGGAAGGAGCCTTTGTTGGGAGTGGAGCTCTTTTTTTTTTTTTCGGATCAGCAGCATTCATCGTGATTGACATTGGAATTACTTCGGGGGACAAATTATTTTTATACATTTTTTAATAAAGGATATGTCAAAAACTGTCGTATTTTTATTCATGTATTACATTTTGTTTTTACACCTTGTTACAGGGAGCTTCCAGATTCCGATAAGTCACTCCCCTCAGACCCATGGTTGTGGGGAAGAGCCCCTTATCCTCATAAACATAGGGACAAGGTGCTTTGGGGGGAGCCCCCCTGCTCCAAAGCACCCCCCCATATGTTGAGGGCATGTGTCCTGGTATGGTTCAAGAGGTGGGGGGTGTGGCTTGCTCGCCCTCCACCAGGATGCATGCTCGGATAAGAGTTTGGTATGGATTTTTTTTTTTGGGGGGGGACCCACATTTTTTGGGGGGTTGGGTTAACCTTAAAATCCATACTAGACCTGAAAGACCTGGTATGCATTGGGGGTTACCCCCACACTGTTTTTTAATTTTTTCTTTTATATTCAGCTGCCTGCTCCTTAGCAACCATGTTGTTTACTGGTTGTTAAAGAAACCGGCGGCTGCCCGCTCCTTAAGGACTAGCTAAAGTCACGCAAAACGCAAAAAAAAAAACCCACATCAAAAACAAGTGTGAAAAAATGCAAAATGCACCCACAAAACGCATTCAACGCAGTCTGCATAGATGTGAACCTAGCCTAAAGTGAGGGTTATTCGTAGCTTGCCTGTGACTTTATTTGTGGTTTTGTTCTAACTGCTTTCCTGTGTTTTTTTCTGAATAGTACAGCTCCTGGCATACTTTCAGCCTGATCCAGATGCAAATGCTGTTGTGTCTTCACCCTCTCTGATGGCCATTTACAAGCAAAGCCTGCCTCAGATTTACAACCAGTGCCAAGGTTCTTGTTGCTATCTGTATGAGATTTATCCTAGCTTTCTGCTCCCCTGACACTGGGACAGAAAGTGAGAGGAAACCTCTCCAGCAACAATTAAAGTGATATTAACGGCTATTTTTTTTTCAATAACAAACAACATACTTATCTGCTCAGTGCAATGGTTTTGCACAGAGCAGCTCCGATTCTCCTCTTTTTGGGTCCCCCGGCGGTGCTTCTGGTCTCTCCCGCCTACTGAGTGTGTCTATAAGACAAACGGAGAGCGTCTCAGCCCTGCCCCCTGCTCGCTCCTCACTGGCTGTGACTAACAGCAGTGGGACCCAATGGCTCCCGCTGCTGTGTCTCAGCCAAAGAGGAGAGAGAGACCCAGGAGAGCCAAGGCTCCTGTGCACAGCACTGGATTGAGATAGGTAAGTATTGGGGTGGCTGGGGGGGGGGGGAGCAGCACACAAGATTTTTCACATTTAATGTATAGAATTCATGAAAGTAAAAAAAAACCTTCAGCCTTTTCAACCACTTTAAAGCTCCTTTTTTAGAGCAGAGATGTGGTACAACCTCTGTCAGCTTTTATTGTTGATATTACCATTTGGAAAATGTCCTCAGTCCCTGTGACAACCTGTGTGACAGGTGTCACTGGGACAGGAAGAAAGGGATAATCTACGCAAAGGAGAGTTTCCACCCTATCTAAAACTAAACAAAAAGACTGGAGTTAAACTGTATCAGGGAACTGTAACAAGATCTTGGTTATTCAAAGAATGATTGCTCAATACAAAAAAAGAAGATCACACAGATACATATTACTCACTGAATAGCAGTATTGTAACCACTCCAAACATATAATTACTAATCACTAAATTAAGAAAACAGGGAAGACATTTCTCAGAATGCTACTAGGATCATACTATGTGCCATGCTATGTGCAGAATAAATTACTCACATCAAGAATTCCAACATTCCCTCCCCATAGCATTAAATGCCAAGTAATTCTATCCCAGAAAACATGCACGTGTTGGTTTCAAGCACAGTATCAACTTCCAAAGCCCTCCAACCAAAATAATAGATGAGAAATGCAAAAGTAGTTACCACTGGCCATCAATGTAAAGGGACATTTTTTCCACTGACTAACAATGTAGGGGGACACATCCATTGACGACTAGTGTAGGTGACCCACAATTTCCATAGCTTTTGTTTCTTTTCTAGTCATTATTATATTTATTTTCATGATTATTGACAAACAGAGCAAGGGAGCTTTGTAAAATATTGGCTAGGGTGTCAAATATTCTTGGTATGCTATATTCTTTTATTTAAAACTTTCAACAGCTTACTGATCATGTTATTATACTGTGAAATGCAGATCATTTTTAGCAGGGGCTGCCTGAGATCTGGGAAGGGTTTCTCCAGGGTAAAAAGGTTGAGAAAGACTTTTTTAGGGCATTATTTACCTGCACATTCTTCAAAACAGCTACAAATTATTAAGAATATTTATTAAGTCTCAAGATTTTTCACAGAAAGGGATATTGTTCTGCACTGTGGTAATCATATTGTGGCCAGTTTAAAGGCTAATATTCAGCAGCATTCTTCTTCAACCCTGCAGGAATAGTTTATCCCAGGTATTTGGAACTTTATTACTCATAGAAGACACACAATGCCTCCAATGTTAATTCTGATCCCCATGTTATGAATCAATCCTTCAGCGTGCTGCTGATAAGAAAACATGATATTGTATTAGTTTCATGTGCATTCCATGTGTAAGTGAAAGTGAACCTGTTAGGAATTAAAATCTGGAATCATCTGAGTCTGCATTCCTGAATCGTTCTAGAAGTGGGGCCTTACATCTCAGTGTTCATATGATTTTAATTATTCACTTGTTTTCTCTCCCTGCCAGCACAAAAATGTCATGTTGGGTATCAGGCTATAAGGTTATCCTATCTCCTGCCTGAACTCAGCGCTGGTAACAAACACTTGGGGTCCATTTAAATCTATGCATGTATAGGTGCCTTATTTTAAAGAGTTAGGCAGGTGCATTGCCATGCACCAACGTGCTCTTCTGTGCACATGTTGCATTTATTACCAAATGTTACGTGTTACTGACAACAATTGACGCGTGTTTTCAATTCATTTTTCACTTTAGGATTTGGAGTGGATAGTGCAACAATGATTGACCGAGCCTTGTTAATACCTGTTGCCATCTGCATCAAAATGCATGTAACAAGCATACTTATAAGTTTCTACTTAACACAAAAAACAGCGCAAAAATTAAATAAAAATAATCACAAATAAATAAATGTCCGTGCAAAAATATATATATAATATTTCAAACATAAGTCCTTATTTTCCCAAAAGGATTTTCAAGACAATGTTCCAAAATGTGCTTCCACCTAATCACCATGTGAAGAATAATATTGACCGCACTCACCAGATGGAGGTGAGTATTAAGCCTCATAGGATATAAGGGATCCTATAGCCCCTCAGGAGGAACTCAAATCGCCTTCTTCACCCTGCTTAGATACAGCAATCGACTCCACTCTACTTCTCCATGGAATTCTCAATAGTGTGCAAAGAAAAAAAAGGCTACATAGTGTAATACTGCCACTCAATACCATATAAATCGATAGAATAAGGACACTCACATGTTTCAATAAAATAACAGGCCTTGTTTAATAGCCTCAAAGGCTTCAAAGGAACAAGTTTCCAAATTGTAAATATAGGGATCTCACGCTTTAAGGATCACTGTAGAGGATGACCAGCTTTCCACCTCAACCCCTTGCTCTCCCTTGAGAACGCCCTGTGGGTGGGGCAAAACGCGTTGACGCACTTCCGGTCTGCTGTCTTCTTGGCCTACGTCACTTACGGTATTTGGAACGCACGCCGACTTTTGCGGTTCAAGCAGCCATTTTTGAGGTGGAAAGCTGGTCATCCTCTACAGTGATCCTTAAAGCGTTAACCTTGTTAACCTTATATTCTATGAGGCTTATTACTCACCTCCATCTGGTGAGTGCGGTCAATGTTATTTTTCACGTGGTGATTAGGTGGAAGCACATTTTGGAACATTGTCTTGAAAATCCTTTTGGGCAAATAAGGACTTATGTTTGAAATATTATATATATATTTTTGCACGGACATTTATTTATTTGTGATTATTTTTATTTATTTAATTTTTGCGCTGTTTTTTGTGTTATTTATTATTGGTGGTTTTCACTGGTGCACAGCTGCATAATTGTATACTTTCTTTGATTGGCGCTGGGATTTTTTTATTTTATAAGTTTCTACTGACTATTATAGGCCTTCCAATGCACTAAAATGCAGAAAATTTGGATATGCCTTATTTTTAAAAATGCACTTCACTGCAATGTTCAGATGGGAACAGATAATAGTTTTAGAATAGATACGGTGGGCACGTGTATCAATGTATGCACTAAATGCAACAGTATAAATTGGCCCTTAAACTGTCAAACAACAAAGAAGCTGTCTGGAAGACACAAAAGAAATACAAGGGCATTGTTAATTGACAGTTTTCCCATTTTCTTTGAGAAACAAAATTAATAAAGCAGCCAGTGGTGATCTTTTTTCAAAGGTGCAGTTGACTAGCCACTGACCTGGATCAGCATATAGGATGGGAGACTTTTCAGAATTGTTTGACTGAATACTTGTACCAGGTCACAGGTCCACCAGCTAGGCAAGCCAGTCGGCACAGGAGTCTGCACCTTTAACAACCAAGTCAACAATTGGAGTTCCCATATTTCCATCCTAATGGCTCCCTTTAGGGCAGTGGTTCTCAACCTTCCTAATGCCGTGACCCTTTAATACAGTTCCTCATGTTGTGGTGACCCCCAACCATAAAATTATTTACCCAGTAATTATAATTCATGAAGTGTTGTTTTCCTCCAATACTGCTGCTTTCAACACAGTAGCTGCTTTTAACAGAGTAGCTGCTTTCAACACAGCAGCTGCTTTCTACACAGTAGCTGCTCTTTACACATCGGAAATATGTGTTTTCTGATTATCTTAGGGGACCCCTGTGAAAGGGTCGTTCGACCCCCAAAGGGGTCACGACCCACAGGTTGAGAACCACTGCTTTAGGGAAAGAACTGCACTGAGCAGTGAGTCCGCTAAATGAACTTTATAATGTCTCACCTTAGAAAAATCCACAACCCCTTCTGTGATAAAACAACTGATATATGCAGTGTTCTCATATGCTCAATCTTACATGGTAAAGAAATAGAATAATATATTTAAACAGGTAGATTCCTGCAAGAACGGCAGCAAAATTAGGCCTATGGGTACTGTCCACATACATTTTCCATATAATCTAATAATTTATCATTAGGACAAAGACAAGAAAAAGCAACAGAAATGTTTAGCAGATATGGTGAATTAGTTTTTTTCTACAAATTTCACTATCATATCCCATAGAACCCATTCCCATAATGTTTAAATGAAAACCGTAACTTTGCTCTGAAATGCGGTAATGTTTTCTGTGTCCCCATTGAGGAGGTTGTCATTGGGATGAGAAACTCAAAATTTTAGAGGTGTACCCGGAGTAAGAGGTGATGGGAAATCTTTCAATGGAGACATCTGTGTTGGGGACAATTGTCTAAGCCGGGTGCTCTCTTCACTTTGAGAGATTTTCTTGAAATTCTTGTTGTGCCACATGAAACATACACTGACTGTAGAATTAGTCAACTCTTATTACTATTGGTATTTAACTGCTTGCCACCCACCCACGGTGCTTTTACTGTAAAAGTACTGTGGGCAGACAACAGCTACAGGCTAGGCGACATACATCATCGCCTGTTTCTGGGTTTTAGGGCGAGTGCCCCCCTGCTGGCCTGTGCTATGATTGGATACAGCACAAGTTTGTCAGCAGGTTTCAGCCAATGATTCTGGCTAACTTCTGATTGGCTGTAGCCAATCACAGCACAGAGTTCTGTGTTTACAAACACAGAGAACTCTGTACACAGACAGCAATCTGGCTGTTTCTTCACCCTGAAAGCAAATCTGAGTTCAGGGAGAAAAAGCAGCCAGATGTGTGAGTAAAAGCAGCACACATTACATTTGTTAGGCACACTTAACACCTTGATTGCCTCTTGATGTTAACCCCTTCCCAGCCAATAGTACAGTGTAAAGTTTTATCACTGATCACTGTACTAGTGTCACTAGCGACATCAGTCTGTTAGTGCCAGATTGCCTGCCACACTACCACAGTCACACTATGTCACTCATCACCATCATTACAAGTAGAGTCTATAGCTGAGTAAATTCCAGTATAAATAATTTGTTTGTAAACATTATAACGTTCACACAAACCAATTAATTTACACTTATTGGGATTTTTTTTACCAAAGACATGTGGCAGAATACATTTAGTCCTAAATCTATGAAAATATTTGATTTTATTGGATGTTTTATAACAAAGTAGAAAAGATTGTTTTTTTCAAAATTTTTGGTCTTTTTTTGTTTATATAATAAAAAACCCAGTGGTGATTAAGTACAGCAATGACTGGATTCCAAAAGCTATGCAGCAAAGACACACAGGGGTTAATTTACTAAAAGTGGAGAGTGTAAAATCTGGTGCAGCTTCTGATTTCAGCTTGTTCAACTAAGCTTTGACAAAAAAAAAACATGGAAGCTGATTGGTTTCTATGCAGAGGTGCACCAGATTTTGCATTCTCTAGCTTTGGTAAATCAACCCCCTAGTTTTTTTAGGCTATTCCAGTGTTATCCTTTTGTCAGTACCTACTGATTATGCCTAGAATGAACTGACTGACTCTTGAATTGATGAACCATGAGCAACAGTGTATGAAACCCACATTTATCTGTTAACAGATACCTGTCTTTTGAGATCATCTGTCACCCTCACTGTATTTTGCAACGGACCTCTAGTCTTTCTAGTTGACATCGTCTTATGATCCAGGACACAAAAAGATGAGTCACCTGGGGACAAAAAGATACAATAAGAAAGGTTCCAAAGCCAGAGCAGAGTGGTAATGACAATAATAACACAGGAATGACAATTAGGTTATGTGTACAAGTTTGAGCTAATTATAGACAATAGATGCCCATTGCTATCATGGATTGTAACATGTTCATGTGATCATTAGCCAAAGTACAATAGCAAAAACAACAGTAAACAGTAACAGATGTCCAATGAAAATAACGAGAACTGACAGGGAAATATTTGATGGGTTTATGGCGGAGACCCAAAACCAGGAGTGTTCTAATATGCTTGGCAAGCCACATCCTACCTAGTCAATATGATAAAAAGTCCTACTGCTTTCGCTGCCTGTAAAACCGTTCCTTTTACAAGATAGGGAATCAGCTGCTCACCAAAATAGGACTAGGATCATGCTTATAGCCTCAACCATGATCTTGGTATACCCACCTCAATATGAAGCTGTATATACACTATATTGCCAAAAGTATTGGAACGCCTGCTTTTAAATGAACATGAACTTTAATGGCATTCCAGTCTTAGTCCGCAGGGTTCAATATTGAGTTGGCCCACCATTTGCAGCTATAACAGCTTCAACTCTTCTGGGAAGATTTAGGAGGAGTCTATGGGAATGTTTGACCATTCTTCCAGAAGCACATTTGTGAGGTCAGGGACTGATGTCGGACAAGAAGGGCTGGCTTGCAGTCTCCACTCTAGTTCATCCCAAAGGTGTTCTATCGGGTTGAGGTCAGGACTCCAAGTTCCAAGTCCATCCAAGTTCCTCCACCCCAAACTCGCTCATCCATGTCTTTATGGACCTTGCTTTCTGCACTGGTGCGCAGTCATGTTGGAACAGGAAGGGGCCATCCCCGAACTGTTCCCACAAAGTTGGGAGCATGAATTTGTCCAAAATGTCTTGGTGTGCTGATGCCTTAAGAGTTCCCCTCACTGGATCTAAGGGGCCAAGCCCAACCCTTGAAAGACAACCCCCCACCATAATCCCCCCTCCAAACTTGGCACAATGCAGTCAGGCAAGTACTGTTCTCCTGGCAACTGCCAAACCCAGACATGTCCATTGGATTGCCAGAGAAGCACGATTCGTCACGCCAGAGAACATGTCTCCACTGCTCTCGAGTCCAGTGGCAGTGTGCTTTACACCACTGCATCCAACACTTTGCATTGCACTTGGTGATGTAAGGCTTGGATGCAGTTGCTTGGCCATGGTTGTTGTGCTGATCTGAAGGCCACATGAAGTTTGGAGGATTTTAGGTTTTGAGACTGCAGACAGTTGGCGACTTCTGCACACTGTAAGCTTCAGCATGCGCTGACCCCGCTCTGTCATTTTACGTGGCCTCCCACTTCGTGGATGAGTTGCTGTTGTTCCTAGTTGCTTCCACTTTATTATAATACCACTAACAGTTGACCGTGGAATATTTAGTAGCAAGGAAATTTCACAGATGGACTTACAGCCTGTAGTCCAAAATACACAGTCCTACTTGAAGGACACAAAACATTTAATACAGTTGTTGGAAAATGTGGAATTAGGTATGAGTCCTATTCTGTTGATTACGGCAAATGTCAATTCATTATATACAATTATTAGTCATTAGGATGCGGTGGAAGCTGACAAATGGGGCTTAAAGAAATCGAATACCCTCCCACGTACCCAGCAAAAGTTTCTGGTGGAATGTCTTGATTATTACCTCACTCACAACTATGTTTGGTATGAAAATATTTATTATAAGCAAATTAGAGGAATAGCTATGGGTGCCCAATGTGCACCCAGTATAGCAAACTTATTTATGGCCAAATGGGAGAGTGAGGTTATATATAATAACAAGCCAAGTTGAAGATGTATAAAAGATTTACTGATGATGTTATTATGTTATGGGAGGGGGAGAGAGAAGATTTGATATCATTCCTTCAGCAACTGAACTGTAACAGTAAGAATATTGTACTCACTTGGGAGATAAGTGAGAAGATTATCAATTTTTTTGATTTGCAAATTACATTGGAACAAGATTGTCTAATAACTAAAACATTCTTTAAGACGGTAGATCGTAATGGTTATATACCCTGGAGCAGCTGACACCACACTTCCTGGTTAATGAATGTTCCTAAAGGACAATTTGTCGATTAAGAAGAAATTGTACTAGAAAGGAGGATTATCAGGATCAAGCAAAGATGATTGGTCAGAGATTCATCGAAAAAGGCTATGATGAATCTTTCATACAGTACATGAAAAAATATATGAGGTAGAGCAAATGGGTAGAGAAAATTTGATAAAAGATGGTCTGAAAAAGATAGATAAGATAAATGGTTCCCTATTATTTTGGATTATGGCATACAACATAAAAATGTAGAAAAGATATTTAGAAAGTATTGTCCAATTCTTTGGGCAGATAAACATTTATCCAAATATCTCCTAGATTGTAAGCTCCAAGGAGCAGGGCCCTCAAATCCCTCTTGTATTGGACTGTATTGTTACTGTATTGTCTCCTGTTATATTTTAAAGTGCTGAGCAAACTGTTGGCGCTATATAAATCCTGTATAATAATAATAATCTACCAGCACTACTGAAGTTTGTTTATAGGAGAGCTGCAAGGTTGCGTGATCATATAGTAAAAAAATTTAGTTAATCCCCCAATGAAAAATTCGTTTTCTTTTTTTTACTGGTAAAGGATTTTTTCCATGTAAGAAGTGTTATGGATGTATAAGAACAAAAGGGCTCAACCAGAAGAGAACAAATTTTAAAGTAACAAGTACGGATAAGGAATATCAAACTAGGGATTTTATTACATGTAAAACTGAAGGGGTAGTATATGTATTAGAGTATAGTTGTGGTATACAATATGTTGGACGAACTAAAAGGCCTTTATGGAAAAGAATTAGAGAACATGTTCAAAATATCGTTAAAGGGTTCAAAAACCAGTGTATCAAGACATTTTGCCACTGCACAATAAGAATCCATCTGTTCTTAAATTTTGGGGTATTGAGAAGTATCATCCCCACTGGAGGGGAAGTACTAAAGCTCGGTCCCTGAGCCAGAGAGAATCTTTTTGGATATATGAAATGCAGACGTTTTATCCAGCAGGGCACAACGTAGATTTTGATCTAAATTGTTTTATTAGCAATATTTAATACGGATTGCTTTTATGTTTTTATAAAAAAAAATGTATTTATTAATATTTTAATAATTTTTCTAATTATTTGAGAGTTCATTAAATTATTTTATTCTTTAATATATTTTTTTTAGTGGTGATAATATATATGACCACTAGATGGGGCTATACAGTGATATAATTTTTAGTTCTCTTTTTTCCCCTTTCTTTCCTCCTTTTTAGTTTTTGTTTCAATAAATGTAGTTCGTAATTGTAAATTGATGTTAGATTGATAGGTGTATTTGACATCTAGCGATCATGCAGGCTCTGTGGAGTGGAACTGGTCTGGTAGTTATGGTTACCCGGAAGTATATAAGCTTGTGAACGTACCTGGGTGGGCATTCCCTGACGAAGCCACATGGTCAGTGGCGTAATGTGTGGGGCGGAGCCTAGTGACATCATTGCCAGTTACTTTGAGGACTGGAAGTTTCATGTAAAAAAAAAAACGATCTGATATGTTTTAAACCATGTGAGTGTTACTCTGGAATACATTTTAATTTGAAATGAATGGTATTATACTATGGGAGCTGTCCCCTTTGCTTCCTACATGTGGAGTGGAAGCTGAGAAGAGTTCCCTGTACTGTGTCATCTAAGGGGGTGCCTGTCATCAGCTCTTTGCTGCCATCTGGAGCATCCTTGGTGGAATTACTTTACTTGGCCGACCTTTATTAATTTATAGGTCCACTGTATGAGGTGAGCGACCATCCATATATTTAGGTGGAGGTGCACAAAATCAAGGTGGAGCACTGTCTTTGAAAAGTTTCAACATTTTGGAGCACATCATACAGAACAAGCACTTATATTTTGATTGAACTATCACAATCTTAATAGGATTTTTGTTAATTTATTATTATATGGATTTTTGGTATGATATGTATTGTATTTATGAGTTAGCACAACACTATCGCTATATGATAACCTATCACGGTGCCACGCTTGAATTCACTGAGCACCTGAGAGCGACCCATTCTTTCACAAATGTCTATAGAAGCAGTCTGCATGTCTAGCTGCTTGATTTTATATACCTGTGGACAAGGCGGTGATTGGAACACCTGATTCCAATGATTTGGAGGGGTGTTTCAATACTTCTGGGAATATAGTTTATTTACATATGTTGGTGGTTAAAGAAATTTAATGGACTTACTGACCAGATCATTAGATGGAAAGGAAGGAAGAAAAAAAGCTTAAAAAAAGAAAAAAGCAAAGTTACACTGACATTAACGACTTTTTCCAGGAGTCTTTCAGGACAGCACCTCGAGAGACCTCGGCTCCTCCCCACCTGAGGAAACACCTCCACCCAGAATAAAAGTACGGCCTCCCCACTTCGACCTCAGTTCACGATCTAGCACCTCCAGTCACCTGGGGAGACACAATACAAGACACAAAAAAAAAAAAGATTCGTACCATATAACCAATGCTACAAAGGGTGGGTAACTGGCGCTGTCCTGAAAAACTCCTGGAAAAGGCGTTACTGTAAGTGTAACTTTGCTTTTTCCCCTCCCAGTCTTTCAGGACAGCACCTCGAGAGGATATGCGAGCACTCACCACTAAGGCGGGACCACTGCCTGTAGAACCTTGCGTCCAAAGGCCTGCTCTTCTACTGAGACCAGGTCAAGTCTGTAATGCTTAATGAAGGTGCTGTAATTGGACCACGTAGCAGCCCTACAGATCTGTCCCGGGGTTGCACCAGCCAGCTCAGCGGACGTGGCCGCCATGGCCCGGGTGGAGTGAGCCACGAAGCCCTCCGGGACTTCCAGACCCTCGGTCAGATACGCCTGTCTAATTGCCAGTCTCAGCCACCTAGCTAAAGTGCGCCTAAAGGCTTTACAACCCTTGTTTGCTCCTGAAAATGAAAGAAAAAGGGAATCAGACTTCCTGATCCATTTAGTCCTATCTAAATAAAGTAGAACACATCTTCTAACATCCAATGTGTGAAATTTCCTTTCCTGGTCACACGAGGAGTTAGAACAAAACAAAGGTAAAGTAATTTCTTGGCCTTGATGAAATCTCGAGGCTATCTTGGGTAAGAAGGCCGGGTCTGTCCTAAACGTCACCCTATCCGCAAAAATCTGGAGGAAGGGGGTTCTGATTGACAGGGTTTCCAACTCACTAACTCTCCTTGCTATAGTAAATGCTACCAGGAAGTCTTGAGGGTCAGGGTCCTGAGGGAGTTTGAATCCAGAGGTTCAAATGGGGGGCCTGTCAGCACATTTAGTACCGTCGTCAGGTTACACTTTGGAAAGGGTCTCTTACAAGTCTCTGTCTGCTCAAGGACTTAAAAAATCTTGCCAACAGCTCCTCTCTGGCTAAAGAAGACTCTAGGAAAATGCTAAGAGATGACATTTGGCCCTTCAGTGTACTCACCGCTATCCCCTTGTCGGCCCCTGCCTGTAAAAATTCCAGGACTGCAACTAAGCTACATATGTATGTTATATGTATATGTTTTCAAGGAAGTCTTAGCACACGATTTGTTAAAAAGCTTTCAGACCTTAAGGTAAATAGAACGGGTCTCCTCTTTTCTACTGTTTAGGAGAGTGAATACTACCCTAGCTGAGATCCCCTTGCTCCTCAACAGCTGTTCCTCAGAAACCAGGCCGCTAGGTTCCATCTGTCTACCTGGGGACACAAAACCAGACCCTGAGACAGCAAGTAATTTCGGCATGGCAATATCCAAAGAGGGTAGACTGCTAGGGCCGCCAGGGTCGAAAACCAAGCTTGTCGGGGCCAGTGCGGGGCTATCAGGATTAGGGAAGTTTGCTCGGATCTGAATTTCCTCAGAACTGCTGGCAATAAGGAGACTGGTGGGAAGGCGTAACACAGGGGAAAGTCCCATCGCTGCGCTAGTGCATCCACTGCCAACGCCCCATCCTTTGGTATTTTGGCCCAACGCAAAGGTGTATGGATGGAGACCCCCACCCCCTTATAATGGCTTGGTAGATCTCCCCATTGAGCACCCATTCTGATTCCCTCAGCAGCCTCCTGCTGAGAAAGTCTGCCACTTGGTTCAGATTCCCCTTCAGGTGGACGGTGGATAAGGAGGATACATTTGTCTCTGCCCAGGTGAGCAGCTCTGAGGCCAGGGGCCACAGAGTCCTGCATCAAGTCCCTCCCTGCCGGTTGACATACGCCACAACGAAGGAGCTGTCTGCGAAATTCCGCACATGCTGGCCCCGTAGCTGCTCCGGGAAGGCCACAAGGGCACGCAATACCACCTAGAGTTCTTTCCAGTTTGAGGATCTGTTCCTCTCTTCTGGTAGCCAAGAACTCAGTGCCAAGGACCCCCCAGGTGCGATCCCCAACTCCTGGCGCTTGTGTCTGTTGCAATTTCCCTGTGTCAGATTAGCTAACCTCCTTCACCACCAGAGGGTCCTCTTCACCCAGGGGGTGTATCAAAGAGTCTAAAGACACCTGCCGGTGATCGCAGACATCCAAAATGAGCAGCTGGAGGGTCCGCAAGTGCAAACCTGCTCATTGTACCACCGGGATGGACAAGGTCAGCAGGCCCAATACTGACATGGATACTCTTAGGGACACGGTCTGGTTCCCTAGCAGATGCCCGATTCCTCTGTTCAACTTTAGGATTTTCTCCTGGGCCAGAAAAGTCTTCTGAAGGGTGGAATCCAGTTTGTAACCCAGGTACAAAATCCTTTGGGCTAGGACCAAATTCGACTTGGATAAGTTTACTAGCCAGCCCAGATTCTCCAGGTGTCTCATCACCAAGGTTATGTCCCGCAACAGCTGTTCCTCCGAATCTGCAAACAATAGAAAATCGTCCAGGTAAGCCACCAGCGAGACTCCCCTTAGACAAACAAACACCAGGGCCTTGGCCATGATCTTTGTGAAAATCCTGGGCGAGGAGAAAAGCCCAAAGGGCAAGGCTCGGAACTGCAGGTATTTCCCTGGAGCCCCGTACTGCCAACCTGTGGAATGTCTGAAAGGCCTCCGCAATAGGAACGTGTAAGTAAGCATCCTTTAGGTCTATTGAGGCCAGAAAGCAGTTGGGGGGAAGAAGAGACCTGACCGACAAAATCGAATCCATACAGAATCTTTTGTATTTGATGGTCTCCTCCAAGGGCTTGAGGTACAAAATCAGCCTGTACATTCCTAAGGGTTTTCTGACCACAAAGACATGGGAATAGAAACCCCTGCCGATCTCTACTGCGGGGAGTCTGACAACGACCCTCTGCTCCTCCAACTCCTGCAAAGAAGAGAGTAGGGCCGAGGCCTTCTCTGCACACCTTGGGAGCTCCGTCAACAATAATCTCTGTGGCGGCGGCCTCCGAAATTCCAGGCAGTACCCCCTTCTCACTACACCTAGGATAAAGGGACTGGGGGACACTGCTACCCAATGTGGGAGGACAACCCCCAATCTTCCTCCCACCAGGGGAATACCATCAATGTGATTTTTGAGGCTGCTTAGGAGGACGGAAAATCGCTCCTCCCTTGCCCCTTCCTTTTTGCCCACAGGGACTTTTCTGTAGTTCTGGCCTGGTGGCTTGTACCCACTTTTGGGCCGAAATTTTTTTCCCCCCTGCAGTTGGAGCTTCCTGTCTCAAGACCTGGGCGGAAAAGGAAGTCTCCTGTGAACAGGATGCCACAAAGTTTAATCTTGGAGGCAATGTCCCCCTGCCATGTCTTGAGCCACAGGGCTCTGCGGGCAGAGTTAGTTAGGGCTGTTGACCTAGCCATCATCCTTACTGACTCCACTGAGGCATCCACAATATAGCCCACCCCCTGCAGTAAAGTATGGAAGGAGGCTAATATTTTATCCTTCGGGGATCCCGCCACGATATGGGCCTGTAGCTGTGTAAGCAATACTCCATGTTCTGAGCTACCACTGTAGTGGCCATGGCGGGCTTTAAGATGGATAGTGCGGAGTCCCAGGATTTTTTAAGAAGTGAATCTGCCCTTCAATCAATGGTGTCAGACAAGAACCCCATGTCCTCAAAGGCAAGGTCCATATTCCTGGCTATCTGAGAAAAAGCTGAGTCCAGCTTGGGGCTTTTATTCCACACTGTGGACGAGTCTTCATCAAACGGTAACCAGCGCTTAAGAGATTTGGCAAAGAAGGGCTTTCTCTCCGGATCCTGCCACTCCCTCTATATAGTTTCTACCAGTACTTCGTAGACTGGAAAGACTCTATGCTTTTGTTCCTCCATACCCTGATACATTTGATCATGCAACGTAAGGGGCTTCTTATCTTCCTATCTGTCCAAGGTAGCATAAATAGCTGTTAGTAAGTCATCAACCTCTTCTAGGGACAACTTGTATCTAGAGGGGCCTCTGGACTCGATCGAATGGCGCTCCCCCTCCGAGTCTGCCTCTGAATCTGAGTCCGGAGATAGGCCCTTCTTCGCCAACTCACCTCTTGGACCCCCCGCCTCCCTACTGGTCGTCAGGGCAACCTCGATCTGTTGGGAGGGAAGGGGTGTGGTCTGTGTCTGGGAGAGAGCTAAATGCTCAACTAGAGACCTAAAGGATCAAAGGTAGCTGTCAGTTCCCTAACCGACTTAACTAGGTCCCCCTGAGAAGGAACTTCCTCCCTGATCAGGCCCTCAATACAGGACTCACATAGCACCTTCGTCCAGGAGTCCTTGAGGGTCACCTTGATTAAGGGGCACTTCCTTTTAGCTCCATGGTGTGGCTTGGGCTTCTCTCTGGCCTTTACCTGTAATATGCAAACAGAACCAGGGTTCCCATTATCTACAGGGACTGGCTGACCGCCCCTCCTCCTGGCAGGGCATGGGAGACTACTATCTGAGATCACTCCTCCCTCCCTGTTCTAGCCCCTCCTCAGGACACCCCCTGGAGCAAGGGGCCCGACAGGTAGGGAAACAAGGCTCCTCTGAGCCACCTACCTGAGGCTGGCTGGTGTCGCCTGGTACTGGTGCCTCCGCTCTGGACATGTTCCAGGTTGTGGTCCACCCCGAGGTGCTGTGTCGCCTGCCTCTGCAAGATGCAGCGCTCCACACCACCGAACTCCGGCCCATGCCTCCAAGGGACACAGCCAGAAGCCCAAAGCTGCGTCCTGGGAGAAAGTCCCGCCCCTCCATCAGAAGTGACGTCCCCCATCATCCGGCCCAGCCAGGGCTCCATTGCTGACACGTCGTGGGGCGGCAGTACCTCTCCCTCGGTCCCCTTGGACACTGGAGCACGGGCGCCCGGCACCCCCAGTGGAGGCCGGGGCGGAGCGAGATGCAGGTAAGGGGGACACACGCCCCCACACCAAGGGGGTCAGTCCCCCCTTCTGCAAACTGGGGGGCACCCGAATAGACCACACCCAGTCTGTACGCCCCCCATCTTCCCGTCACAGAGTAATCCTCTGACCGCCCGTGGAAGGGCTTTCAAGTCCGTGTCTCCCCACCGGAGAAAACACCATTACTGAGGTCGGAGTGGGGGAGGTGTACTTTTATTCTGGGTGGAGGGGTTTCTTCAGGTGGGGAGGAACCGAGGTCTCTTGAGGTGCTGTCCTGAAAAACGGGGAGGGGAAAACTAAACGCACCCATAAGCAAATATATACTGCCAGATATATCACAAAGAATTGGTAAGCTGCAATATAATCAATTTTTGATTTTGGGTTTAATACTGCTTCACTCTCTCTATTAACCTGATGACCATTATCATCAAAAATAAAATAAAATGTAAACTTTTGGTCACTAGAACAAGAATAGAGAGGAAACCTTCCAATGGGGACACTACTTCTGGTGACCCTGGTGAACCCCACAGGGTGCCAGACTGCAGTATACAAGAAATCTTAAAAAATAAAAAAATAAATGAATGCACCTCTTTTTGCAGGTAAAGCATTGCGCCCAAGATCAGTAGATCGAGGGTGCCATGCAGGACTCCTGCAGACCTGTCAGTGCATCTGTGTACGAGGTACAAGCATATACATTTTGACAGGAAGAAACAATGAACTTCTAGATTGCTCATAGCACCATGATAGTTCAGCGAGAACTACAATCCTGAGCTGCAAAGTTTTCTATTCACAGAATTCTGTGAATAAATAATGTGGTCGGGCGGGTGGAGCCCCACATGGCTGTGTTTTTTATAAAAATAGTGACAGTAAGCAGGGGGGGAGAAGATCCCCTGCAAGCTGTCACTAGATGCAGTGGAGCAGACAGCAGTTCCAGCAGTGGGAACATGTTACATGTTCCACCCAAAAAATGGATGGAACATGTAACATTTTCCCAAAGGTGAAATGATTAAAATGACAAACAGCAGATCACAAGATGGTGGATAGCACAGCGCTCATCATCAAAACTGCTTAGCATGGACACATAGGATAACATGATGGGGAGTTTACTGACTGTAGAAAAAAAAAAACGCCAAAAGCAGCCGCTGTAAAAACATCAAGTGTGTATGAGGCCTTAATGTATGATATGCACTGAATATGTAACATGCATGGCATTTTCCAGCTCTCTAAATCAGGAACAAATGTTCATTCTCCAGAAATCAGGGACAAATGAATGGCTGATGCCAGTGAACATCACTCTAAAATCACTAATCCTTTAGCCACTCCCAGCCCAGTAGACGTGAGTAAGTGGATGCAGCCATGATCCTGGTATCAACTGTTACTCCTGCTTCATTATGGCTTTCAAGTAAAAGTGATCCGAGCAGCTTCATAGCCACTGGATCACTTTTACAGGGCATCTTCCCACCTCCTTTTTTTGACAGCTTAGAAAAGCTTTTTAAAGTCTGCACTCTGAACTGATATAGAGGAGAAAAAACTGCAGACAACCTGGTACAACTTATGTAGGAGGATTTGTTTCTTCTCTGTGTATCACTCGAGGCCAGTCACTTTACTGGGTTTATGTAAGTGTTTACAATCACTTAAACTCTACCATGTTTGGTATCTATTTACTCTGTATAACATTATCTTTTATATTTTACAGAAAACATTGGTACTATGTTGTGTTTATATGAGCTAAAATTAATTAAAGTGTATTTTTTCCTAAAAATCTGCATTTGATAAACAGCTGCACAAATATCACATAACATAGAAAAATTGCAATAAAAGAAAACGCTTAAGATGGCAGGCAGCACGATAACGTCAGAGGGAGGCTCTGCTTGGGCAGCCATCTTGGACGCTTCCAAGATTGCCGCCCAAGCGGAGCCTCCCTCTGACGTCATTGTGCTGTTGGCCATCTCTGAAGCGGTTTTTTTTATGCTTTTTACTATTCTACAGCTTGTAAGTAGGATTTTTATATGCGAAAATAAAGGCTTGTCAAAATTATTGCACTATGAGAGGCATGTCTTTTCTTTCATGTTACTAATTTGACATCGTATTGGAGTTCACATCCTGGCTTGTGAGGCTTGGGAGCAGGGGTGGACTGACCATTTGGAAACTCGGGCACTGCCTGAGGGCCCGGGGTCAGTAGGGGGCCCCATGAGATGCCAATGGTACCTTTTTCATAGGCTTTTTTGAGTTTGGGCAAGGACACAGGGGCCCCATGATCCCCTATTGCCCGGGGGTCCCATGCGTTGTCAGTCCGCCCCTGCTTGGGAGATATCTGATCCTGGCATGACATGGAAATCTGGATGATACCTTATATTAATATGCTGGTTAAGACCCCCTATAATTAAGGGGTCTCTGCTTCTGCTCAGCCTCCATTTATTCACATGGTGGTGGTGCACATATTGGCAAACAATTGGATGGATTAGGAGTCACAGCATTATTTCACATTCACAGAACTGGAAAACGGCTTCACTATTGACTGTGGAGAACAGGGGTGAACTGACAACTCATGGGGCCCCCGGGCAATAGGGGATCATGGGGCCACTGTGTCCTCGCCCACACCCAAAAAACCCTATGAAAAAGCTAATGAAAGGTACCAGGCAGGGGCGGACTGACAACTCATGGGGCCCCTGGGCAATAGGGGATCATGGGGCCCCTGTGTCCTTCTCCAAACTCAAAAAAGCCTATGAAAAAGGTACCAGGGGCATATCATGGGGCCCCCTACTGACCCCGTGCCCTCGGGCAGTGGCCGAGTTTCCAAATGGTCAGTCCGCCCCTGGCAGAGAATTGCATCTACACGGACGTTATTTTTTTCTGCATGGACTATACGTCACTATTTATTTGTTTTTTTCAGTGATTTGATTATTATACATAGACATGAGTGATTTCACAATGTATATATGTGATAAGTTTACTTTGTAACATTGTTATACAGAGCACAACATTTATTATAGGTGTGAACCTAGCTTAGCGGCTAAGCTGACACTGTAGGTTTGCCACCTAATCCCCTTAAAAGCAAACACTTATTAATTACACAGGTTCTGGGGCTAATTTAAGGTAGATAAGGCACTGAGTTTAATTACCACCTTAACCGCTTCCTGACCACCCTAAAGGAGATATACTGCTACAGGGCGGCACAGGTGCGCAAAATCACGTATATATACATGATTTCCCTTTCCCGGTAGGTGGCACGCACGAGGCATGCAGGGGCCGTACCCGCTCCACCATTCACGGCCGTCAATCACTGGGTCCCAGCTGGTGATTACTCGCTGGTGCCCGGTGATTGCCGAGCATCTCCAATGGGGAGAACTGTTTGTAAACAAAACAGTTCTCCTCCGTCAGCTCATATACACTGCTTTGGATGGCTGTGCACAGCACAGCCATGCAAAGCAGTGTGCTTACAGTGAAGCACACGGACACAGCCCCCTAGTAAAACAGCACACAGCTAACCCTTTGATTGCCCCTCATGTTAACCCCTTCCTGCCCAATGCCATTAGTACAGTGTCAGTGATTTTTTTTTTTTAGCACTGATCACTGTATTGGTGTCACTGGGGATGTCAGTGACACCAAGTCAGTTCCCTCCAGTGTCAGAATGCCCACCGCAGTCCCGCTATAACTCGCTGATCGCTGCCATTACTAGTAAAAATTAAAAAAAAAAATCCCAGTATATATACCGCCATTTGTAGATGCTGTAACTTTCATGTAAACCATTTAATTTACACGTATTGGGATTTTTGTTTAGTAAAGACATGTAGCAGAATACATTTTGCACTAAATTTATGACGAAATTTGTTTTTATTTTTTTACTGGACATGTTTAATAGCAAAAAGTCCAAATTATTTTTTTTCTGAAAATTGTCGGTCTTTTTTTGTTTATAGCGCAAAATATAAACGCACAGGTGATCAAATACCACCGAAAGAGAGCTCAATTAGTGGGAAAAAAAGACAAATTTCATTTGGGTGCAGTGTTGCATGACCACGCAACTGTCAGTTAAAATGATGCAGCGCCGTAATGGCAAAAAATGGCCTGGTCAGGAACGGGGGTAAATCCTCTGGAGGGCAAGCGGTTAATCAGCCACAGAACCTGTGTAATTAATGTGTTCAATTTTAAAGGGATGAGGTGACAACCCCACACTGGGGGATATCAGAGCACACAGGGAATGAATGGAGTATTTACAGCTATACATGAATGGACCTGCAGCCTTCACCACACTGGGATCTCCTGCTTCTCTATGGTGAAGCCAGAGATAAGAGAGGAACGGGGGGCCGACAATTACCAGAGCAGCATTACCACCGCCGTCTTCCAGAGTTCTCTGCTGTGTATTCGGTCGCTAGGCTGCCAAGCTGAACTCGTCATCAACCTGCGCCACAACCCATATACATCACATGACTCAGCCAAGTCCACCTGCCAGAGACTTTACACCATGTGACCTGAGCTCATGTGCTGATTGGACAGATCTCTTCCTGCTGGCTAGCACATATTGGGAATGGATTCGTGAAATAGCAGAGGCTGCAATGCTAAGTACGACCGCTAGGAGGAGCTGTACAAGCTCTGTGTAATGGATGACCGCTGTTGCGGCGGACTACAGATTCTTAATGGCTCACTGTATGGAAACCCGAGTCTCATTCGGAGTGTCCTCAGACGGCTGTGTCCTCAGACGGCTGTGTCCTCAGACGGCTGTGTCCTCAGACGGCTGTGTCCTCAGACGGCTGTGTCCTCAGACGGCTGTGTCCTCAGACGGCTGTGTTGTTTCCGCTTCAGCGGCCGTGCTGGATATGGGAGATGTTTGTAGTAGTAGAGAGCAGTTCCATGTTTGACCACCTGGTGGTGCTGCAGGATAATGTGATGAAGTTGAACTGTTCCAGAAGGAGTGTATCTAAACCCGAGAAAGGAGCTGTCACGTGTTCATCTTTCTTCCAGGCGTTTATATAGCGCCAGCAATGTACACAGAGCTTTACATTAACCACGTGCCCTCCAGAGGATTTACCCCCCTTCCTGACCAGGCCATTTTTTGCGTTATGGCGCTGCGTTGCTTTGACAATTGCGCAGTCATGCAACGCTGCACCTAAATAAAATGTACGTCCTTTTTTATACCACAAATTGAGCTTGCTTGATGGTATTTGATCGCCTGTGCGATTATTTTTTGCGCTATAAGCAAAAAAAGACCGACAATTTTGAGAAAAATATTTTGGACTTTTTGCTATTAAATGTCCAATAGGAAAAAAATTTTTACAAATCAAATTTCGGCATAAATTTAGGCCAAAATTTATTCTGTGACATGTCTGCTAAAAAAAATCCCAATACATGTAACTTAATTGGTTTACATGAAAGTTATAGCGTTTACAAATGGCGGTATAGATACTGGAATTTTGCTATCTTTTTTTTGTTTACTAATAATGGCAGTGATCAGTGACTTATAGTGGGACTGCGGCAGACATTCTGACAATGGGGGTAAACTGAGTTGGTGTCACTGACATCCCCAGTGACACCAATACAGTGATCAGTGCTAAAAAAAAAAGCACTGACACAGTACTAATAGCACTGGGCAGGAAGGGGTTAACATGAGGGGCTATCAAAGGGTTAACTGTGTGCTGTTTTACAGTGTGCTGTGTCACTGTGCTTCACTGTAAGCACACTGCTTTGCACAGCCATCCAAAGCAGTGTGCATGAGCTGACAGGGAGGAGAACTGTTTTGTTTACAAACAGTCCTCCTCCCCGTCGGAGATGCTCAGTAATCACTGGGCGCCGGCGAGTAATTAGCACCATAATAAATAAAAAAATGGCGTGGGTACCCCCTCCCATTCATACCAAACCCTTCAGGTCTGGTATGGATTTTCAGGGGAACTCCTACGCCAAAATTTAAAAAAAAATGGTGTGGGGGTCCCCCTCAAAATCCATATCAGACCCTTATCCGAACATGCAGCCCAGCAGGTCAGGAAAGGGGGGGGATGAGCAGGCGCCCCCCTCCTTAACCATACCAGGGCACATGCCCTCAACATAGGGGGGTGCTTTGGGGCTGGGGGCGCTCCCCCACCAAAGCACCTTTTCCCCATGTTGATGGACACAAGGGCATCTTCCCCACAACCCTGGCCGGTGGTTGTGGGGTTCTGCGGGCAGGGTGTTTATTGGAATCTGGAAGCCCCCTTTAACAAGGGAGCCCCTAGATCCCGGCCCTCTCCTATGTGAATGAGTATGGGGTACATGGTACCGCTACTCATTCACAAAAAACAAAAAGTGTAGCGTGAAAAAAGACAGGACAGTCTTTGGCAAGTCAAAAAGAAATTAAAAGTATAAACTAAAAGAATGCCCCCCGAAGTAGATCCAACGTCAATCACGATGTCTGCCGCAACCGACACGAAAAAAGAGAAAAAAAGGTTCCGTTCCCGACGATGGCTACCAGCCCCCTGCCTGCTTCGGTGGTTTGACAGTTCTTAAATATGTAAGGGGCGGGGCCACCCAGGGACATCACGCATGTGACCCCACCCCATGTGACACTTTTTGATTTTTGTGAATGAGCAGTGGTACATATACCCCATACTCATTCACATGGGGGTCGGGATCTGGGGGTCCCCTTGTTAAAGGGGCTTCCAGATTCCGATAAGCCCCCTGCCTGCAGACCCCCACAACCACCGGCCAGGGTTGTGGGGAAGAGGCCCTTGTCCCCATCAACATGGGGACAAGGTGCTTTGGGGGGGAGCCCCCCCTGCCCCAAAGCACCCCCCCATGTTGAGGGCAAGTGACCTGGTATGGTTCAGGAGGGGGGGGGCGCTCGCTTGTCCCCTCCCCCTTTCTTGATCTGCCGGGTTCCATGCTTGGATAAGGGTGTGGTATGGATTTTGGGGGGGACCCCAATTCCATTTTTTTTTAATTTTGGTGTGGGAGTTCCCCTCAAAATCCATACCAGACCCGAAGGGCTTGGTATGGATAGGAGGGGGAACCCAACGCTGTTTTTTAAATTATTTTTCTAAATGCCGGTGATTCTTTTACATTCAGCTGTCAGTGAGGAACCCTGTTGACAGCTGAAATATTAACACATGGTTGTCACTACTAAAATACCGCATGACTCAATAAAATAACTCATGCAGTATTGTAGTAGCGTTTACTTTTTCCTGACCTCCGGAATGGATTAATTGGTTTTCAATGCATTCCTATGGGAAACGGTGTTTCGGTTTACAAATTTTTCGGTATACGAAAAGTCCTGCAGAATGAATTAAATTCGTAAATCGAGGTATTACTGTATATGTATGTGTATGCATATGTGTATATATATATATATACTGGATTTTTAGTTTTACATTACTAATGGCAGTGATCAGCGACTAATAATGGGACTGTGGGAGTGTGACGGGCAATTTGACACTAACTGCCACTGACACGCCAGTGACAATACATATAAAACATATCCAATAAAATCAAATTTCTTCATAAATTTAGGTCAAAATGTATTCTACCACATGTCTTCGGTTCCCAATAAGTATAAATTAATTGGTTTGTGTGAAAGTTATAACGTCTAAGAACAATGGTATATATACAGGAATTTACTATAGCTATAGACGCTATGCTTGTAATGATGAATGATTAGCAACTTATAGTGTGATAGTGTGGTGGGCAATCTGAAGCTAACAGACACTGGCTGGGAGGGACAATAACTGATACTGACGTCACTAGTGACACTAATACAGTGATAATACTGTACACTATACTAACACTGGCTGGGAAGGGGTTAACATCTAGGGCGATCAAGGGGTTAAATGTGTGCCTAACTATGCATAATGTGTGTAAAGTGTGTTGCTTTTACTAAATGGCCTCTAAGTTTCTCATCCCTGCGAATTTACAGATCGTTCCCTCTGTACAAAGCTCTGTGTTTGCCAACAACTCTGTGATCGCACACAGCCAATGAGCAGGTCCCAGCTGTGAATCATTGGTTAGGACTTGCTGACAGGTTCCCACTGTGTACAATTGCACCCGAAACCCAGAAGATGGCAGCACGTACTTGTATGTCACTTTGCCTACAGCAGCCATCCATTCGCAGTACATTGCGTGGTTGATATCAATCTCTGCCTCAAGGAGCATACAACCTGAGCTCCCTATATCAGATGCATAGGTATTGCAGGTTACCCACCATTGGAAAAGGTGGCTGCATTCATTTTCTTTTGTTTTCTGTCTTTTTTTCCTTTATTTTCACCTTGAAGTAAAACACTTCCTGTCCTAGGGTGACAACACATACTGAACAGTACCGATAGCCAGAGTGGGCCAGTTCTGACATTTCTTACACACCTGTTAAAATTAGAATGTTAGAATGATTGTTCTCACGCTGATGTTCAGAGATATCTCAATGTGTGGTGCAATCACCGTTTAAATATGCGTGCGGAACTTACTTTGCACATGAGCTTTAACTTTTTTTTTTTATTTCTTTTTATTGAAATGTATATTTTTTTACCCTTTTTTATTGAACTTTTTTGCTATCACAGGGAATTAACATTCCTTGTGATAGCTCAGGCAGTGACAAGTACTTTTTACTGACAGAACAAGGGTCTAAAGACCCTAATCCCTCCTCTGTCCTTCAATGCGTCTGATCAAACTGAGATCAATTTGGTCAGATGCATGCCTGCCTGGTAACAGCCTGTAAACAAAGAACTGGAAGTGACTAAATTCTTGTCGCTTCAATTATTTTATTTTGATTTATTTCAGGTGGCGCCGTCAATTTACACAGCGCTTTATATATATTGTACATTCACATCAGTCCCTAGCCCTCAAGGGGTGTACAATCTAAGGTCCCTAACTCACATTCATACAGTATATACACATACTAGGGCAAATATAGACAGGAGCCAATGAAGCTGCCAGCATGAGTTTGAAGTGTGGGAGGAGTACCCGGAGGAAACCCACACAGCCCCAGGGAGAACATGCAAACTCCAGGCAGGTGATGATTGGTTGGGATTTGAAACAACAACCCTAGTACTGCCAGGCGGAATTGCTAACCATTTAGCAACTGTGCTGCCAATTTGTCACAGAGGAGGTGAGTAATGGATGTCCTTATCCTCTGTACTCAGCTGGCCAGATAGGCTGTAGCGGTCCTGGGCATCTCATGTTCCACCAACGGCGAGAGGGGGGGATTCGTTCAATCAGATTGTTATATGCATGACCACCATAACATATGGGGAGATGTTCTGTAGTCCACAACTGAAACTATGGATTACTGGTAACCCTGAAATCAGTATTAACCACTTCCTGTCCGGACACTTTTACCCCCTTCCTGTCCAGGCCAATTTTCTGCTTTCAGTGCTATCACACTTCGAATGACAATTGCGCGGTCATGCAACACTGTACCCATATGAATTTTTTAGCATTTTTTTGAGACAGATAAAGCGTTATTTTGGTGGTATTTATTCACCACTGGGATTTTAATTTTTTTTTTGTATGTTTTGAAAAAAAGTGTTTTTCTTATAAAATTTTGCAAATAAATATTATTTCATCATAAATCTTAGCCAACATCTTAGCCAAAATATTCAGTTACTTTTTTAGTAAAAAAAAAAATAACCCAAATTAGTTTATAACCAAAAATTATAATTTTTAAACATTTTTGTTTACATTTTTTTTTTTTATATATATATATATATATATATTTTTTTTTTTTACATACTGTCACCCTAGTAGTACAGTGTCACCACTGTACTACTTGTTGGGGGTGATGAAGATTTTTTTTTTTTACACTGATTGCTTTTACACCCATAAAGGATGTAAAAGCAATCATTTCTCCTTCTCTCTAGCTGCATTCTTGCAGCCATTGAGAACTACTGAGTGAGTTGTGATTAGTCACAGCTTGTCACATGGTACAAGGCTGTTGTGAATAGCCTTGTACCATGTGACCTTTCAATGATGTCAGAAGTGACATTTTGCTTACTGCTCTGCATGTGATCACTGATTGGCTAATCAGTGATCACATGATTGGGACCTTGCACAGAGGTCCCGTCCGACGATCAGTGTTTCACTGTGTCTGGAGGACACAGCGGGCACCGGATCGTGGTGCTGCGTGCTCCCAGGGAGCGTGCACAAGCAGGGGGCTGGGAAAGCCATTTATAAACAGCCACCCGACCCTGCACTGCCACCGTCCGGCCGTTTATATACAACGGCCGGACAGGAAGTGGTTAAACCCAAAACCGAAAATGTAATATATTGCAGCTTACCTATCATGTGGTGGCTGCATTAGTTTTCTTTGGCTTTTTACCTCTGTTTTCACCTGGTGATCTGGCCGGCTGCACACCTCCGGTATCAGTGAGACACCACTTTGGAGGAATGAGGAGAGCAGACCGCACATGTGTGTGTGTTTAAATGTGTTAGCAGACTTAGAACCAATAACAAATTGATTATAAAAGTGTGAGCTAGAGTTTGGCTTCAGTTGCAGCAAACATTTGTTTTCCTTTTAGGATAAAGGTTTTCCATGAATACATAACCTCACCCCTGTCAGTGTTAAATGGTTTGTCACATCCATGTACACGGATACATTCTGCTGGGGAGTTTGTGCTGTGAAAAACAAGAGACTTTCTGGCTGGATTACCGCTTGAAGTGGAAGCAGTGTGCGGAAAGGTATGGGTTTTCTGGATTTCTGGCTTTTGATAAATAGTTATCTGTTGCACTGGACAGAAAAAAAAAACACTTTCAATGTTATATTTAACTTCTTCCCATCAGCATAACACATATATGCATCAGGTGAACCGCCACACATATGAATTCATAGGGTTTTGAGGATCTGTGCTGAGAACATGTTCCTAGTACACTGACCCAGCTGTCACCAACAGATTACAGTCATTGTTTGCAAACAGGGACCAGCAGGACGGCTCTCATTCATGTGACCGCAATCCCTTGATCAGGAAGCCACTCATTCTCACTTACTGGGCTGCAGGGAAGTGGCAGGAAGGGGTTAACAGACCAAAAGTGTGCACAAATAAAAGATCGTTGTTAACAGTTTACATATAGTTTGAACTGAAACCAATACTCTGCCCCAAATTACATCACCAATCTTGTCTCTAAATATCACCCAAATCGTCCTCTGCGCTCCTCCCTTGACCTCCTGCTCTCTAGCTCCCTTGTCTCCTCCTCCCATGCTCATCTCTAGGACTTCTCTAGAGCCTCCTCCATCCTCTGGAACTCTCTAACCCAATCTATCAGACTATCACCTACTCTGCCCACTTTTAGGCGATCTCTGAAAACCTATCTCTTCAGGGAAGCCTATCCTGCCTTCAGCTAATAACGGAATCTTCTATTACTTCTATCGGTTCATCCCCCACAGTTATCTTTTGTACTACCATCCCCTCCCTCTTAGATTGTAAGCTCTGAGGAGCAGGGCCCTCCTAACCCTTTTGTATTGAACTGTATTGTTGCTGTATTGTCTCCTGTTATATTGTAAAGCGCTGAGCAAACTGTTGGCACTATATAAATCCTGTATAATAATAATACAGACCACTGCAATCAATGCAAGCCTGTCAGGTAAAAAAATCCTGCTGAAAGTCCCTTGAAGGAGAAGAAATCCTTTACTCAGCTGGTCTGTGTCTCCTTCCTTCACTCCATTCCAGCTCTGCAGCCTGCATTAGTGTCGTCATCATCATTGGACACCTGTGGGAGTGCGGGGTGCCTGTGTCCTCCAGCATCATGTCACCCCTGCAGAGTCCTGTAGTGACAGAGGTTGGAGGATGAAACCATGATGGGGGCACAAGTGTCTGACACTCCCAAAATTGTAGAATGCTGAAGAGTTTTAGGGAGGCCATAGCGCAGGAATGGAGAGGAGGTAGGAGACACAGCCAATGGACAGGTGAGTAAAGGAGCTCTTCTCTTGCAGGAAGCTTTCAGCAGCTTTGTAACCTGACAGGGTCACTCTAAGGCAGGGCTGTCAAACTGCCGGCCCTCCAGTTGTTGCCAAACTACAAGTTCCATCATGCCTCTGCCTTTGGGAGTCATGCTTGTAACTGTCAGCCTTGCAATGTCTCATGGGACTCGTAGTTTGGCAACAGCTGGACGGCCGCCAGTTTGACACCCGTGCTCTAAGGTGTATCTGTAGGGAAGCAGAGGGCTGCCTGTCAGTATGGGCCTGTTAGTGTTTTGGAGTGTATTTTTAAACTCCCCTTACTTGGGCTGCACTCCTTCCTTTGCAGCCAGTGAGAATACAGATTTCTCCAAGGAATGGAGGAGCACATGACCTATGCAGCACTGACACATGGCCAAGGTAAATGAGAATGGGTTCAGGGGGAAGGTGTGACATCAGTGCTTTCCAGGGTTGCTGACACAGCAGATTTCAGCATCATCTATAGAGGGGTATCAGTGAGGGAGTGCAGGTAAGGCAAGTAGAAAGGGGTTAGAGGATGCCATTTACGGAGAAACTGTCACTTTGCCCTACATCGTAACAGAAAAAAATAAATGCACATTTTTTTCTAGGCAAAAAAATAAGAATTTACTATTTTTTGTTTTAGGAGCCTGGAAAGCATTGCACGAGCGATCAACAAATTGCTGGTGCCATGCAGGACTCCTGCAGACTGTCAGTGTGAGCTGTCTGCCAGTACATCGTACAAGCAGATAGTTTCACACTGACAAGAAGATTCAGTGAACTACCACAGCGCTCAACAGCATCATGGTAGTTCATTGAGAAGTAGAAGGCGACAGCTGCAAAGGTTGGCAGTACTTGTAGTTCATTTATTCACAGGGATCTGTGAATCAATGACTCGGCCATTTGGATTGAGCTCTGCAGTGCTGCGTTCTTTTTGAATTGAGCAGCGAGTACAATGAGAAGATCCCTGATATGCTGCCACAAGAGGGGGGGGGGGGGGAGGCAAGAGGAGAGGGTTCTGATTAAGGATGTACCGAGTACTCATGAAAATGCTCCCGATACTGGAAAGAGAGAAAGCCACAGAGATTTCAAATCCCCAGACCTGTGAAACTGCTTTCTCTCATTTCGTTGCAGGGATGACACTACAGGCTAGACGGCATCTGATTGGTCAGCACTGTCTAGCCTGTAGTGTCCTGAGTGCTACACTCAGTGTGAAATACCATCTTGTTAGACATTTATAATTCAGTTCAACTGTGTTCATACTCATCACCCCGTGTATTAATTTGAACATTTAAATTTTTCTGTTGCTCACTCATTTTTGTTCCCAATTCCTTTTCACATTTCAGTTCATTGAGGATCTTATAGATCCTAGAGGTAGCATGTTTTTTAGCTATATTAGAACTCAACATTTTTTCCAATGGGAGCATTTCCTCTGGCATCCTCAGTGGCTGAGGGAGCATTAAGACAAAATGTTTTAATTGATAGTATCTCAACTCATCCAAACTGAAAAAAAAATATTTTCTACTCTTTAACTCTTGAAAAGTGTGCAACTTCCCCTTGTCTACTATATCCATTAAACATGCATCTCTATCTTTAAACCACTTCCCGGAGATAGTATCTTTCCCTGGTGGGAAGAACTCTGTTCCCACCAGGGGAATCAACAGTGAATTATACTTCCAACCCCTTTGTTTGTGCATTCTGCCCCATACTCTTAACATCTCCCGTATCAACATGCTACTATTTTCATCTAAATCACGGAACCTTTGTGATATCCAAATGATCTTCTCTAATTGTGCATTACTTAATATACCTTCGATTTTAACCCAACTTTTCTTCTGTGAATTGTATGTCCAATCAACAACTCATGATAATATCACCGAGATATAGTAATTCCTAATACTGGGCAGGTTTAATCCCCCTTTCCCTTTATTATTGCACAGGACATTTTTTTTATTATCCCAAAGAAGGATCCTGGTATATATACTGGGAGCATACGGAACAAGATTTTTGGGACTATCACCATCTTAACCAAATTTATACGCCTGATCCAAGAGACCCAACCCCCTGAGAGTCTTCTCAACTCATCCTTTATCTTATTTATTAATGGTATATAATTTGCCTGATATACGTTCTTTGTTGAGGGGGTTAACTTTATTCCCAAATATCCTAATTCCCGCTCCCTCCATGTGAATGGGAAGTCTTTTTGTAGGGTTTGCCTCTCTGTCTTTGAAACATTAATATTCAAAATCTCTGATTTAGAGGGGTTTATTTTCAGGTTTGAGAGCTCTCCATAATATTTTAATAATCCCATTAAATTGGGCAACATTAATGTGGGTTTCACAATATAAAACAGCATGTCATCTGCATATGCTGCTACTTTATGTTCCACCTCACCTATCTTAATTCCTGTAATATCTACACTCTCTTACCACCACCAGGAGTGGTTCCAAGGATATCACAAATCGCAACGGGGATAAAGGACATCCCTGTCTGGTACTATTATACATTTTAAAAAACCCTGAGAGGGACCCATTAACCTTAACCGCCGCTGACAGTCCACTATAAAGCCCTTTTATCTATCTTAACATTTTGGTCCCTATTCCTAAAGCCTCTAGCATGTTTATCATAAATCCCCAGTCTACCCTGTCAATCGACAGGATAATCGTCGGCTGTTTTTCTCTCTTTGCCTTTTGTAGGAGGAACAATGTTCTTAGTCCATTATCCCTCCCTTCCCTGCCTGGAATAAATTATACTTAATCTCGGTGTACCCATTCCTGGATCAGCTCTTTCATCCTGGTGGCTAACACTTTCGCAAACAGTTTGTGTTTATATTTAATAATATTGGTCTGTAGCTAGTGCATTGTGAGCCATCCTTCCCTTCTTTAAGAATAATTGTTATATATGCTTGCAGCGATTCTTCCCTCATTCCCATCCCTTTTTCTAACGCATTCATATATATACAAAGTTTAGGGACCAGTAGTTTCTAGTAATTTCTTATAATAGCCCACCGTGTATCCATCGGGTCCTGGGCTCTTTCCTCCCACCACAGTCTTCAGGGCCATACTAATTTCTTCCTGGGAAATCGTTCGTTCTAGGGACACTAATTTTTCTTCTGATATTCTTGGTAGGCCTGCTGCCTTTAAATATTCCTGCCTTTTCCCTCTCTTTTTATTCTCTGTTGCTTTCTTGATCTTGGAATTCACATTATACAACCTACTATAATACTTCTGGAACGTATTGGCAATATCAGTGGTGGAATACACCAATTTCGCTTTTTCATTAATCTTTTTCTATAAAATTCTTCGATATCTTTTCATCAAGTATTTTCCTGGTCTATTCCCCCACTGATATCTTTCCTTTGAAACCCTATTAAAGATCTTCCTCGTTTTCTGTTCCAAAAGATCTTTTAGTTCATCTCTTTTAAATATAGTCTTCTGGTGTGTATCAATATCCTGTTTCTTTTTATGTATCTGTTCTAGTTGATATAACTCCTCCGTAACCACCCTTATTTTTCTCTCCCGACCTTTCTTTTTTTGGTCCTTGCTGCAATCGAAAGTCCCTTAATGTAAGCCTTATGTGCCTCCCAAATAGTAGCAACAGATACCTCCTCGGTTTCATTAAGAGCACAAAATTGCTCTATTTCCTCCTTTTAACCTTTGCTCTATTTCAAGATCTTGTATAAGTGTCTCGTTTAATCTCCACATTGCCCTCTTATTCCATTCACCTCCTATGCGTAGTCTCGCCGTGACAGGAGCATGATCGGAGATAGACATACCTTCTATATTAGATTTAACCAATGAGTCCAAATGAGAGAAGAAGATCTAATCTCTTTCTCTAGGATGTTTCACTCTCCATATGTCAATTAATTGAGACTGATGTAACATCTTTTTCACCATTCTTAATTTTTTACCCCCTTCTCTCTGCACATTTGAAGACGCATACATCCGTGGATCCATACAGAAATTAAAATCTCCTGCCACGATCAGACCACCCCTCTTAAAATCCATAATTTTCCCCAACACCCACTTCAAAAATAACTCTGGATTTTTATTCGGGTAATAGATGTTTACCAATGTGTATTTTCCCTCTTAAACACAAAAATCGGCCTTCTGGGTTTACCAATTTCTCGTCAACATCAAAACCCACATTTTTTTAGAACCCGATTGCTACTCCTTTAGCCCTCTTTATTGGTGAATCTGCGTAATACCAGGTTGGATAGTGCCTCAAATATAACTTAACATCAATACCGTAAAATAAATGTGTCTCTTATAGAAACACCACATCTACAGAATGCTGGTACACTTCCCTGAGAATCTGTTGTCTTTTAGTCGGAGAGTTTAAGCCTTTCACATTATAAGTCATAAGACTGATCAAACTCATATTTGTTTGCTATTTCTCTTCTCTACATTCCATATCAAAGAGAAAGAGACAAACTATTTGAATCATGGACTTTCTCCCAACCCCAGCCATCCCAACCACCACCCTCCTCCTCCACATTAATCCTGGCGGACGTCTGGACCTATGCACTCTCTCAATTTTCAAGGGATCTGTGACTGATTTACCTATTATTGGGTTCAACACCCTTCTTATTTTGTCCTGAAGGTCCTCTTCTTCAGCGTATGCTGGTAGTCCCTGAATCCTTAGATTATTTCTTCTCTCTCTATTCTCTTGGTCTTCTAATTTAAATGAGAGCTTCCTCTGTTCTTTTCGCATCTCTTTCACCTGCATTTCTAGTTTAGTGATTTGCTGGGCTTGAATCTCCATTTTCCCCTCTACTTCTTCTTGGTAACATTTGCCCCAGGTCCTTATGTATCACTGTGACAGCGTGAGGAAAGTGCAGCCGATAACAGGGCATCACAGCTACAAACTTACAGTGCTAGTTGTGCCACTGTACAAATCCCAAGATACTGCCAATTACAGCTTTGGTCGAAAGAAGCTGAGGTTTGATGCTCTGTACATTGACACATCACATTGCAGAACACTACTGGAGCGTACAGATAAAGGTGACATTGCTGCTTCTGCGTGCTAATGATGCAAAGGCAGCATTGTCACCCTTCTTACAGGATGTGGCTGGGGTCTAAATTTAAAAGGCAGTTTACTACTCGAATGGAAGTCTACATAGAAAGAGATAGCACAGATAGCAATAATAAAAAGGCAAGACAGGATAATTCAACATTTAATATATGGGTTTAGATAAACTTAAAAGACTTAAACCAAGTTTGTATAATGATCAGTTTACCATCAATGTGGTTGGTTGTTTAAAATTACAGATTAATGGTGGCCATACATGCTTTTATTTTTCTTATGCATTCGATGTATGATTCCATCAAAACAATCAAGTCTGCAAAAAATGGAATAGCCATAATATCCCTTCTACTCAATTTAAGCTGGCAGTACACTGTACATTCTGATTGTACGATTTCCATACAATCACCTTTAGATTTACCCAAACTAATTTGTATCTATCAAACCAAAATCTCTGTGTATCCCCAAAGAAAAGTAAATCTTTCACCCTTGAAAGTACAAGTATCATAAACCTTTTCTACAATCCTTCCCCAAAACTCAAATTCTTTACTACAGATTCCCCAAATAAATGCAAAGAAATGTCCACATTAAAAAGTCCACAAAAATGTCCACACTATTCAATCTTCCAAACGTGATAAGTATCCAATTCGCCACTTCAAGTCCAAGATACCTCAAAAAAATTTAAACTGAATATAGTGCATTATCTTTCAAATAATATAATAATCTGTGATGTCATGCAAAAACCACTCGTGACAAAAAAAAATATATATATATATTTTATATAAATAAAAATGAAGTACATATATCCCAAATTATACAGTATTGTAAACAATGTGTATGAGGTGAGCCCACCTATATACCCCACTCATGAGGTTGATATGGTTCACAAAAACCCAACTCGTGATATAGTGTGTAAATCACTCCAACAGGTGAAATCACAGCAAATCCAACAATACAACTAGTGATTATGTGCACTAGTCCAAAATGGTGCCACCACTCTGGTAGGATAACATGCTATTACCCTCTTGCAGCTTGCACAGGCGTTTCAAACAATCCAAAGTGATAGATAACTTTCCTCTTAAGGGAATGCGCAATGGAATCCTCCCCGCTCCTCACAGGGCAGAGAAGAGAAGACTCAGTGGAGTAAATTAATAATAATTCAAAATTTAATAACTGCTTACATATAAATAGATATAACCGTCCATCCTAATCAGAAACCAACATCAAAGATGGCCACGCTGCTCCTTCCGGTTTTACCTCTGACATCACGTCTGACACGTTTCGTCACTTCCGACTTCTTCTCAAGGGATTCCTCGAGAAGTCGGAAGTGACGAAACGCGTCAGCTGCGTAAAAAACGGAAGGAGCAGCGCGGCCATCTTTGATGTTGGTTTCTGATTAGGATGGACGGTTATATCTATTTATATGTAAGCAGTTATTAAATTTTGAATTATTATTCATTTACTCCACTGAGTCTTCTCTTCTCTGCCCTGTGAGGAGCGGGGAGGATTCCATTGCGCATTCCCTTAAGAGGAAAGTTATCTATCACTTTGGATTGTTTGAAACGCCTGTGCAAGCTGCAAGAGGGTAATAGCATGTTATCCTACCAGAGTAGTGGCACCATTTTGGACTAGTGCACATAATCACTAGTTGTATTGTTGGATTTGCTGTGATTTCACCTGTTGGAGTGATTTACACACTATATCACGAGTTGGGTTTTTGTGAACCATATCAACCTCATGAGTGGGGTATAAAGGTGGGCTCACCTCATACACATTGTTTACAATACTGTATAATTTGGGATACATTTACTTCATTTTTATTTATAGAAAATATTTTTTTTTTTGTCATGAGTGGTTTTTGCATGACATCACAGATTATTATATTATTTGAAAGATAATGCACTATATTCAGTTTAAATTTTTTTGAGGTATCTTGGACTTGAAGTGGCGAATTGGATACTTATCACGTTTGGAAGATTGAATAGTGTGGACATTTTTGTGGACTTTTTAATGTGGACATTTCTTTGAATTTATTTGGGGAATCTGTAGTAAAGAATTTGAGTTTTGAGGAAGGATTGTAGAAAAGGTTTATGATAATTTGTATCTAGTCAGGAATTCTATTGTATTTAGATCAGATTAGATGAAACTGGGTTGATTGCCAGAGTGGAAATGTATTGATCGTTTTGCATCGATCAGCAGCACTGAGATGCTTTGCTCATGAATACAGTCATATTTCAGTTGATCAGATTATGAGATTACATAGTGGAAACAGAGATGTGATCAAAAACCTGGAATCGTTTAAACAAGCCATCAACTGTGGTTGATTATTCCTGTCAGAAGAGATTGAACTGAAAGAAATCAATCATTTATCAAAGCGTGTATGACCACCTTTTATACATATTGTAAAGCTGTGGACATTTCAGGTGACCCAATATCAGTCTTCCCAACAAAACAGAGCAAACTAATGTAATAGGAATACATAAGCGTTTCTTCCTCATGCTATCTAATGGCAGATCATCTGTTACAAGAAACACCATTTTTCTATTTTGAATTAAATTTCAAATATAGCCTTTCCATAATAATCATTGCTACACAATAGTTAAAAAGGAAAAAAAAAATCTCTTCCTGATTTATTAATTTAGAGACCTGAACCAGACTTCATTGTGTCGTTTAAAAAATGTAAGGGGGTCATTATAGGCTGCTGCCATTCCAACCTGGGTATCGTAGGCTAGACCAAGGGCAATCAGCTCTTCAGAGAGAGCTTTGGAGTGTTTTTCAAAGTCTGACTTCATTGCGTATCCACTAAAAGACCTGGTAAACACAATAACAGATATTTCAAATTAGACATTTGCTGAGCCAAACAACAAATATAACAAAAACAACACAGTAAAATAAATGCATTTTATGCAAATTCATTATAAGATTTCATTAGCCAAAACTAGTTCTAAAGAGCTGCTGCCCATAGCAGCCAGTCAGTGTTTGTAAAAAAAAAACCTAAAGCTATCTGCTTTCTATAGCTGGCCAAAAACTGGTAGATTTTTATTAGTCTGCTTGAAGTTAAACAATTTAAATCTAATGGATTGCTTCATTCACGCTATACAGCACAAATGGACAAAGCGGCAGTGAAGGCTGTTATATTCTGACAGCAGACACCAGTGGCTGTCAGAATACCCAAATAGCAGCTGTATCTGATTGGATGCAGACGCTGCTTGGCCGACAATTTTCAGATTTTTTAAATGAATGATGCCAGGCAGGAAGGTGCCAACAGGGCCATTGACATAGCCAGTTCGATCAGTGTATAGCCAGCTTATGATCAGCAGGTTCACCTTACTCTATTTTCCATGACTATTATGGTGTCTGTGTCTCATTATGGCAATTTACTATCACCCACTGTCCTACAGATGCAACCAGAAATGAGAAATCTCCCCCAGTTAAGCTGGCCATAGATGACTTGACATTTGGTCGGTTCTGCAGTTGTCGGCTCTCGAATTGGCTGCAGTGCTGATCAGTGTATACGGATGATGGAGTAGTCCCCACTGTCAGAATACAAAAGTGAAAAGTGGCTATAAGCAGCATGGTGGCTAAATGGTTAGCACTTCCGCCTGGCAGTACTAGGGTCAATGGTTTGAATCCCAACCAAGGCACCACCTACCTGGAGTTTGCATGTTCTCTCTGTGTCTAGTAGGTTTCCGCCGGGTACTCCAGTTTCCTCCCACACTCCAAAGACATGCTGGTAGGTTACTTGGCTCCTGTCTAAATTGGCCATAGTATGTGTATGTATGTGAATTAGGGACCTTAGATTGTACGCCTCTTGAGGGTTAGGAACTTATGTGAATGTACAATATATATATGTAAAGCTCTGCGTAAATTGGTGGCGCTATATAAGTACCTGAAATAAATAATTTTTCCAAATCAGCTGGGTGGCTGATTCAAAAAAAGAAAAAAAGTCCATCTGTAGCCTGCTTTAGGACTGTCACAGGAACAAGTGTCCTCAAAATTTGGATTTTCTATCACACTCTGTCCTAGGGGTAATAGTCACTAACAAATAGGGTGAATATCTTCAGCAGGGACATAGACAACAATGAAAACCTGACCAATGTTCTATCCGTTTACTACTCTAATCTACAAAAAAAAAAAAAACGTTTTAGTTATAGGTACACATCAAAGTAAATATGGATCCTGCCATTGCTTAACCACATTCTGGTTGTTTTGCTAACCAACTGGCTTCAGTTCTTTGAGTCACTGGCCTGGAAAAGCCATGTGCATTAGAAAAATCAGACTAAAATAAGAAATGCTTTATCTACATACTTGGTCCAGATTAGTTGTTCACAATATTGCAACCAGAGGGTTTACATGACAGCCGGGCAACTAGAATTTCCAGAAAAAGAAGTCAACAATGTCAGCCTCCATTTTTCCTTAGAGAAGATTTCCTTTTAAAGTGATTGTAAACCTTAGGACTTTATCTTTTAAATATAACAAACATGTCATACTTACCTGCTCTGTGCAATGGTTTTGCACAGAGCAGCCCCGATCCTCCTCTTCTGGGGTCCTCCACGAGCACTCCTGGCTCCACCTCTTCAGTAAGCACACCCGTAGAAAGACCACTTCCTATGGGGGCACTTGAGCCCAAGCTGCACTGCCTGCGTGCATCTATAGACAGAGACAGAGATGCTGGGAGTTACCCGCCCCCCGCTCCCTTGTCACAGAATTTGATTGACAGCAGCAACAGTCAATGGTTCCCGCTGCTATCAATCTGTCCAGTGAGGAGGGAGAGAGAAGAGAGAGTTACTACTCTCAGGCACAAGGCTGAATCACAATCGGGCTTAGGTAAATGTGGGGGAGATCCTGGACCCCATTATGCAGAGAATGCCTTTAGAACCACTGTAAGTACCTTTGTTGAAATGTTCCAATAAATGCCCAGGACCGCTACAGCCTATCTGACCAGCTGAGTACAGAGGATAAGGACATCCATTCTTCACCTCCTCTGTGACAAATGGGCAGCACAGTGGCTAAATGGTTAGCACTTCTGCCTGGCAGTACTAGGGTTGTTAGTTCGAATCCCAGCCACGGCACCTCCTGCCTGGAGTTTGCATGTTCTTCCTGTGCCTGTGTGGGTTTCCTCCAGGTGCTACGGTTTCCTCCCACACTCCAAAGACATGCTGCTAGGTTAATTGGCTCCTGTCTAAATTGTCCCTACTATGTATTTGTATGTATGAATGTAAGTTAGGGACCTTAGATTGTACGCCCCTTGAGGGTTAGGGACTGATGTGAATGTACAATATATATGTAAAGTGCTGCATAAATTGACGGTGCTATATAAGTACCTGAAATAAATAAAACCCCATGACACTACACTGCACTCACCTGACGTCCTCAGTCTTTAGGGCTGAATGACGTTAGGTGAAGAAGTCTGAAAAATGAGATGGCAGCTCTGGGTAGAAGTTGCGTATTGCAGCCAAAGCTGCTCTAATTGTTTGTAAAACATCTGTGGTTCATTTAAAAACATATCCAGAGCTAAGCTTTATTTGGGGTTGATCAGAGGCACTTTAAATGATGGCAGATGTGTACGGACTCCTATTTAATATGATTTTGAATGTGATTGCTTAATTCTGAACACAGCTACATCCCCAGTTATAAGAGGGTGTGCACACTTATGCAACCACATTATTTTAGTTTTTTATGTTTACTCCCCCCCTAAAAGATTTCAGTTTGTTGTTCAACTGAGTTGTACAGTTTATAGGTCACATTAAAGGTGGAAAAAGTTCTGAAATGATTTATCTTTGTCTCATTTTTTTACATCACAGAAACCTGACATTTTAACAGGGGTGTGTAGACTTTTTATATCCACTGTATTAGGCAGCAAGTGAACATGGTGTCCGTGATGTTTACATGCTGAAAGCAGAAAAAAAATTTGCAAGCATAAGGATTGAAGCGACTTTGACAAGGGCCATATTGTAATGGCTAGATGACTAAGCCCAAAACTGCAACTCTTGTGGGATGTTCCTAGTCTGCGGTGCTCAGGACCTACCAAAAGTGATCCAAAGAAGGAAAACTGGTGAACTGGGGACAGCGTCATGGTTGGCCAAGGCATATAGATGCATGTGGGGTACTGGTCTCTGATCCAATAGAAGAGCTGTTGTAACTCTAATTGCTAAAAAATTAATGCTGGTTCTGACAGGTGTCAGAACACGCAGTTTCTTGCGTATGGGACTACATAGCAGCAGACTGATCAAAGTGCCATGTCCAAAGCCAAAAGCGCCTACAATGGGTATGTGAGTAGCAGAACTGGACGAAGGTGACGTGGTCTGATGAATTCAAGAATGGCTTGAGGAAAACAATAGCATGTTCAGGAGGTAGATTGGCCTCCAAACTCTGCAGATCTCAATCCAGTTGAGCATCTGTGAGATGTACTGGAAGAACAAGTCCGATCCATGAAGGCCCCACCTCGCAATCTACAGGACTTAAATGATCTGCCACTGACAGCTTGGTTCCAGATTCGACAGCATACTTTCAGAGGTCTAGGGAAGTTCAAACCTCAACGGATAGGTGGTCACAAGGCTATGGCTGATCCAGATATGTAGGACAATGCAAGGCTCAGGCAAAAGAAAATTAATGCAGCCACCACATCTATAAATTGGTAAGCTGCAATATTAAAACAAATATATTTGTTTAATGGTGGTTGTGAACCCTTATACAGTATATACCTAGTAAAGTGACTGGCCTCAAATGATACACAGAGGTGAAACAAATCCTTCTACATAAATTGTACCTGTATCTGCAGCTCACTCTCCTCTACATCCAATCAAAGTGCTGAATTTATAAAGTTTGTCTGAGCGTTCAGAAAAAAAAGGGACAGGGACCTGAAGTTACACTTTGCAGAGCTCAGTGAGGAGAGCTCTGAGAGACAATTGAAGGAAAGAGACACCCTCCTCCACACAGCTCACAGGAACAGAGCTGAGGCTGTCAATCTGCTGGTGCTCCTTCCTTTTCACCATTTTTCTCTTGGAATCAGAAGTGACTTGCTCTCAACTGAGACAAGTACACACTGCAGAGGGATATGCTTTGTTAATTTTTTCTGAGATTTACAATCACTTTAAACTTGAGGTACCAGTCACAGTTATTACAGGAAGGGGGATGCAACAGTGAGCTTGTGTACGTTTCAAAGTTCATAGAAGACATCATTCGAAATGCATATTACTTATGTAGGTGTGGGGGGGGGGCATGTGATGCTTTGTAACAGCACAGGTGGCAGTCAGCCCTGGCTTACACTGGTGTGAATTGTCATGCAATTTGACTGATCAAATCACATGACAAATTGCAACCTATGATCGGTAATAGATCTGTTCTAATCAGTGTGACTCCAACTTTGCAAGTCGCACAGGTGTCTATCAAGTCGCACCCAAAGTCACCTTGGCATCCGACTTTGAAATCGTTTGATTTCACTTGAATTTGCACGATTTCAAAGTCGGATCCATTGTGAACCAGGGCTCAGACAATGCCTATGTTGTGAATGATCATGGTATACAATTGAGCAAAGTTCAGAAAATACTGATAAAAAGGCATATTTATAAAGCCGGTAATCTGGCATTCATCAAACACTCCCTGCAGATGAATCATCCAGGTACATGTGTTTTATGACTCCCAGACAGAGAATATTCAGTGAAAGTTAAATCCACTGCTTTATAAATAGACTCCAGTTTATTAGAATATATTCCAAAAAAATATTTCCACAGTACAATGGGTTCCTTTATTAAAGTTAGCAGGAAGGGAATAACATCAGCCGAAATCTAACTGAATTAACATTTTTTTTTCAGTTTACAGGTTAGCATAATATCACTTGCACACAAAACTGCATTTTTGTTTAAATATAGAATTTTGTACAGTATACCTTCATGTGTTTAAACCATAAAGTGCAAAGATCAGCATCCTTTCCATTTCACATACCTGACATAATAAGTTGTAGGAGGAAAGCTTTCCAAAACAATACAAGGCTCATTAGGTGTGGGGGGATTCACCAATGCCGAAGGCAAGAAGAGAGACATGGTAGAGTTGAGCGTGGTGTCAAACAATGGTACAGTGATACGAACAGGAACATTCATTTTTATAGCTATACCTTTTAAGAAAAAACAAAGGAAAGAATTAAGATACATTCCAGGAGCCAAGTTGGCTTTATCTATGTTTTTTTTAGGTTACATGCTATTGCTATCAGTAAAAACGTATCATAGCTCCTTCAAGTGCCTGCTAGCTCATAGAGGTTCCTAAACTGTTCACTCCAAATTCCTCCCTCCAACCAGCCATCCATGTGCCATGATTATTTTAAATGCCCCAAATGTGAAATCGTTTATTTTGAAGACAACCAAATAATGACTTCGTAAAACTTTAGGAAGTAAGGTCTGCTCCTTAATTCAGCACCCCCACAACTTTAAAAATTGCCATACGACGGAAGTACAAAAAATGTACCTGTGGTGAAAAAAAATGTACAATGTACACTCACTGGCCACTTTATTAGGTACACCTGTTTAATTGCTTGGTAACACAAATTGCTAATCAGCCAATCATATGGCAGCAACTCCATGCATTTAGGCATCTAGACGTGGTGAAGACAACTTGCTGAAGTTCAAACTGAGCATTGGAAGGGGGGAAAAAGGAGATTTAAGTGACTTTGAATGTGGCATGGTTGTTGGTGTCAGACGGGCTGGTCTGAGTATTTAAAAAACTGCTCATCTACTGGGATTTTCACGCACAATTACATGGAATGGTCCGAAACACAGAAAATATCCAGTGAGCGGCAGTTGGGTGATCGAAAAAGCCTTGTTGATATCAGAGGTCAGCGGAGAATGGGTAGTCTGGTTCGAGATTATAGAAAGGCATCAATAACTCAAATAACCACTCATTACAATCAAGGTATGCAGACTACCATCTCTGAATGCACAACACATCAAACCTTGATGCAGATGGGCTGCAGCAGTAAAAGACCACACTGGGTGCCACTCCTGTCAGTTAAGAACAGGAAACGGAGGCTACAGTTGGCATAGGCTCACCAAAAGTGGGAAATAGAAGATTGGAAAAACGTTGCTTCATCTGATGAGTCCATCAGAGTGCGTGAAAATCCCAATGGATCACCAGCTTTTGAAAAACCCAGACCAACCCATCTGGCACCAACAACCATGCCACATTCAAAGCCACTTAAATCCCATTTATTCCCCATTCCGATGCTCAGTTTGAACTTCAGCAAGTCGTCTTCACCACGTATAGATGCCTAAATGCATTGAGTTGCTGCCATTTGTGATTGGCTGATTAGCAATTTGTGTTACCAAGCAATTGAACAGGTGTACCTAATAAAGTGGCCAGTGAGTGTATACCATCCTTACTCCCTAACCTTAATCTCATGAGACACTTAAACACGTTGCAGAAGCATCTTCATGCCAGATTTTAGATCCTCATTGTCACAAATTGCCTTGTTGTTGTGTTGGTACTGCATTGGGCAACTCAGCCCAACGCTGCCAAACTCTACTGGTGTGAATGAGCCCCTAGTCACAATTGTAAAATGTAAAAACGATTTACACATAATCTAACATGATTCTACCAATCCAAGGGCTACTATTAGAAATCTCTGGAGTTTTCTAGAAATCAGACTAGATCTACAAGTCTGGTCTTCATGTATAAATACCCAATTGTATAACATGTTTTGCAGATGTTGGAGATGGATACTATCTTAATCCATTGTACTGCAATATATATATATATATATATATATATATATAATATATATATATATATATATATATATATATACACACACACACACACACAGTGGGGATCGAAAGTTTGGGCACCCCAGCTAAAAATTTGTATTAATGTGCATAAAGAAGCCAAGGAAAGATGGAAAAATCTCCAAAAGGCATCACATTACAGATTAGACATTCTTATAATATGTCAACAAAAGTTAGATTTTATTTCCATCATTTACACTTTCAAAATAACAGAAAACAAAAAAATGGCATCTGCAAATGTTTGGGCACCCTGCAGAATTTATAGCATGCACTGCCCCCTTTGCAAAGCTGAGACCTGCCAGTGTCATGGATTGTTCTCAATCATCGTCTGGGAAGACCAGGTGATGTCAAGCTCAAAGGTTTTAAATGCCCAGACTCATCTGACCTTGCCCCAACAATCAGCACCATGGGTTCTTCTAAGCAGTTGTCTAGAAAACTGAAACTGAAAATAGTTGACGCTCACAAAGCTGGAGAAGGCTATGAGAAGATAGCAAAGCGTTTTCAGATGTCAATATCCTCTGTTCGGTATGTAATTAAGAAATGGCAGTCATCAGGAACAGTGGAAGTTAAATCAAGATCTGGAAGACCAAGAAAAATATCAGACAGAACAGCTCGCAGGATTGTGAGAAAAACAATTCAAAACCGACGTTTGACTGCACGATCCCTCCAGAAAGATCTGGCAGACACTGGAGTTGTGGTACGCTATTCCACTATAAAGAGATACTTGTACAAATATGGTCAAATGGAGATTTTTCCATCTTTCCTTGGCTTCTTTATGCACATTAATACAAATTTTTAGCTGGGGTGCCCAAACTTTCGATCCCCACTGTGTGTATATATATATATATATATATAAATAAATGGGGGGGTATATATACCCAATATCAGCATGGACCTAGGAAAGATTTGCAGCAAAAAAAATATGCCGCACATAGAAGATCCAATTACTTTGCAGTCACAATAAGGCTCACAGAAGCATTAGGAAAGCTGTTAAGCTGCATTAACTGAGATTTGAAACGGTAATGTCAGCTAGTATTATTAAGTCAGCATCTGTCTATGATGGAATTATAGCTGCATACATACAATGCAAAGATGACCATTTAGTCTGCCACTTACTATATATCAATATGATAAACACACTTTTTACTAAAATGTTAGGCATCGTCTGCAATAGGAATTATATCTTCAGTGAAATAATTCCCAAGACCTTGTTCACATGGGAGTACTTAAAGCGGAGTTCCACTCAACCTGTCAAAAAATAAAAGTCAGCAGCTACAAAAACTGTAGCTGCTGACTTTTAAAAAACAGCCACTTACCTGTCCCTCGGTCCCGTGGTGTGTCCCCTGCAGCCAGTTTCACTGGCTGTCCTGTATGCCAGGAGGCCGGCATCTTCAGTGTAGGCACCCGGCTGTGATAGCTTGCGGCTTCACAGCCAGGTACCCACTGCGCATGCGCGAGTAGCACTGCGCTTCGTAAATGGTCCTGTAGTCTTCTGGGACCTGTCACGTGTCCCAGAAGACTACAGGGAGGGGAGGGAGGACACCTTCCACTTCCAATCACCTAGGCGATCAATTACACAGAATCAGCAGCATGCATGTCATGACTGTTGGGTCTGTTGGATTTCTATTACTCTACTACATCTGCTAGTAAATTATTTGCCATGTAGAAATATCATTTCTACCAAAAACACTGATTGAGCAGGTTAGTGATGTCTGACTGCTATTATTTTGAACACAACTGTACATCCAAGGGAAGGGCCGTGTTTTCCAGCACAGGATGCACAGGTGTTCCGTGCATCTATAGGCATGCAGTTCTATTCATGTATTGGGACACAGTAACTGCATGGTCTCGATGTGGTATCTGGGTAAGGTGAGATATCTGCTGGTAGTGAGGGAGTTGCTATTTGGGCTCCCTATCGGTCTATCTCCCATGGTAAATGGAAACAGACCAGCATTACAGAGGTCCTCAGTCAACCCTAAAGTGCAGGTGAGTTAATTCAGGACATGTATGTGACCTGTGTTATGTGTCTGGTGGGGTTTCATTTCACCACTGGGAGTGAGGTAGCAGAGGTATGCTGACTTGTTGAGTTGCGTGGTTTGGCCCGCCACCCCGAATGCAACATATGTAACACACTGGAAGTAGAGCAATGGGACAGCTCTTGAAAGAGCGAGTTGGCTTAATTATATTAACAGTGTCAGCTTACCTCTGAGTCAGAAGACTGCCTTAAAAATAGACTTTGCACATGACCACAGTTCCCACCTGGTCCCAGGCATGGGTGAGCATGCCCTCAGGCAAAGATACCCCTAGTGAACAGGCGTGGTAGGCCCCGCTCACAACATGATATAGTCGAAGTATCCATTCCAAACACCCACCTTAATGCTTGTATGTATAACTTTGGTAGTACTCTTTCCCGAAAAAACTGAACTAGCAATTCCTCTTCTGCAGTACAGCTTTCACCTTACGTGTCTGTCATATATGTCTAATAGTGGAAACTATGACTGTGCTTACATCAAAAAGGAATCATTGACAATGATATCTGACCCAAAGAAAATACCCTTTTAAACCATGCATAACTTTCTTACTGGTAAAATAAAACACACAGCCATACACAGCTCAAGCTTGTCTGCCTGGACTCCGAGCAGACAGCACTAAGATGTTTCCCAAACATTTCCCAATGTTCTCGACCCCAGTTCTTGTAGGCCATCTCTTGCAATTTTGCAATTAAAACGGTCTGATTTAATTTATTTTTTAAAGTCCAACTCCAGCATAATACACTTAATAGATGGCTTGAGACCATTGCTAAATACTGTAAGCTCGGTATGTAGGCATGTGCGGTTTGTTTTCTCCTCTGCAGGCGGCGCTCAAATGAGTGGCACCTCAGACTGGAGAGGAAGTCCAAGAGAAACAACATTTCTCTATGGTTTCCTGGGACAATGGAGCAACATTCTGGATGGATACATTGTGCCCATGTGACCCTTGTTGGCCACCTTGGGTCAGCAGGGTTTGTTTAAGTCCCTGCTCCAGGTTGGCATGCTTCTGGAATGTGGCTAGTGTAGGGAGAAAGACCCCGCTTGTTAGGGAAAGTAACTAGTGGTAGGTGGTTCCTGATAAGGAAGGACATATTAGGGACTTTCCTCTTGGGACTGGACCAGCTAGGCCAATTTTCACCCTCTGAAACAGATGCTGTCGGCACCTCTCCTCCGCTATATCTGACTGCATTGAACTGTGAGTTATTTCCCTAGCAGTGCTCTCCCACACCTGGGTGTTTATAATGTTGGCATTGGGTTTAATACAAGTTCCATGTTTACTGTAATCAGACTCTGTATTTACTACCCGCACCATGCCACACCTCCCCACAGGTACTGTAAAATTTATTTGGTAGAGCAAAAAATGGATCATTACAAATGTAAACTGCAACAATAAACTGCAATACCTTCTGAATTCTCCCCACTAATGTAATTAAAAAGGCGCTTAAAGGTTTTCATTATTCCTATGCCCATGCCATCCGTGTTTAGGTATGTTGTCGCCCAATGGGTTGACTCATATCTTCTAAGTTCAAACGTCTGAAAAACACAATAAAAATAACACATGACAGTCATGAAATTTGGTGCCTTGTTTGTATACATGGTGGTACAGTATAGTTTACAATTGGTTTTCAGACCACTGTGAAAACATTGACTAATTAGTAAACCAAATCCTTTGGTCACCCTTGCCTCATTTTGTCTGGAACCCCATTTGTGATAATTGTGTGTGCTAGTATTAAATTTAACTTTGCAGCCCACTTCAAAGTAGGGTTACTACCTCATCCGTTTAAAACCCAACACATATTAATTACACAGGTTCTGTGGCTGATTAAGGTGGTAATTAAAGTCACTTAGTGCCATATCTGCATCAAATTAGCTATAGAACCTGTGCCATGAATATGTGTTCGGGTTTAAAGGGATGAGGTGGCAACCCTACTTCAAAGACCCACTTCTTACTAGAGAGTCACATATGATTAGCAATAAATATCTAGACACCATTTCTACCAACGCTAATTTCAACTAGCAATTTTTAGGCCTAGTGTACACAAGTGTGTTAAAATTCCCCCAAGTACACTGGATCTTTCTACTTGGAGCTGGCAGAAAAAGTTATCTTAAAAAAATGTTTCTTTTATGCACTATTACACGTGTTTATGCACAGTTACAAGCATTTGGCTTTTGGAAGCATTTAAATGTAAACTAGGGTTGCTACCTCATCCCTTTAAACCGAACACATATTAATTACACAGGTTCTGTTGCTGATTAAGGTGGTAATTAAACTGAGTGCCTCATCTGCATTAAATTAACCACTGAACCTGTGTAATTAATATGTGTTCAGGTTTAAAGGGATGAGGTGGCAAACCTAATGTAAACTCATTCTATCGGCTAGGACAGGACTTGAAATTTCCGCTCGCCAAATGCGAGGGGAAATCCCTTTGTGGTGAGCACAGATGGAGCGGGCGGCTTTCAATGGAGCAGGTGGCTTGCAATGCGATCCCCAGGCCCCGGGGATCAATTTGCTTTCCACTTGCGCTCCAAGCCTCGTTGTGCAGCCGACTTCCGGGTTCCGACTTCTGGTTTCTTCTTCTCCGCCACAGGGGACATGAGAAGAGGACCGCTCTCCACCGCCTTGGGGGGAACAAGGAGAGGCCCACTCTCCACTGCCCTTGGGGACACGAGGCCTGCTCTGTACCACCTTTTTGCATCAGAAAAAGGGTATTACACAAGTCTTGGTCCTGCTGTACAACGAAAACCATTGCAAATCTTGATGTGGAACTGGCTTCCTACTGCTTTTTGGCATCCAAAAAAAAATTTTTTGGTGTTTTTTTTCTCCACTGAATAGATTGCAATCCACACAAAGCCACTGAAGTGGTATTTTGCATCAGAAAAAAGGTTGCTCTATTAGCACATCTTTGTTAAAATGTTTAGTATTGTTATGCCATGTTTTTTGGCATCTAAATAAGCACTTTTTTGTTTTTTCTTAATGCACTACTTCTCTAAGCTCTCTTTTAATAAGATGCTGGAGATAAAGAATGCAAAATGTTTACTATTGTTATTTATTTTATGCAATGTTTTTTGGCCAAAGAGGCACTTTTTTCTTTTATTCTTAACCACCTCCCGTCCGCCCTATAGTACAATGATGGGTGCAAGGTGGTACTCTCGTTCTGATAGGACGTCATATGACGTCCTACCATTCTCATTGCGCATGCGCGGCTCAGGGAGCATGCAAGCGCGGCGTTCGCCGGTGCGCTGTGTCCCTCGGACACAGTGGATCACGGAAAGAGCTGAAGATGTCGGCTCGGTCATGTGATCAGCTGTGTCCAGTCACAGCTGATCACATGTAAACACGGAAATGCCGGTTATCGTCATTTCTCTCCTCTCGAGCTGGTAATCGGCTTTCAGCGGAGGGGACAGTGTGCCCTGATGATCAGTGTGGCCCCAGAAGTGCCACCTGTCAGTGCTCATCAGTGCCACGTGCCAGTGCCCATCAGTGCCACATCAATGCCACATATCAGTGCCCATCTGAGCTGCCTTTCAATGTCACCCATCAGTGTCAGTCAGTGCCACCTATCAGTGCTGCCAATCAGTGCTACCTATCAGTCCGCATCAGTGCCAGTCAGTGTCGCCTGTCAGTGCCAGTCAGTGCTGCCTATCAGTGCCATATATCAGTGTCATGTATCAGTGTCATGTATCAGTGCTGCCTTTCAGTGCCCATCAGTGATGCCTGTCAATGCCCATCAGTGCAACCTACCAGTGCCTCCTCATCAGTGCCAATCAGTGCCACCTATCAATGTCCATCAGTGCAGCTTATCAGTGCCCATCACTGCAGCCTCATTAGCGCACATCAGTGAAGAAGAAAAATCTCTTATTTACAAAATTGTATAACCAAAACTAAGAAAAAACTTTTTTTTTCAAAATTTTCAGTGGTTTTTGGTTTGTTTAAGAAAAAATAAAATTCCACCAAAAGAAAGCTCTGTCTCAAAAAATGATAAAAATTTCATATGAGGACAGTGTTGCATGACCGCGCAATTGTCATTCAAAGTGTGACAGCGCTGAAAGCTGGAAATTGGCCTGGGCAGGAAAGAGGTATAAGTGCCCGGTAGGCTAGTGGTTAATGCCACACTTCTCTAAGGTCTTTGCTGGAGATAAAAAATACAACATGCTTATAGTAACTATTATTCCACGTTTTTTGGCATCAAAATAAGAACTTTCTTATGCTATATTCTGTAAACTAAACTTACATCTTTTAATAGAGACTTTAGTTACTAAAGTCTCTTTTTAAACATGCAGGAGATAAAAAAAATACAAAATGTTCACTACAGGTTTAAAGATGTAAAACTTGATATTTTGATTGTACCTTATTGCTATTAAGCTATTGCTGTTATGTTTAAATTGACATATTAAAGCTATGTTATAATTGCAGTTTTTTATATTTTGGACTCTTTATTCAAAAGAAAAATTTAATTTCATAAGCTTTAAGGGGGCAGGGCTGGGGGTGGGATTGGGGGATGAGTCGGGGTGGGGTTGGAGGCGGACCTGGGCAAGGTTGGATGGGGCAACTGGTGGAGAGTAAGGTTTGTGCCTGGCTAGTATGTCTAGACTAGAAATTTTAAGCCCTGGGCTAGGATATTCATTTATTCAAGCCACTAGAATAGATTTAGGTGCATGTATGTGTGTTTACATGTAAAAAGCACAAATATGCCTCTTCAGAAACAAGAGTCTAGGGGCATTTTTATTAAGAATTTGAACACTGCGTGTGGTTAAACACCTGCATGTGCTTGGGCACATTAGTTAACATGTAGCTACTTTGAAAGGCATTAAAAAACCCAGACGCCTCTGAAAGCATTATGGCCTTAGGGTTCATAAAGGCTAAGTTCACATTTTGAAAAAAATTTGACTTTTCAGTCCAAAGACCCTAGTGGGCCATTTGCAGCAGAAAACCCCCTATATTGTTAGCATTCCCCCATCTTGCCTAGTTGCTGGGATGTGATATATGTTGAGTGCTCATCCCAGCATCACAAGAGCTTGCACTGCCACTCATTCAAAAGCCACACATGCATAGTGAGGGCCCTGTTCCCCGTAGCACTCCTGAACCCTGCACGTAATGCACTCCTGAACCCTGCAACCTGTGCGTAGCGCACTCCTGAACTCTGCACGTAATGCACTCCTGAACCCTGCAACCTGTGCATAGCGCACTCCTGAATCCTGCACATAATGCACTCTTGAACCCTGAAACCTGTGCGTAGCACACTCCTGAACCCTGAAACCTGTGCGTAGCGCACTCCTGAACCCTGCACGTAATGCACTCTTGAACCCTGCACGTAATGCACTCCTGAACCCTGCAACCTGTGCGTAGCGCACTCCTGAACCCTGCACGTAATGCACTCCTGAACCCTGCAACCTGTGCGTAGCGCACTCCTGAATCCTGCACATAATGCACTCCTGAACCCTGCAGCCTGTGCGTAGCGCACTTCCGAACCCTGCAACTTGTGCGTAGCGCACTCTTGAACCCTGCACGTAATGCACTCCTGAACCCTGCAACCAGTGCGTAGCGCACTCCTGAACCCTGCACGTAATGCACTCCTGAACCCTGCAACCTGTGCGTAGCGCACTCCTGAACACTGCAGGTAATGCACTCCTGAACCTTGCAACCAGTGCGTAGCGCACTCCTGAACCCTGCACGTAATGCACTCCTGAACCCTGCAACCAGTGCGTAGCGCACTCCTGAACCCTGCACGTAATGCACTCCTGAACCCTGCAACCTGTGCGTAGCGCACTCCTGAACCCTGCACGTAATGCACTCCTGAACCCTGCAACCAGTGCGTAGCGCACTCCTGAACCCTGCACGTAATGCACTCCTGAACCCTGCAACCTGTGCGTAGCGCACTCCTGAACACTGCAGGTAATGCACTCCTGAACCTTGCACTCTTTGTGTGATGTACTCCTGAAACCTTCTACTCTTTGTGTTATGCACTCTTGAACCCTGCTATTCTGTGCATTACGCAATCCTGGTTTAATTTAGGAATACCTCTTTAAGACCCTCCCACTGTTAGTGCAATTTGGTCAATATTAATGATCAAAAATGTCTGGAATACAGCCACCTTTTTGTACAAATGTTAATGAGTCTTAAAACTATTTTAATAAAAAAGCTCTTATCCAAATAGATTTCTTAAATCCAGACCTCCTCATTAGAATTGGTAATAAGTATGATTAAAATTCTTCTTGGGTAACTGAGCAACTGGTGCTAATGTAAAGAGACATTAAGTAACATGGTGCTAGAAGGGACAGGGTACAACTATTTATGGTGTAATAAGAGCATGTACTTTCTAGAGCAGCGGTTCTCAACCTGTGGGTCGCGACCCCTTTGGGGGTCGAACGACCCTTTCACAGTGGTCCCCTAAGACCATCAGAAAACACATATTTCCGATGTGTAAAGAGCAGCTACTGTGTTGAAAGCAGCTACTCTGTTAAAAGCAACTACTGTGTTGAAAGCAGCAGTATTGGAGGTAAAACGACACTCATGAATTATAATTACTGGGTAAATAATTTTATGGTTGGGGGTCACCACAACATGAGGAACTGTATTAAAGGGTCACGGCATTAGGAAGGTTGAGAACCACTGTTCTAGAGGAATCCTGAGATCCATCACTGGTGGAAGTGTCTAGAACAGGTGTCTCCAAACTTTCTAAACAAAGGGCCAATTCACTGTCCTTCAAACGTTAGGAGGGCCGGTTTGTGACCTGTGTGAGCAGAACATAGTATTATGGGCGAATAGTTTCCCATTATTGGTGTCAATTGGTGGGATAGTGCCCCATTATTGGTATCAGGGGAGAAATAGTGCCCCATCATTGGTGTCAGTGTGAGGAATAGTGCCCCATCACTGGCATCAGTGTGAGGAATAGTGCCCCATCACTGGCGTCAGTGTGAGGAATAGTGCCCCATCACTGGCGTCAGTGTGAGGAATAGTGCCCCATCACTGGCGTCAGTGTGAGGAATAGTGCCCCATCACTGGCGTCAGTGTAAAGAATAGTGCCCCATCACTGGTGTCAGTGTAAAGAATAGTGCCCCATCACTGGTGTCAGTGTAAAGAATAGTGCCCCATCACTGGTGTCAGTGTGAGGAATAGTGCCCCAATCATTGGTGTCAGTGTGAGGAATAGTGCCCCATCATTGGTGTCTGTGGGAGGAATAGTGCCCCATCATTGGTATCAGTGGGGGGGAATAGTGCCCCATCATTGGTATCAGTGGGGGGGAATAGTGCCCCATCATTGGTATCAGTGGGGGGGAATAGTGCCCCATCATTGGTATCAGTGGGGGGGAATAGTGCCCCATCGTTGGTATCAGTGGGGGGGAATAGTGCCCCATCGTTGGTATCAGTGGGGGGGAATAGTGCCCCATCGTTGATGTCAGTGTGAGGAATAGTGCCCCATCGTTGATGTCAGTGTGAGGAATAGTGCCCCATCGTTGGTGTCAGTGTGAGGAATAGTGCCCCATCGTTGGTGTCAGTGGGAGGAATAGTGCCCCATCATTGGTGTCAGTGGGAGGAATAGTACCCCATCTAATATTTCTGGATTCACCATGTTCGATGTGATGTCAGCAGCCCCAACAAACTCAGAGCTGACATTCAACTGATACTCTATAGCAGCATTTCTTAACCTTTTTACCCCAGAGGAACCCCAAAATAGTTTTCAGGTCTCAGAGAACCTCTGCTAAAATAAATCCATTGAGGGCCATTGGGAAAATATCCTCTACATTAATGATCAGTGGGAGGAATGCTCCCTTTACAATGCTGGTCAAAATGACATTCTTACAGACAGCTAAAAAGATCACTTCTGTCATGCTGCTGGCTCTGAGAATTGGCATTGGCCCTGAAACTACGAATATACAGTACCATCAGATGGGAGGTCAGTCAGACACAGCTACAGGAACCCCTAGCAACCTCTAGAGGAACCCTAGGTGAGATTGGCTTCTCAACAGAATTCCCCTTTGCTCCACTCCAGGCAGCTATGTAAAGGAACATGCAGAGGAGCTGGGCCAGCACAGAGAGTATTAAAGTGTTTAGAAAAAAAACAACATATGCTGTACATCTCTGCAGTACATACACATTTCTCCGTTATTTGTTCCTGTAATGTTGCAAGTACAGAAAAATATCAGTTGCTCTTCCAGATATCCAGTGAGCTCTTAACTTATTGTAGTTGTATTGCTTCTGCTGCATTGAAATCCCAATCAGAGTTTTCAGCCTTGTCTGAGTTCTCCCTCGCTGGACTACAGAACACCTGTCCCCTCCTCCTCATCTCCATATCTTTAAGGGGGGGGGTGTTCTGTAGTCCAATGAGAGTTGGGCAGGATCAAAGTTAACGGTCTAAATGGGAAGTTGACAGCCCACTTGTTTTCTAGCAAGATCGCCAGCTAGTTTTCTGTACATGCAATGTAAGAGACAAAACACCGGGAATGTGCATGTATTTTAGTGATGTACTGCATGTTTCTTTTTATTTATTTTATTACAGCAACGGCACTACCTGCCTGGAGTTTGTATGTTCTCCATGTGCCTGCATGGGTTTCCTCCGGGTACTCTGTTTTCCTTCCACACTCCAAGACATGTTGGTAGGTTACTTGGCTCCTGTCTAAATTGGCCCTAATATGTGTATGTATGAATGTGAGTTAGGGACTGTAGATTGTACACACCTTGAGGACAGGGACTGATGTGACTCTACAATATATATATATATATATAAAGCGCTGCTTGAATTGACGGTGCTGTATGCAGTAAGGGTTTTTTGGTTGTATATTTTATATTGGGCAGACATACACTTTAAGGCAAGTCCTTTCAAATGTTTAAATTAGAACTATAGGCAAAAGATACATTTTTCATTTTGGATAGAGTAAGGGGGGGATGGGGTTATAACCCGTCAGTTTATTTTTTGCGCTCTGTGTTCCATTGGGGAGATTTACCTTCACTTCCTGTCCCATAGACAAAACTGTCCAAAATGAAAAAAAAAGGTTTTGCCTTTATTTATACTTTAACAACTATGTATAAATCACACATGCATAAAATCATGACTTTCTTTAACCACTTCACAACTGCGCTATAGCCGAATGATGGCTACAGCGCGATTGTCCAGTTCTGGGAGGGCGACATATGACGTCCTTCCAGAATGCGGCCTCCCGTGCGCCGTCAGCGGCACGCACCTGGCGCTCTCCATGATCGCTGTGTACTACAGACACAGCTGATCACATGATGAGGTAAAAAGGCCAATCACAGTGGCCTTTCACCACATGATCAGCTGTGTCCAATGACACAGCAGATCACCGAGTAAATACAGTTGCCGGTTATTGGCAGCACTTTCCTCACAGCATGAGGAAAGTACTGCTGATAACCGGCAAATGTCACAGAGCAGATCGGCATTGATGATCAGTGCATAGCAGTGCCATCCACCAGTGCCCAGCAGTGCCACCCCCAGGGCCCCCAATCAGTGCTGCTCAGCAGTTGCACCTATCAGTGCTCAGCAGTGCCGCCATTCAGTGTCATCAGTCAGTGCTGTCAGTCAGTGCCTCCAATCAGCTCGTCCAGTCAGTGTCACTCATCAGTGCTGCCTATAATTGCAGCATCATCAGTGCCTCATCAATGCCACCTCATCAGTGCAACCTATCAGTGCTCATCAGTGCTGCCTATTAGTGCCCATCAGTGCAGCCTCATCACACACATCAGTGAATGAGAAAAATTACCTGTTTGCTAAATTTTCTAATAGAAACAAACTTTTTTCTTCAACTTTTTTGCTTTTTTTGTTTATTGTGCAAAAAATAAAACACCCATCGGCGATTAAATACCACCAAAAGAAAGCTCTATTTGTGTGAAAAAATTATAAAAATGTCATATGGGTACAGTGTTGCATGACCGCGCAATTGCCATTCAAAGTTGAAAAGCTGAAAATTAAAAAAATGGCCTTGGCAGGAAGGGGGTAAAAGTGCACAGCGGGCATGTGGTTAATCAAAAAACTAACAGTTGCCAGTGCGTGCCCCAGCCTAACGCTGGCCATTCCAAGGCTGTCAGAATACCCAAACACTGACTGCAGCTGATTGGCTGTGGTCACTGCACAATTTTTCTTCTCACTTCTTTGATCTTCAAATCAAAGTTTGAGCCAGGTGACACCAACAGGGCCACGCAAGGATTCAATTTCAGCCGATTCAGCAGGAAATTGCCAAAATGCAATATTTGTATGGCCAGCTTTAGACAGAAGAAAGTTCAGGTGACCTACAATGTAAATAAGGAATCACGTGCAGAATTGGGTAATCTGACCTGTAGGTAGCATTCACAGATTCTACAACTCCTTGACCCAAGAAGATTTATCTGTTCACTATCAGGAATCTGATATCTGAAGTGCACTTTGACTTGCAGTCGGCATTTATTAAAGCTGAACTCCAAACAGCAAAAAAGGCACAAATTCATGGAGATCTGTTATCATCAATACATACCTAAATGTTTGCTTGTTCGTTTTTTTTTTTTCAAATCCAAGCAATGTAAATACCCAAATTTACTTAGTATCAGCTACTTGCTGATGAACCATTTGTACAACAGAGCCCAAGGAAGGAGCAGGAGAAGCAGCACAAAGTGACAACCAAGTGTGCTGTATTGCAGAGAGAATACTGATAGGAGAAAGAAATGTGTTCTACAGTGTGCTGCTTCTCCTTTTACACCCCGGTCACATCAAACCCCACTTTGAATTTGTGCGACTTACAGTGAAGTCACGCGATTTTAAAATCGGGTGAGATGCCGATTTCAAGTGCGATTTGCAAGACATCTGACACAGATGTCTATGCAAATCGCACCAAAAGTAGTGCATGTACTACTTTAGAAATCAGTGTGGCTCCGACCAAGTCCGATGTGCACCGATATGAATGCTCTAATTGCAGACAATAGGGTGCAATTTGGCATGCGATTTGCAAATCGCATGCCAATTTGCATCCAATGTGACTGGGGTGTTACTGTCCAGACACAGGGTGGGGTGGGGAAGAGACCTGTTGAAAAAGTGAAACTGTGCCAGAGCAAGATCAGTTTCCTCTCCCTTGCCAAACTGGGCTATGCTGTGAGCCGAAGCTGTGTGAATCTCAGGACTGGATGGTACTAAATACAAATCCTTTGGCTCCCTTATATATATATGTTTCCTTTTCTACCAAATTGTATTGTAACTGTAATGTCTGCCTTTATTTCGTAAAGCTCTGCGCAAACTGTTGGTGCTATATAAATCCTGAATAATAATAATAATTTAATCTGTGTATTTAGCTGTTCACCCGGAGTTCGATTCTAAAACTGGAGGTAAACATGCAATTGGCAATACAAATCCTTTGGCAGGTAAAACAGCTCCCTTATATATATTTAAACTGTATATTTAGCTTTTTTGCCTGGAGCTCATTTCTAAAACTGGAGGTACACATGCAGTTGTTGAAATCCAATAATGTGGGTTAAATTATTAAAGTATTATAACAAGGTGGGTTTTGTGGTTTTAGGGGTGGAGTGGGATAAATGGCTCCTGAGGGTTACCAATGTTGGGCCAAAAATTGCGACCCCACCTCCCCATTTACGTCATTTTTCACAGAAATTAAAAAATTTAAAATTAAAATAAAAAATTTAATCCATAATAATATTAACAATGCTAATACTAAACTTTATTTCAGATAACACCTTCAGGCTCTACGCACACTAGCGTTTTTTTTTTAAGGTAAAAAAATGCTGAAAAAATGGTTGATAAAAATAGCTGGTAGTAGAGTGTTTAGTAGGGTTTTAGAAGCAATTTAGCAGCTTGTAGCCTTTTATTAGTGTTTTTACAGTACATGTAGAAAAAAAGAAAAAGCTAGAAAAAAGCATTTTTGTAGTGTTTAGCGTTTTTTATGTTGGAAAAACGCTCCCAAAAACTTCAAACATTTTTTTTCTGATCCTAAACGCTGAAGCTTGAAAAAGCTACTATCCTAAAACAGTGTGCATGGACACATAGGATAACACCACAGTATTTAGCTTCTAGGAGCTGAAAAAATGCTAATAACAGATTTTAGGAGCTTAACAAAAACTAGTGTGCATGGAGTCTTAAAGGTACCTTCTCAAAGCAATTTACAAAAGAAGTAAAAACAAGGGATACATAAGAAAAGGAACAGTTTGGTGAAGGCTTGTCTAAGGCTCCATGCACACGGGGCGTTTTAATAACGCTGGCAACGTTAGCTGTCTAAAGTCACGTTAAAAACTTCAGTTTTTCAGCATTTTCGTATTAGCGTTTAGCCACGTTTTTTCGCATTGCGTTTTTTAGAGGTTTTTTTTACCAAACATAAAAAAAATTTTGGGTAAAAAAAAATCAAAAACTAAAAAAAACAAACAAAAAAAAAAACAGCGTTGTACCGTGTTTTGCAACATTAGAGCGTTTTTACAGCTAAAAAAACTCTAGAAACCCACTAGTCCTGGGTTTTTTACCAGCCATAAAATGTCCCAGCCAAAAAACGTTGATTACAGTCTATGTGTGCATGGACACATAGGATAACATGCTGGGGGGTTTACTGGCTGTAGAAAACAAACGTCAAAAGCCAAAAACAGCCGCTGTAAAAACGTCCAGTGTAGAACTAAGCTTTCTGTTTTAATTTAAAAGTTTAAAGCAGAACTTCACTCTTTCAATCAGTATTGACTATTTTAATCCTTATGCTGCTAGCATAAGTAAATAGATAGGAAAGTATTATTATTATTATACAGTATTTATGAAGCGCCAATAGTTCGCTCAGCGCTGTACATTACAATGGGGGACAGAACAATAACAATACAATGCAAAACATGAGGGGATCGAGGGCCCTGCTCTTTCGAGCTTACAATCTAGGAGGAAGTACATCAGATTTGTTTTACACTTTTTTTTACATTTCTTTAACTACTTTCTGGTTTCCAAGCCTAGGCCAAAATGATGTCCTATGTCTTTATTTATGATGAGACAGAGAGTTATTATATAGGGGTGATCCACCTATTTTTGTGGCACTTTCATTATTTTTGTCTTGCAAATCGCACCTAAAATTGGTATGTCCCCCGACATTGAAATCGCGCAACTTCACTGTAAGTCGCACAATTTCAAAGTCGGGCTTGATGTGACCGGAGTGTAAGGTGAGCATGAGGATTTAAAAATCATTGCCATACTTGATATGTAGCCAGTGCAAGGAGTCAAGGATAGGAGTAACATGATCGCTTTAGCTAGACCTCTCAGGATTCTGGCAGCTGAATGTACTGTAGTCTGTTGAGTGTGGAACTAGGAACCCCAGCAAGTAAAGCAGTACAGCAATCAAGTCGGGAAAACATAAATGTATTGATCAGTGTTTCAGATACAGTGTAAGATAACATAGGGCATAGCTGAACAATGTTTCACAAGTAGAAAAATAGGAAATAGCTGAACAATGTTTCACAAGTAGAGGGCATAGCTGAACAATGTTTCACAAGTAGAAAAATAGGAAACATATAACGATCAAATACAAAACAAAGAAAAACAACAAAAAACACACCAGCTAAAGAAAACAGGATTTGTTTTTTTTCCAAGCAAATTTCACCTAAGCAGCTCAGTAAACAATAATTGCTTTGGCAAAATTTTGACAATAGTGAAATCAGTAATTGTTTGGACGCATCTGCTGGATGTAATGATGACATTTATCATTCTAAGTTTATTGTTCCCATCACCCCTCTGCTTTTAATAATTGAAAAAAAGCTAAAAATGACAAAAGATGAAAAGACAGACTTACATTGTATCTCTGCAGCACTTGATATCTGGGACATTCATATGAGCCACAAAATGGTGGTGGGCCTTCAATTCTATTGTCTTCAGCAATCACTTCAGTGGCACACAGGGAGAACAAGCCGAGGACAAGCAGACACAAGCATGCCATGTCTACACTCAGAAAGTCCAGAGATTACTAAGGGGGAGGGTTTGCTGACTTGCTAATATATGTTGGATGCTGGGGAGGGACTCAAACTCCTCGCTACAACAAAAGCAAGGTCTGTACCAGCCTTTCCAACCTGTTCAACAGAATGTAGGAGAGGATTTGTGGCATGTAAAAACAACTTTTATGCCCCCCAGATCACTTTTTCCTGCTTTTATATGTTCCTGCTTTAAAACAGGTTTAGCCGTGTTTACCTGCATTGATGTGCATTTACACCATTGTAGCTGCTTTTAGAGTTTATCAGATTTTTGATGCACAAAAAATCTTCTTTTCTCTAAACACAACTATACTAAATAGCCCTAAATGTAACTAAATGACCAGTCTGAATGACACTATTCAGAAACCATCACCTGCCTTTACGTGTGTTTAGAAACATGCTCTAACCAGGGGCGGACTGACAACTCATGGGGCCCCCGGGCAATAGGGGCTCATGGGATCCCCGTGTCCTCGCCCACACCCAAAAAAGCCTATGAAAAAGCCAATGAAAGGTACCAGGGGCATCTCATGGGGCCCCCTACTGACCCCGGGCCCTCGGGCAGTGCCAGAATGCTCGAATGGTCAGTCCGCCCCTGGCTCTAATGCTAGGTTCACACCTGAGCGTTTTCTGCAGTGTTTTGCAGAAATGCAGTACAGTCCATTTAACATGATTTCCTATGGGACATGTTCACATCTCTGCATTTTCACCCGATGTGTTTTTTGGAAAGGGTCAAGGACTTTTTTTAACACAAAACATTGCGTTTTTGGTTCTATAGACTTCAATGGGAATGCTGCAGAAAAGCATGTACTGCTTTTTTGATGCGTTTTTGCGCTTAAAAGCTGCCTAGCAACAAGAAAAAAAAAGTGGAAAAAATGCATCAAAAACAAGGCAAAAATGCAAGTGCAAAAACGCAAAACGCAATGCAGAACCGCCTCAAACGCAACCTGCATAGGTGTGAACCTAAGGCTGGTTCACACCAGTACATGGTGTGGGTAAGGCACATTTCTGCACTGCATTCAAAATACACTTCCTTTGAAATCTGTGGCTGCCAATACATTGTTAACAGAATCGCAAATGATGTGCGTTAGCAGGCATCAGATCACATGGTACTGCAGTACGATGCGATTTGGTGTGGGGCGTTTTTTGAAAGTAGTGCATGTGCTATTTTTTGTGCATTCCAGTGCGATTTGCAGACCATTCGAATGGGTTGCAAATTTACAGTGCATGGGGAAAATCACAGGAATCACACAGGAACAAGGACTGAGCTCAAGTGTGATTCTGGTGTGAACCAGCCCTAAACATATATAATCCAGGCCTGACACTGCATCTGTGAATAAACTATTGTAGGCAGTACAGTTGCTAAATGGTTAGCACTTCCACCTGGCGGTACTAGGGTTGTTGGTTTGAATCCCAGCCACGGCGCCACCTGCCTGGAGTTTGCATGTTCTCCCTGTGACTGCGTGGGTTTCCTCCGGGTACTCTGGTTTCCTCCCACACTCCAAAGACATGCTGGTAGGTTAATTGGCTCCTGTCTAAATTGTCCCTAGTATGTGTATGTATGAATTTGAGTTAGGGACTTTAGATTGTACACCCCTTGAGGGTTAGGGACTGATGTGAATGTACAATATATGTATGTAAAGTGCTGCGTAAATTGACGGCGCTATATAAGTACCTGAAATAAATAATAAATAAATATTAGAGGTTGTTTGTCTCATTTACATGGGCTCAGGGGCCTAGACAGTGTGCAACAGCCACTTGTGGTTGTGTCTAGAGCGGTGGGGAGCTGCATACAGGCAGACTATGTCAGTCAATGGAGATGCAGTAGCTGTACGGACCCATTCAAGTTTGACAGGTGTGCACAGACGGATGCATGGCACTGACCACACTATGTGGATGAGGTGGAGATTGTGACACGAATGCCCATCCTTTATACCTCATCCAATTAGAGAACTCCTTGTACAGGCGAACCTCTCTTTACAAATTTAATTAGTTCTGCTGGACTTTTCGTATTGCATAAGTCTTTTATCTGTTCAAAACTCTTTACAAAAGTGCACTTTAAAGGCATAGATACTGTACAGGGACATGATTAAAAATGAATTCGTAAATGCATTGAAAACCAAATAATCCGTTCCGGAGGTCACAAAAAAGTAAAAAAAAAGTTTTGTCTATTCTTAACTGTTTATAAAGTGCACTTTTAAGACATATAGGGACATGATTAACCACTTCAAGTCTGGACACTTTTACCCCCTTCCTGTCCAGGCCAAATTTCAGCTTTCAGCGCTATCACATTTTGAATGACAATTGCGCGGTCATGCAACACTGTAGCCATATGAATTTTTTAGCATTTTTTGAGACAGATAAAACTTTATTTTGGTGGTATTTATTCACCGCTGGGATTTTTTTTTTTGATATATAAATGAAAAAGTCCAAAACTTTTGAAAAAAGGTGTTTTTCTTATAACATTTTGCAAATAAATAATCTTTCTTCATAAATCTTGGCCAAAATGTATTCAGCTATCTTTTTAGTAAAAAAAAATTAGTTTATAACCAAAAATTATAATTTTTCAAATTTTATTTTACATTTTTTTTTTTTTTTTTACATACTGTCACCCTAGCAGTACAGTGTCACCATAGTTATGAAGATTGTTTTATTTATTTTTTTACACTGATTGCTTTTACACCCATAAAGGCTGTAAAAGCAATCATTTCTCCTTCTCTCTGGCTGCATTCTTGCAGCCATTGAGAAATACTGTGAGATGTAATTGGTCACAGCTTGTCACATGGTACAAGGCTGTTGTGAATAGCCTTGTACCACGTGACCTCTGTGATCCTGCGATCATTCACACATTTCATACGTAGTAAGCAATGATGTCAGAAGTGACATCTTGCTTACTACTCTTGATGTGATCACTGATTGGCCAATCAGTGATCACATGATCAGGACCTAACACAGAGGTCCCGTACAACGATCGGTGTTCCACTGTGTCTGGAGGACACAGCGGGCACCGGATCGCGGTGCTGCGCGCTCCCAGGGAGCACACACAAGCAGGGAGCGGGGAGGCTGTTTATAAACGGCCACCTGCCCCTGCACTGCTCCCCTCCGGCCATTTATATACATGTGCCAGGCGGGAAGTGGTTTAATGAATCCATTACGGAAGTCAGAAAAAAGTAAAAAAAAAATTATCTGTTCAAAACTCTTTATAAAGTGCACTTTAAAGGCATAGTACTGTACAGGGACATGATTAAAAAAAATGTGTACATGCATTGAAAACCAATTAATCTGTATTGCGAAAGAAAATTGTAAACTGAGCCATTATTTTCAATGGATTTTCATTCGTAAACCGAAAATTACGTTACTGAGGCGTTCGTAAACCGAGGTACACCTGTATTTATTTTTAAATGCAAGTTCTATCGATAGCAACAGTGCCAAGTAATCCCCTGTGATCAGACGTGCAGAGGGGAAGCAGCTTGGTATAGGACCCAGAAGATCGCAGCTATCACTGCACTGACTACTACAGATATTGTCACCTACCCCAGAGGCCCCAGTACAGTGCCTTGCAAAAGTTTTTATCTCTCTTGGTGTTTTACCTGTTTTGTTGCATTACAACATAGAACTAAAATGGATTTCTGGGGCTTTGTACCATGTGATGTACACAAAATGCTTACAGCTTTGAAGATGTAAACACTGTTTTTTTGTGACAAAAATTCTAAAACAAAAAACAATAGACCTGACTATGCATAAGTATTCACCCCCTTTACTATGAAACCCCTAAATAGGATGTCATCAAAACCAATTAACTTCAGAAGCACCATTATTAGATGATTACGTAAGGGCTGCCTGTGTGTAAGAGGGGCTTTGGGATTGGCTAGAAGTTGGTGCCAAGTGTACATGTCCCTACCCCACTCCTGTCTTTGCTAGAACACTGTCCCTCCTGCTGAGGCCAAACCTTACGTCATACTGTGCCCACTCCATTCCAGAGGCCTCCATATAACATTCCTATCTGTTGATTTTTATAATCCAAAGGAAGGAATGTCCACACACAAATAGGGTTGGTGCAAGTTACTTGTGGTATTCAGGAAATGACATAAACAGTCACATAACATCAACATACATTTCAGAGTCACTTGGAGTCAATCCCATTCATTGGAAGGTCTGCAGTAGTCACATGTGAAAGCATTATGCAGCACTTTAGAGCAGCCATCTCTTTCTAACAGTCTCTCCTTCCACCAGGGGTTATTAGTACTTACTGGAAGGAGATCTCAGTAGTCACGACTCAGAGAACTCTTAGTCTGGTCTAAAAGGCCTTTTGCAACCCACCCTAGCCCCTGCCTCCATAAGCATCAAAAAGTCTACAGCTGACTCTCCAGGGTGCAGCTCTACTTCTCCCTGGCCTCCTGCCCTGTCCAGGGCCTCCACATGCCGGTTACATCTGTGCCGATGTGGGGAGTTTATCTACTATGCCCCAACCAGAACTAGGGCTCCTCCCAACCTGCCCTATATCTGGGCACTGACTCATTCATTTCATCACTACAGGAGGGCTCTAACTAAAAGGAGCCTAGCACCTGATGACATTGCTTTCTGTAACCAAACACTAATCAGGAACAGAGTCACCTGGTGGAAGACTAGCTAGCTGCACCTGCCTATATGTGTGCAATGAAAAAGTCACATGATCTGGCACATGGTGTCAGTATAAATATATTACAATATCCCAGACTTTGAACATTCCATGGAGCACCATAAAATTCTTTATAACAAAATGGGATGAATATGGCACTTACTGTAGTTGGACCCCCTAGGGTTGCCACCTCATCCCGTTAAACCTGAATACATATTAATTACACAGGTTCTGTGGCTGATTAAGGTGGTAATTAAACTCACATTGTGCTTTATCTGCATTAAGTTAGCCTCGGAACCTGTGTAATTACTATGTGTTCGGGTTTAAAGGGATGAGGAGGCAATCCTAGGATCCCCCTTTGCTTCTACAGACTGCTCACGGTGTCTTCCAGTGTGATCTCTGTGTCCCCAGTATCTTCCATCCTGTCCTCAGTGACTCTCATTGTGATCTCACCTGCTTGCAGTCCCAGGTTTGGCTGATTGCAGAAGTGAGCTTCTGGCTGCTGAGAGCACCCGCTGGTCAGCTCTGGTACTGCAGCCCACACGGCAGGTGAGTCCCACCACCAGTGCTGAGTCCATTCCTGACAGCCGAGCCCAGCGGCGCGGCGATCCCCGACATTGCCCCCCCCCTACGGGCAACCTCCGGATGCCCACCCGATCTCTCCACCACGGGTGATCGCGAAGAAACTCCCGGACTAGTCTAGGTGCGTGGACATTATGAGCCGGTTCCCAGGAATTGTCCTCTGGACCATAGCCCTTCCACTTAATTAGGAATTGGGTCTGGCCCCCCCTTCTTCGGCACTTAAGGATTGTTTCCACCTCAAATTCCTCTTGTCCTTCGACAGTTATGGCCTCCGGGGGTCTGGATTCTCGTTCTGGGAAGGCATCTGGGATCACTGGCTTCAGCAGGGATACATGGAAGACTGGATGAATTCTGAACATGTCTGGAAGGATAAGCTCATATGCTACTTCGTTGACCATCCGCTTTACCCGAAAAGGCCCCACAAATTTAGGTCCCAATTTTATCGAGGGACAAAGCATCTTTAAATTGGTTGTGGCCAACCACACCTTCTGCCCAGGCCGCAACGCCAAATCCCCTCTTCGTTTCTTGTTAAACGCCTTCTTATTGTCCTCTTGGGCCCGAGCGATGGCTTCCTGGAGTATTTTGTTATTAGCGGAGAAGAAGGTTAATGCATCCTGCGTCGCTGGAACTGGGCATTCAGAGACCAAATCAGGGAGAAAGACAGGGTGAAACCCATAGTTAGAAAAGAATGGGGACTGCCCCGTTGCAGAATGGCTTGCGTTGTTATAAGCGAACTCCGCCAGGGGTAAGAGTGACAACCAATCATCCTGCAGGAAAGACGTGTAGCAACGCAAGTATTACTCCAGGGTCTGGTTCGTCCTCTCGGTCTGACCGTTGGTCTGAGGGTGGAACGCAGAGGAGAGGGACAACTTGATGTCCAGGGCCTTGCACAGAGCCCTCCAAAATTTTGATGTAAATTGGACCCCTCGATCAGAGACAATGTCCTCAGGTACTCCATGAATTCTAACGATCTCCTGGATAAATATTCGCGCCGTCTCGGCTGCTGACGGAGTCTTCCTTAGTGGCACGAAGTGAGCCATTTTGGATAGGCGATCAATGACCACAAGAATCCCTGTGTGGTCTTGCGACGGTGGGAGCTCGACTATGAAGTCCATCGCGATCCTCTGCCAAGGCCGTTTGGGAATCGGCAAAGGTCGCAACAGCCCCCAGGCTTTGCTCCTCGATGGTTTGCTCTTCTGGTAGATGGTACAGGATCTCACGTATTGCTTGCAATCCTTAGCCATGTTTGGCCACCAAAAAGAGCGCCGGAGAAGCTCCAGAGTCTTGACTGGGCCAAAGTGTCCTGCCAGCGGGTGATCGTGGCAATGCCCCAAAACCAGGGTCCGGACTTCCTCAGGTACCACGATTGAATCTTCCTTCCACAGGAGTCCCCCCTTGTTCTGGAGGGATACCCCAACTGGGGTTGATGTGGCCGTAGATGCTTCTATTAGCTTGGAGCGAAGGTCCGTCTGGAGCGCCAAGAAGTTCCCTGAAGACAAATTAGTGTCGGGTACCAGTTCTTCTTCGGAGTCCTCATACATACGAGATGTCGGGCTTTGTATTTTTAGATCCGGGCCTGTAAGTAATATGAAAATTAAATCTGGAAAGAACAGGGCCCATCTTGCCTGCTGTGGGCGTAGACGCTTGGCAGTCCTCAGATACTCCAGATTCTTGTGATCTGTGAAAATCAATATGGGGTGTGAGGCACCTTCCAGCAGGTACCTCCTTTCCTCTAACGCTGCTTTGATAGCCAACAGTTCTCGATCACCGATATCGTAATTCTTCTCCGCTGAGGTGAGTTTCCTCGAGAAGAATGCTACGGGATGGAGTAATTCTTTGGTGCCTTTCCGCTGAGACAGGATGGATCCTACCGCATTCTCCGATGCATCTACCTCCAAGATGTAGGGCAGGGCCGCGTCCGGATGGCCCAGAATGGGTGCCGAGGTAAATAGCTTTTTCAGAGCTTCGAAGGCTTCTTGAGCCTCCGGTGTCCATTTGAACCGGGTTCCAAGTTTGGTTAGTTGAGTAATGGAGGAGACCAGACCCGAGAAGTTCTTGATGAACTTCCGATAAAAGTTTGCGAACCCTATAAACCGTTGGACGCCTTTTTTGTCCGTGGGTTCAGGCCAATCTAAAATTGCAGAGACCTTCTGGGGGTCCATCGTGACCCCCGCAGTGGAGATAATCAGGCCTAGAAACGTGATGCTAGATTGCTCGAAGCAACATTTCTCCGCCTTGGCATATAACCCATGCTGCCGCAACCGCCCCAATACCTTTGCCACATGCATCCTATGATCCTCCAGGGAGGGTGAAAAAATTAGTATGTCGTCCAAGTAGATGATAATGAAGACATCCAAAAAATCCCTGAAGATGTCGTTCACGAAATGTTGGAAGGTGGCTGGTGCATTGCACAGCCCAAATGGCATGACCAGGTATTCAAAGTGGCCAAACCGGGTACGGAAAGCCGTTTTCCACTCGTCCCCCTCTCTTATGCGTACCAGGTTATAGGCCCCCCTTAAATCAAGTTTTGTGAATATAACCGCAGCTTTTAGGCTCTGAAACAGTTCTGGTACCAATGGCAACGGGTAACAATTTTTGATCGTGACCCTGTTCAGCTCCCGGTAGTCGATACAAGGTCTCAGGGTTTTGTCTTTTTTCTCCACGAAGAAGATTCCCGCTCCTGCTGGAGAAGTGGAGGGGCGGATGAATCCCTTCTGGAGGCTGTCCTCGATATATTCCTTTAGGGCCCCCAATTCAAGCTCAGATAGGGGGAAAATTCGCCCAAAAGGAATCTCAGAGCCTGGTAACAGGTCGACTGGACAGTCATACGGGCGGTGGGGGGGCAGGGTATCGGCTCCCCGCTTACTGAACACATCCAGGAACCCATGATAGGCTGCGGGAATAACCTGTTTTAAATCAGAGTCTCCTTCGGAGCATAGGAGAACTCGGGGCCCTGCGGGGCCCGAAGTGCGACAATGTTCCCGACAGTATGGGGAAGGGAACGAGATTGACCCGGTTTCCCAGTCAATTTGGGGGTTATGGGCCCGTAACCATGGGAGCCCCAGAATGACTGGGAAAAGGGGTGACGCAATAGCGTCCAGGCGGAGGAATTCCTGGTGCTGGTTGGCAATGGTAGTGGCAATGGGGGGAGTTTCCCGATTAACTACCCCCGATTTTATCTGGGAACCATCGGCCAAAAAGATGTTGAAGCCCTTCTGTCTGTGTTGGAGAGGGATACCCTGCTGGTGAGCAAAATCTAAATCCAGGAAACAGCTGCATGCCCCCGAATCAACTATGGCTGTCACCTCCACGGTCCTTTCTGGAAGCTGAAAGGAGAGGGGCACTACTAAGTACTGCGAAGGACAGGTATTGCTAATAGACAAGGAAGAAGAACGGGTGCACTTACTCATTTTCAGTGGGCAGGATCGCACCATATGTCCAGCTTCACCGCAGTAAAGGCAGAGGTTCTGGGCTCGTCTGCGCTGGCGTTCCTCCGGTGGTAATTTAGGCCTAGCTGCATAGGTTCCAAAACATCTCCTGGTGGTGGATTCTGGATGCTTTGTCGGGTTGATTGGCTGGGGCCTAGGAATGGACCCCAGGTATTTCCGCGACCCTGTCCGGACCTCTCGAGCCTGCGTTCCCGCAGTCTTCGGTCAATTTTAATTGTCAGGGCAATAAGGTCTTCTAGAGACTCGGGAACCTCCACCCGGGCCAGCTCATCTTTCAAGGGATCGGAGAGCCCCATACGGAACTGGTGCAACAGAGCAAACTCGTTCCAGCGTGTGTCCCCCATCCACCGCCTGAAATCAGAGGCGTATTCCTCTGCCGCCCGCCGGCCCTGTCGGAGCGCATATAAGGTCGCTTCGGCAGAGGCTGCCCGCTGTGGGTCATCATACAAGATGGCCATTGCTTCAAAAAAACTATTGACCGATCCCTGATGAGGATCGTTGTTTCCCCTTAACCGGTGGGCCAAATCCTGGGGTTCACCCTGCAATAGTGAAATGATGAATCCTACTTTCACATTTTCGGTCAGAAAGGTACGGGGTTGTAGCTCAAAGAACAAGAGACAGGAATCACGGAATGACCGGAAGCGTGTGCGGTCCCCGTGGAAACGCTCCGGTAAGGGTACTCGGGGTTCCGCCATAGGGAGCGGGGCGGAAGCCCCTGAGACTGGCTCCTGAGTTACCAGGGCCGGGGGTGCAGAAACCGGGGCCTGTGGGGCAGGGTCAGAAATAGAGCAAGTCTGGAAGCAATTCTCCAGCTGCATATATCTGTCCTGCAGGGCCGTTACGGCCTGCATCAAATTAGCTAGGTGCCTGCAAATTTCCTCTAGCGGGGAGGGCCCTCCTCTAGGCTCAGTCATGGCCTCCTGGTACTGTAAGGGACCGCCCGGCGGTACCAATAGCACTCCACTGATCGGACGTTCCCAGCGTATGGAGTCTAAGCCCCAGAGTACTTGTTCACCAGGGCCCCTGATGGTGGGGATGGACTTGGAGTACCCTGGGACCAGGTCGTGACTACTGAGAACACCCGTCAGTGGTAGGAGTATTCGCCAGGGGCTCCCACGGGAGAGAGCCAGGTATGAGGAGGTCTGGAGACCCCGTTGAGAGGGATGGATGGATGGCTGAGCAAGTGCAAGGTCATACAAGCTGGGTCGGTAACTATGGGGACGGTGCGGTACAGAGCAGCGGGCAAAGAATAGTCGGGTCACACGCCAGGTCAACAACAGCAGGTCAGATCCAATAGCTGGCATTCAGGAGAGAGGTCAGGCAAGCAAGGGTCAAGAACAGGAGAAACAGCAAGGTCAGGGCACAATCCGGGCCAGCAACTTACTTCCACGGGTTCACAGGATTCAAAGAGACCAGAAGGCACTGAATGACAGCTCAGGGCCATTTAAATATCCCGCCCTGCGCTGTCATTGGTGCCAGGAGCGCGCCCGTGGTCTCTACTGCGCATGCGTGAACCTGGTTGCCGCGGTCGGCCAGGTCCCAGCGACCGCGTCGCTGCACAGGGCAGTGTGCTGCGCCTGCGCCGAGCCCAGCGGCGCGGCGATCCCCGACAGTTGTGAATGGCTTTGTATGTTGTTATTGGTATTTTGAATTTAATTTGTTGGGCAATCGGAAGGATTGGCAGAGGGGGGTGGCAGACACTGAGCGGTTTGTAAGGTAGATGAATCTGGCAGCACCATAGTCATTCTCCTAATGAAAGCTACTCTATGGGGGGAATCAGCAATAAGTGCCTGGGACAGGTTCTATCTCAACTGGCTCCATTGCTTATAGCAACGAATCAGAATCTATCTTTCTTTTTTTTCACACAACTTAGAAACTGAGAGTTTAAAAGCTGATTGGCTGCTCTCCATTTGATACAAAGTTTGTCTCAGAGACTATCCAGGGAATTTATTAAGCTTTAAGTTCACCTTTTCGGGCAGAATTTCACTTTTCATTATAAATAAAAGCGTTTTCTATTGATACTTCTGGCCCAGTCAGCCCAATGTGAGTATCTCTAACTTATCTCATCTATAGAAGCTTTGCATTTTCATCTACTTGGATTTTTAAAAATATTTTTAGATTCCACCACTTCATAGATTGTATCCCAGCATGCACTTCTTTGCTGCATCACAGAAGTGGGGGCTCACCTGTCTGGACCACACCTCCCTCATTACTATACCACCTCGTTTTATTTCTATCCACTTTCTGTACAATCTGATTGTACAATATTTTTTAGGCCACGTACTAAGATGAGAATATCGGATGAATGATCGAAGCTATGAAAATTCAGACAATAAAAATTCAGAAGTGATGTAATGTATTGTATTGTATTGTATTTTCGGATGAAAATCATACAATCTGGTATTGTACAAGAAAAATTTTCTGTGCTTGTCCCTTCAAATAATTTTGGACGAAATCTGTGTACTAACGATTACTGTACGATTGCTTCGAAAGTGATATTTTTGTATGATTTTCTGATCATGTGTACTAGGCCAGGGCTCGAAATTTCCACTCGCCTGCTCACATTGGCAAGTGGAAATATGGTGGGGGCAAGTGTGTCCAGACTGCAGCAGGTGACATTGATAGTTGGGGGATGATCGGTGCACTGGTGGGACAGCTACAAACACTGATCTCCCTGTAAAGATTTCAATGAAGCAGCTGAAAGCTGCTGGAGGAGAATCAGCTTCCAGCTGCTTCATTGAAATCTATACAGGGAGATCAGTGCTTGTAGCTGTCCCCACCGCTGCACCAATCATCCCCAACTGTCAATTGGATTTCTCCTTCTGGGCCCCCCTCGCCTGTGCTCCTCTGTGCCCAGCCCATCCCCCGATCCTCCACGCCAACAGGAGAGAGAGAGGCTGGATCTAAACTGCCTCCCCCTGTCCCTGCCCACATAATTTGTGCAGCTTCTTAGAAGAGGATGTGTGGGTGGGAAATTGTAAAAAGAGCAGCCGACAGCTCTGTAATGCTTCTGAGTGAGTCCTTCCCTTCCCGCGTTCCTTCCCTCCTTTCTTCCCTTCCCTCCCTCCTTCCTTCCCTTCCTAGCCTCCCTCCATCCTTCCTCCCCTCCCTTCCTACCTCCCCTCCTTTCGTTCCTTTCTCTCCTTCCTTCCTTCATTTACTTCCCTCCCTCCATTCCTTCCTCCCCTCCCTTCCTTCCTCTCACCTTGCTTCCTTCGTTCATCCCTTCCCTCCCTTACTCTCACCTTGCTTCCTTCTTCCCATACTGCCTTCCTTCCCTCCCTTTCTTCCATCTCTCCTATGCTTCCTCCCATCCTTCCTTTCTTCAGTTACTTCCTTCCTTCCAAATATCTCTCCCTCCCTCCCTCCTTTTCTTTATTTTATCCTCCAGAAATAGCGTTCATGAGTGCAGCCAAAAGAGTTTAGTTTTGTATGGTAGTAATTGGTCCCATGTGGGGACACCTAATGTAAAGGGGTACTCTGATTTGATACCTGATGTAAAGGGAGACTCTAATTGGACACCTGATGTAAAGGAGGACACCTGATGTGTGTTTATTTAATAATTATTTTTGAAACTTTATTATATAAAACATAAAACATATAAAGCATAAAACATTTAACAGTGTCATTTCATGAGATAATTTACAAGGACGTGTTTAGGGGAGAGGCAGGGTAGGGGTTGGGTGGGGCAACTGGTGGCAAGTAACTCTTAAGGCCTGGCTGGTAGCTCAGGACTTGAAATTTTGAGCTCTGTACTAGGATTTAGATCCAACATCAGTTATGTAGTGCAAGAGCCTGTCTGATTTGATACAAATTGAATGGATTGTTCAGGTGCGTCCTCCTATTCCATAGTTCTGGTAAATCTAAAGGAAATTGTACAGATATTGTACAGTCAGATTGTATAGTGTATGATCAGCTTTATACAAGTACATAGGAAGACAGAGTGGGCAGAGACACTCAGCTGTCAGTTCCCCTTCACACCTCCGCGGAGCAGGGACTCATGTTCCCGAATGTGTATCTTTGGAGCGTTTCCGATCATCCTGCATAGGTCAAATCCACTCACTTCAATTTGTCGGCCTGCAACAAATGGAGAAGCAGTCCTGTGGCTGTATTTGTAAATACAGGCAGAGAACCTAACTAGTTCTAAGGCATATGGGTGCAAAGTGTCCTGCTTTTACTCATAATATGTGTGTTTCTTCTCTTCCTGGACTGAAAGGGCCACTTTGCACCCACACACCTTAGATAGGCACATTTAACCCCTCGATTGCCCTCATTAACATTTTGATCACCCCTGTCACCCAGGCAGTGCCATTAGTACAGTGTCATTGTTGAAAATACACTCATAGAAGTCATTGAATCATTGCCAACATCCCAAAAGTGTACAAAAACCAAAAATACCCTCAAAAGGTACCATGGGACTTTTAAGGCAACTGAGATAAAATCCAGAAACACTTTATTTCAACATAGTAAAATCATACATGTCAAAAGGAAATTTGTAGAAACAAATCATACCAGCTGAATACTTTGAGAACAAAGACTTGGTGTTGTTGGGCATCTTCTTTCTCCCAATACTAGATGTGAAGGGGCAAAGCTTCTTCAGTGGGATACCCGACATGTTTCAGAAAAATTTAATTTGTTTCATCAGGGGTAGACTAAAGAGGAGCATGGTAAGATTGGATTCCTCCAAGACATATGCAAATACACCAAGAATAGTCGTATCTAATTAAAAGCAGTGTTATCAATCGTTGACACCCCAAGTGAACTGCTAAGCGGGGATCTCCTCCAAGAGGCCTAGAAGATCCCACACTGAGGTCACCCTAGCAAAGCCACAGCCGAGCTGGAGCAGACTGGTGCCAAGATACCATATGGTGGCATAAGCACATTTTGTGAGTGCTGGCACTTAGCGGTTCACTAGCCTTCTGAACGACATATCAGACTGGATGTCACTCCACTTCCTCAAACTAAACCTTGCTAAAACTGAGCTCCTAGTTTTCCCCCCAGCCCGCACCCCCCCCCCCCCCCCCGGACCTCTGCATCACGACCAAAGCCACCATCAGCCCCGCCCTGCAAGCCAAAGTACTAGGTGTCATTCTAGACTCCAATCTGTCTTTGCAGATCCAGATCCAATCGCTGACAAATTCATGCAGACTCCACCTCCACAACATCTCCAAAATACGCACGTTCCTAACTCCAGAAACCACAAAGCAACTCATCCAAAATACGCACATTCCTAACTCCAGAAACCACAAAGCAACTCATTCACTCCCTTATCATATCACGACTTGACTACTGCAACTCCCTCCTCGCCGGCCTACCCCAACACAGGCTATCCCCACTTCAGTCTATCCTGAATTCTGTGGCCAGACTCATCCACCTCACCAACCGCTCCGTATCTGCCTCCCCCCTCTGCCAATCTCTCCACTGGCTTACGATTGCCCAACGCATAAAATTTTAAATATTAACATTGACATACAAAGCTGTTCATAACACTGCCCCAAACTACATCACCGACCTGATATCCATCTACCACCCAAAAAGCACTCTCCGCTCCTCACAAGACCTCCTACTCTCCAGTTCCCTGGTCTCCTCCTCCCATGCCCGTCTCCAGGACTTCTCCAGGGCTTCCCCCATCCTCTGGAACTCACTACCCCAATCTATCAGACTGTCACCTACCCTCCTCACCTTTAGGCGCACCCTGAAAACCCATCTCTTCAGGGAAGCCTACCCCGCCCTCTCCTAATTGCCGATCTCCTTCACTCTTCCTACCACTCCATCCCCCACAGCTATTTCCTCCTGTACCACTATCCCCTCCCTCCTAGATTGTAAGCTTCAAGGAGCAGGGCCCTCAAACCCCTCATGTATTTTAGTGTATTGTTACTGTACTGTCTCCCATTATAATGTACAGCGCTGAGAAAACTATTGGCGCTATATACTGTATAATAATAATATTGACATGATAGCATCAAGCAGCTGCTGCAGATTTGTAGGCTGCACATCCATGATGTGAATCTCCCATTCCAACACATCTCAAATGGATTGCGATCTGGTGACTGTGGAGGCCATTGGAGTACAGTGAACTCATTGTCATGTTCAAGAAACCAGTTTGAGATGATTGAGCTTTGTGACATGGTGTATTATCCTGCTGGAAGTAGCCATCAGAAGATGGTTACACTGTAGTCATAAAGGGATGGATATGGTCAGCAACAATACTCAGGTAGGCTGTGGCATTTAAACAAGGCTCAATTGGTACTAAGGGGCCCACAGTGTGCCAAGAAAATATCCCCCACATCATCACACCACCACCACCAGCCTGAACCTTTGATACAAGTGTGGATGGATCCATGCTTTCATGTTATTTACACCAAATTCTGACCCTACCCTCTGAATATCGCAGGCTGAAATCGAGACTCACCATACCAGGCAACGTTTTTCCAATCTTTTATTGTCCAATTTTGGTGAGTCTGTGCAAATTGTAGCCTCCATTTCCTGTTCTTAGTTGACAGGAGTGGCACCTGGTGTGGTCCTCTGCTGATGTAACCCATCTGCTTCAAGGTTCAACGTGTTGTGCGTTCAGAGATGGTATTCTGCTTGGTTGTAACAAGTGGTTATTTGAGTTACTGTTGCCTTTCTATCATCTCAAACCAGTCTGCCCATTCTCCTCTGACATCAACAAGGCATTTTAGTCCACACAACTGCCGCTCACTGTATCTTTTCTCTTTTTTGGACCATTCTCTAAAAATCCTAGAGATGTTTGAGCGTGCAAATCCCAGTAGATCAGCAGTTTTCGAAATACTCAGACCAGCCCATCTGGCACCAACAACCATGCCATGTTCAAAGTCACTTAAATACCCTTTCTTCTCCATTCTGATACTCGGTTTGAACTTCAGCAAGTCGTCTTCACCACATCTAAATACCTAAATGCATTTAGCTGTTGCCATATGATTGGCCGATTAGCAATTTGTTTTACCAAGCAACTAAACAGGTGTACCTAATAAAGTGGTCAGTGAGTGTATAATGCTTTTTAATTTATCAAGCAACTGAAGTGGATCCTTCCTAAAATTTCAGGAAATGATCACGGCCCTTTTGAATCCAGAAGAAGCAGTGGCCCAAACCCTAAATCTAGATGCAGTGAGCCAGCTGTATGAGAGGCATTCTCCTGATGTCCTCTCTGGTACCCCAACCCAAGGGTTACCCCAAAGAAGATGCCGTATCTGTAGCAGACACGGAATAAGATGAGACACATGCTTTTTACTATTAGTATAAGGGTACAGTGTGGCACAGTCTAGGGCACACAATTCACACACGAGGATCTCAAAAGATGTTACTCAAGCAACTGTCTAGGGAATTTTGAGAGACCCTAAAATCAAAGACTGGAAAGTTCAGTTATGGTTCTGATAAGTTACAAAAAAAAGTTTAAAAAAGGTGTTCTATTGTTAACTATTGTTAGCCTTGCAGGAACGCCAGTAAGCTGCAGCACTGATCTGTATATTCTGACAGCAACAGGGTGTTGCTCTCAGAATATATGTCACTGCAAGAGGCGATTTCTCATCCGCAGTTAAAAAAAACACAACGTATATGCCTAAGCATGAGGGGTATGGCATGGTCAGTGGGCAAATCACTCCTATGCTTTGCATTTATTGATTTCTTTTTTTACTTTTTTTGCCAGAGAATTCTTCATCCATATCGATCGATGTAAAAAAAAAAAAAAAAAAAAAAGACAATTGTTCATAATTTTCCAAAAACTTGAGGCAAAAAAATTAAAAAGTTTCACGCATGTGGTATCTCCATACTTAGAAGTAGGAGAATGTGTTTTGGGATGTAATTCCACACACCCATGGCATGTGTGATAAATATCTTATTAAAGTGACAATTTATCATTTTTTAAAGACTTGTTAAAAAAAAAAAAAAAAAATCAAATCTTCCTTGGGCTCAGCATGCCTGTCAGCAAATTCCTTGGGGTATCTACTTTCCAAAAAGAGGTCATTTGAGGGGTTTTTGTAGAAATGTGACAGGCAGTCAGAAAGTAAAAGCTGCACAAATTCCAGTATATATATATATATATCATAGTTTGTATGTCACAAGATAGCTTGCAATTTCCTGCCTGGGTGATCTTACCTCCTTGCTGCAGTGCTTTTCCTACCGTGTTGCCTTTCACATGTGTGGCTTGGGTTGTGCTCACCTATGGGTGTTGCCTGCTATTCTGTGGACTTTTATCTCCTTCCCTTCCATCAATTCTTGGTCCACAAATTAATTTTAGGGAAGGAACCCTAATAAAAGAAGGTAACATCTGAGGCTTGATGCTTAGTACTGAATCCTGCTGAGCATGGAAGTACATTCTGACAGTTCAAACAATATAGACAGTAGCTTCCATAATCATGGGGTCCCTGGTACAGTGACTTGGTGTCTGGCGTCCCATTGTAATATATGGAGGTGGAGCGGGGCTGAGTACTGGAAAGTTTTCTTTGCGCATGTGCTGCCCTCACACTGCAACGGAGGAAGTGGTGTAAGACTGGGAAAGAGAGCGGCGTTCCATTTGGCCACTGAAGGATGATGCATCCACCTTACGGTATCTGAACTTAGGGCAAGTGAGACCACCTGTATGAGATACAGATCTTGCATTGCCAGAAGGCTTTATTTGACAGAATGACAGAGCATGTCTATATTGTTTGAACTGTCAGAATGTACTTCCATGCTCACCGCGATGCAGTACTAAGCCTCAACCACATATATTGTGCAGCTCCAAGTGAATCTGCAGCCAGTGTGTTATTATGTGGTAACCGCCTATAAAGGCCACTCCACTGCCTTCCCAATCTGGGTCTACACTGCTGAGAGCAGTATACTCCACAATTCATGGAACTGATTTACCTTATATTGGATTGAAGAGAAATGTACTGTTTGCTTAAAATCTAAAATCTATCCACTATGCTGCGTGAGCAAAATGACCTGAATTATTATTTGCGCTGGCTTGACACCGTTTAATTGCTAATCAGCCAGTCACATGTCAGCAACTCAGGTAGACGTGGTGAAGACAACTTGCTGAAGTTCAAACTGAGCGTCAGAATAGGGAAGAAAGGGGATTTAAGTGACTTTGAACATGGCATGGTTGCTGCTGCCAGACAGGCTGGTCTGAGTGTTTAAAAAACTGCTGATCTATTGGGATTTTCACGCACAACCATCTCTACGGACATCTCAGGAAATGGTCCGTAAAAGACAAAATATCCAGTGAGTTGGAGAAAAACCCTGGTTTGATGTCAGAGGTCAGAGGACAATGGACAGGCTGGTTCACTAGAACAGAATGGCAACAGTAACTCATATCAATATAGACCAAAATCTCTGTTTCCAACACTTTGGTGAATCTATGCCATTAAAGTGATTGTAATGGCTCAAGGTTTTTTACCTTCATGTATTCTATGCATGAAGGTAAAAAACCTTCCATGTGCAGCATCTCCCCCCCCCCCAGCCCCACTAATACGCCCCTAAGCTCCTTCTCGATCCAGCGAGAGAGAGAGGTGTCTTCTCATTGGCTCACTGGCTGTGATTTACAGCAGTGGGAGCCAATGGCTCCTGCTTCTGTCTCAGCCAATGAGGAGAGGGAGTCTCAGGCTAGCCGGGACTCCAGTGCACATCGCTGGATCGAGAGGGAGCTTAGGGGCATATTAGTGGGGCTGGGGGGGGGGGGGGATGCTGCACATGGAAGGTGACTGGCTGATTAGCAATTTGTGTTACCAAGCCATTGAACAGGTGTACCCAGTGGGTCAAGGTCACCCAGTGCCCAGGGCAGAGATGCCAAATTGCACCCCAATCCCAATTCATGATGTGCAAGCTTATCGGATCCTATGCACAGCAGTCACTTGCTTGTGAAACCCCTGAAGACATGCATGCTCATGAAACGCATCGGGTGGAGCTGCACTTGCTGATGTCACGCCACCGTTGGAACGGTGGCCATCTTGTGATCTATTCCTCATAGGAGAGGGTCCACCTGCATTTTTTGCCCTTGGCTGAGCATCCCTTGCAGAGGCTTCATTGCTGTTACCTGTACCCAGATGAGATGTGCTTACATGCTGTTTACCAGTAGATGTCTGGCGAGTGTACATCTAACAAAGGTGGTGGATTCCCTATGGGTCACTTCAATATTTCACCGTGATTGCCGTACTTCTATCCTTACGGACAATTTATAGCTCTTACTCTACTGATATTTTATGCTGCACTTTACTGTTTCACATTTATTGAATGATTTATTGAACATTTTTTATATTTTTATATGCTCCACTTGACTATTCCGCTGATCAATTTTTTTTCCTCTATACTGTATGTCAGATTGACTTTGCACTTTATTTTCACTATAATATTATTCGCTTATTTTAGCGCTGCACTTTCTACATATGTATCTAAATTAGCCCCAGTTTGTATATGTATGCATGTGAAATAGGGATCTTATGCACCATTCACATGGGCAGTGTCCAGTCCTATCAGCAGGGAATTCATGTACAGATCTGCTGCTGAATTGGAACAGAACAGATGTCACATTTGTGACATTTGGATTTAATCAGTTTTTTTGCTACATTTTAAAACTAAAGCTTTCCAGACCCATATTAGACCTATGAGCAGCCGGATATAAACTAAATTGTGTCCGTTTACATCTGACTATCTCAGATCTGTCAGATTTAGGTCCAAAAAAGCAGAAAAAGACGCAGGCCTTTTCTATTTTATTTTGAAGACCCCAACAAACTCGCAAATTCAATGTAATGGACGTCAATTCACATAAAGGTATTCACATAAAACATTTGATCAGGTCCACCTGAAAAACTGGCAGACATGCCTGATCAAATTGCCAATGAAAAGGGCCTTAGATTGTAAGCTCCTTGAGGGCAGGGACTGATGTGCATGTACAGTATGTAAAGTGCAGCATAAATTTCCAAAGCAATATGTAATACATAATTACCTGTATAAAATGAATAATAAAAGTACATTAATAAGAGCCACCAGCAGCAATAAACTGTTGTCTACAGCCAACGTATCACAGACCAGACCTTCTATCTGACACATTTGCAAGTATGTATGAACATTCAGAGGTGCTAATGTGCACTACACCCTTGTGTGGAAGTGGAAATAACTCACAGAACACAAAGTCATTCATGCTGCTGAAGAGGGGACTTGGTAACCAATCTTTTATCATGTAAATACTCTTACATATCAGTCTAAGGCTGGCCATAGATGGGCCGTTTATCAGCCGAATTGTCGGCCGATAAACGGAAAATCGGTTGTTGCCGTTGACGATGCTGCCACCGATGTCTACGAAAAACGGTCGTTTTTCGTGGATTTTCCAGCATGACCGATAAAAATAAAGGAGAAGATCCACGAAAAACGGCCGACGGCATTGCCCCACTAACGGCGTGAACGGCCGATTTTTTTTGTGCGGATGACAATTCGGCCGATAAACGACCCGTCTATGGCCTGCATAAATCAGTGCTAAATATTCTACCTACAAAGCAAATAAATGTTGTGCAGTGCCACATAGGGCCTGCTTGCCTGGTGTTTCCTATTGAGGTTACTGTTGAAGTGAACATATGAGAGCAGAAATTAGAAAGCTGTCATCACTGATTTGGCTTTTAGGCCCCATTCACACTTGCGAATGTGGCTCTTTGCGGTTAGATGAGTGAGACCCAGCGGTGGTTCCCTGCAATTAGCTGCGGGTGGGAAGCCCCATTGACAGCAACAGGAGGCTGACAACTCCTGCAGCTATTTGCAGCAGATTGCATGTACTCGCTCATGCAGCCATTACCTGTGAGTGATCAACCCTGGATTCAGACTGTGCATGGAATGAACTGATCTATGGACCCCAGATTTATTCAGATCATTTTGGGGACTCCCTATTAATTAATATACATAAGCTAATTTAAAGAAAGAGTGGTATTAATAAAATGTTTTCAGAAAGAGAAGGTGAAAAAGAATGTTTCCAGGACAGTTCACATAATTATAATTTGATTGTACAATTTCAGTGCTGATCTAATGCTTTATTAGGCTGGCCATAAACTATACAATTCAATTGTACATCTCTGTACAATCTCCTTTAGATTTACCAAAACTATGGAAAAGGAGTACACATCTAAACAACCTATTCAATTGTATCAGATCAGTCAGGTCTTTGCACTGCATGGTTGATGGTAGATCTAAAGAAGATTGTATAATCGGTTTGTATAGTGTATGGTCACCTTTACTTTCTCACTCTATTAAGATGGCCATGTGCAGTCAGGTTTTGCTTAGATTTGAGTGTTAGAACTCCGGGATAAACAAATACAGTAGGGTTCAATATGGAGTTGGCTCACCCTTTGCAGCTATAACAGCTTCAACTCTTCTGGGAAGGCTGTCCACAAGGTTTAGAACTGTGTCTATGGGAATGTTTGACCATTCTTCCAGAAGCACATTTGTGAGGTCAGGTACTGATGTTGGATGAGAAGTCCTGGCTCGCAGTCTCCGATCTAATTCATCCCAAAGGTGTTCTATCAGGTTTAGGTCAGGACTCTGTGCAGGCCAGTCAAGTTCCTCCACCCCAAACTCGCTCATCCATGTCTTTATGGACCTTGCTTTGTTCATTGGTGGACAGCCATGTAAGAACAGGAAGGGGCCATACTCAAATTGTACTCACAAAGTTTGGAGCATGAAATTGTCCAAAATGTCTTGGTATGCTGACACCTTAAGAGTTCCCTTCACTGGAACTAAGGGGCCAAGCCCAACCCCTGAAAAACAACCCCACACCATAATACCCCCTCCACCAAACTTTACACTTGGCACAATGCAGTCAGGCAAGTACCGTTCTCCTGGCAACCGCCAACCCCAGACACATCTATCGGATTGCCAGACAGAGGAGTGTGATTCGCCACTCCAGAGAACACTTCTCCACTGTTCTAGAGTCCAGTGGTGGTGTGCTTTACACCACTGCATCTGATGCTTTGCATTGCACTTGGTGATGTAAGGCTTGGATGCAGCTACTCAGCCATAGAAACCCATTCCATGAAGCTCTCTATGCACTGTTGTGCTATTCTGAAGGCCACATGCAGTTTGGAAGTCTTTGGAGCTATTGACTCTGCAGACAGTTGGTGACTTCTGCGCACTGTGCGTTTCAGCATGCGCTGACCCCGCTCTGTCATTTTACATGGCCCACCACTTCATGGCTGAGTTGCTGTTGTTTCCAGTTGCTTCCATTTTGTTATAATACCACTAAAAGTCAACCATGGAATATTTAGTAGCAAGGAAATTTCACAGATGGACCTGTTGCACAGGTGGCAACCTGCATAAGGAGCTCAGAGAGCTGGGGAAGAAGGAACAGCAGCACACAGATCTTCCAGTGATTGGATATGCTTGGGGGGGGGGGTTGGGTGAGCAGAAGTCTAAACATTGGAGGAGAGCAGGCTGAGTTCCCAGTACAGTCAGAAAGCTGAACACACAGTGCTCTCATGCCTAGTGTGGTCAGTTGTTAATAGGAAAGCAGAGGTACTGGCAGAAACACCAGGAATTTCGCACAAAGGAAGCAATAAAAGTAAATGGTACAGCAGGCACATATCAGAAATATGAACTGTTGGATTGACATATTCTTTAAGTAGATTGGATGTAGCATGTTTGCCAGTGAACACAGAAGTTTAAAGATTAGGAGCTGACTTCACAGCCAGGCAACTATTATTATTTGTATTATTATACAGTATTTATAAAGCGCCAATAGTTCGCTCAGCGCTGTACATTACAAAGTGGTACAGAACATGTGACAGAACAATAACAATACAATGCAAAACATGAGGGGATCGAGGGCCCTGCTCTTTCGAGCTTACAATCTAGGAGGGAGGGGATGGTGGTACAGGAGGAGATAGCTGTGGGGGATGGAGTGGTAGGAAGAGTGGAGGAGGTCGGCAAGTTAGCAGGGGGTGGGGTAGGCTACCCTGAAGAGATGGGTTTTCAGGGTGTGCCTAAAGGAGAGGAGAGTAAGTGATGATCTGATGGGTTGGGGCAGGGAGCTCCAGAGGATGGGTGACACCCTGGAGAAGTCCTGGAGGCGGGCATGGGAGGAGGAGACCAGGGAATTAGAGAGAACTATCATTTTCAATTTGAGGTTAGAGTGACACTATCTATAATTCTTTAAATACAGGTTTCCTCTAAGGACACAAATACATATCCAGTATTTGTGCTTTTGGGCAACATGCAGAAATTCAGATACCGCAGTCACTAGAGACTGTTCTTGGATTCTGCTGAAATAAGCAGGACAGGGCAAAAACAAAGATCACCGGGATATCCCAAGCAGTGTTTTTCACATAGGATACAGCAAGTAACAGCAGGTTTCAGATTGACCTTAGTTATATCAATGGCATTTTGAAAAGGGCTTAATTTTTACGAGGTCAGAATGTGTTGGTGATCTTTTATAAATGATACGGATATGTCCAGAGATGTGGACAGCACACTGCCAGTCACCAGAGGGTTTTGCATTACTATAACATAAATGTTTCTCTTGATATATGGCTTTTCATACTGGTCTCTGGTCTACCAGTCTAAAGCAGATCTTTCTCGGGGATGTTGGCCAGGGTGGATTCCTGCTATGGTCCAAAAAGAGCAATGTCACTTTACCGGTTTATTCTTTCATCAACAAAGATGAATGATTGGATCCATGGCTTACTGACAGCACTTGAATACACATTTATATCACTTGAATACAAATCTGGATAGTTTGCCAATTTATTGAGGTTCTGTAAAATAACTAATGCATGTTAATCTATATTCTTTTCACACAGAAGACCAGCAGAATAAAGAGAAGGTTACTACAAGATTTTTTCCAAGAGTTTTAGGCTGTCAGCTTAGCTTCTACAATCTGTCACAAGTATCATAAGTACTCCACAGCTTTCCGCACTATATTTTACTGCGGTTGATTCATAAATCCCAGCCATGATGCTAATAAATCTGTACAGAGCAAAGTGTAGATAACCAAAGTGCTTCGAAAAAAAACATTACAAAAGTACTATTACATCTTTTCTTTGAATCAATACTCTCATGGAAGAAAAATATATTTGAAATATATTTTAAAAATATTCTCCCCAAATATATTGACATATATTTAAAATGCTACAATTTTGGCCATACTCAATATATTTCAATATATATATATATATATATATATATATATATATAAATAAAAATATACTGCATGTTGAAATGCATTTTCATTACAAAATATATGATTTTTTTTTTTTTAAATACATTTCAAATATACTGTATGTCTTTAAAAATACAAATCTACATTTTTGGGATGCATTTACAAATATATGTAAAAAAAAGTTAAAATTACTTTTTTTAAGTGTTAAAAAAATCTGTGTGTGTGTGTGTGTATACAGTTGTGTCCAAAATTATTCAACCCCCACTGAAATTGAGTGTTTTGGCCAGTTTGACATTGCTTTTGATCATTCAGTCATCTTGCTTACATTTACATTAAAGAGGCACTTGTAGGTCAGACAAATATAACATAACAGTTATAATGAAATAACCACAAATGTCTTTTCTGTGCTCACAGCATTATCAGTTTTATTCAACCCCCAAGTGACATTCAATCTTAGTACTTAGTACAGCATCCTTTTACAGTTATAACAGCTTTTAAACGTGAAGCATAGCTTGACACAAGTGTCTTGCAGCGATCTACGGGTATCTTCGCCCATTCTTCATGGGCAAAGGCCTCCAGTTCAGTCACATTCTTAGGCTTGCGCACTGCAACTGCTTTCTTTAAGTCCCACCAGAGGTTCTCAATCGGATTTAAGTCTGGTGACTGCGATGGCCACTCCAAAATGTTCCAGCCTTTCCTCTGCAACCATGCTCTAGTGGACTTGGAGGTATGCTTGGGATCATTGTCCTGTTGAAAGGTCCAACGTCTCCCAAGCCTCAGGTGTGTGACGGACTGCATCACGTTTCCATCCAATATCTCCTGGTACTGAAGAGAATTCATGGTACCTTGCACACGCTGAAGCTTCCCTGTACCTGCAGAAGCAAAACAGCCCCAAAGCATGATTGACCCTCCACCATGCTTCACAGTAGGCAAGGTGTTCTTTTCATCATAGGCCTTGTTCTTCCTCCTCCAAACATAGCGTTGATCCATGGGCCCAAACAGTTCTAATTTTGTTTCATCAGTCCACAGAACACTATCCCACAACTTTTGTGGTTTGTCCACATGGCTTTTGGCATACTGCAGTCGACTCTTCTTATTCTTTGGAGACAGCAAGGGGGTACGCCTGGGAGTTCTGGCACGGAGGCCTTCATTACGCAGTGTGCGTCTTATTGTCTGGGCTGAAACTTCTGTACCCACATCTGACAAATCTTTTCTCAGTTCCTCAGCAGTCACACGGGGACTTCTCTCCACTCTACGCTTCAGGTAGCGCACAGCAGTCGAAGTCAGCATCTTCTTTCTGCCACGACCAGGTAGCGTTTCAACAGTGCCCTTTGCCTTGAATTTGCGAATGATGCTTCCTAAGGTGTCTCTTGGTATGTTTAACATCTTTGCAATCTTCTTATAGCCATTGCCCTTCCTGTGAAGAGAAATCACCTCTTCTCTTGTCTTCCTGGACCATTCTCTTGCCTTCACCATGTTTGTAACCACACCAGTAAATGTCTAGAAGGAGCTGAGTATCACAGTCATTTTAAAGCTGCCTAATTGGTGCTTATTATGCTTGATTGCTGCTCGGTGACATCCACAGGTGTTTTCAATACCTGATGGAAAGCACCTGTATGAACCTCTGTTCTTCAGAGTGGTAGTCTTTAAGGGGTTGAATAATTGTGGCAATGAAGAAACCACATAAGAACCATTTACTACTGTATTACATAAACAATTGATGTCATTTTAGTTGCATTTGGGTAGTTACAACGTCCTTGTAGGATTTGATTCTGAATACAATTCCAAATGTACACTATAGTCCCTAAACCCCTTTACAGCATTGGGGGTTGAATAATTTTGGACACAACTGTATATATATATATATATATATATATATATATATATATATTGAATATGGCCAAAATTGTAGCATTTCAAATATACAGTCAGGTCCATAAATATTGGGACATCGACACAATTCTAAAATTTTTGGCTCTATACACCACCACAATGGATTTGAAATGAAACGAACAAGATGCGCTTTAACTGCAGACTGTCAGCTTTAATTTGAGGGTATTTACATCCAAATCAGGTGAACGGTGTAGGAATTACAACAGTTTGCATATGTGCTCTCACTTGTTAAGGGACCAAAAGTAATGGGACAGAATAATCATAAATCAAACTTTCACTTTTTAATACTTGGTTGCAAATCCTTTGCAGTCCATTGCTGCCTGAAGTCTGGAACGCATAGACATCACCAGACGCTGGGTTTCATCCCTGGTGATGCTCTGCCAGGCCTCTACTGCAACTGTCTTCAGTTCCTGCTTGTTCTTGGGGCATTTTCCCTTCAGTTTTGTCTTCAGCAAGTGAAATGCACGCTCAATCGGATTCAGGTCAGGTGATTGACTTGGCCATTGCATAACATTCACTTCTTTCCCTTAAAAAAACTCTTTGGCTGCTTTTGCAGTATGCTTTGGGTCATTGTCCATCTGCACTGTGAAGCTACGTCCAATGAGTTCTGAAGCATTTGGCTGAATATGAGCAGATAATATTGCCCGAAACACTTCAGAATTCATCCTGCTGCTTTTGTCAGCAGTCACATCATCAATGAATACAAGAGAACCAGTTCCATTGGCAGCCATACATGCCCATGCCATGACACTACCACCACCATCTTCACTGATGAGGTGGTATGCTTAGGATCATGAGCAGTTCCTTTCCTTCTCCATACTCTTCTCTTCCCATCACTCTGGTACAAGTTGATCTTGGTCTCATCTGTCCATAGGATGTTGTTCCAGAACTGTGAAGGCTTTTTTAGATGTCGTTTGGCAAACTCTAATCTGGCCTTCCTGTTTTTGAGGCTCACCAATGGTTTACATCTTGTGGTGAACCCTCTGTATTCACTCTGGTGAAGTCTTCTCTTGACTGTTGACTTTGACACACATACACCTACCTTCTGGAGAGTGTTCTTGGTCTGGCCAACTGTTGTGAAGGATGTTTTCTTCACCAGGGAAAGAATTCTTCGGTCATCCACCACAGTTGTTTTCCGTGGTCTTCCAGGTCTTTTGGTGTTGCTGAGCTCACCGGTGCGTTCCTTCTTTTTAAGAATGTTCCAAACAGTTGTTTTAGCCACGCCTAATGTTTTTGATATCTCTCTGATGGGTTTGTTTTGTTTTTTCAGCCTAATGATGGCTTGCTTCACTGATAGTGACAGCTCTTTGGATCTCATCTTGAGAGTTGACAGCAACAGATTCCAAATGCCAATAGCACACTTGAAATTAACTCTGGACCTTTTATCTGCTCATTGTAATTGGGATAATAAGGAAATAACACACACCTGGCCATGGAACAGCTGATAAGCCAATTGTCCCATTACTTTTGGTCCCTTAACAAGTGGGAGGCACATATGCAAACTGTTGTAATTCCTACGCCGTTCACCTGATTTGGATGTAAATATCCTCAAACTAAAGCTGACAGTCTGCAGTTAAAGCACATCTTGTTCGTTTCATTTCAAATCCATTGTGGTGGTGTATAGAGCCAAAAATGTTAGAATTGTGTCGATGTCCCAATATTTATGGACCTGACTGTATGTCAATATATTTGGGAAGAATATTTTTAAAATATAGTTCCAATTTATTTTTCTTCCATATGGGTAGTAACAGCTTTCTTGATCAAAAGTATTATACACACGTATTTATAATTTATTGATTCATTATTACAAATAATTATAAATACCATAAAGTCCACCATTAGTGGACCATTAGAAGAGAAAAAGGTTTGCTCATGTTTAACTGAGGCATAGCAAAAAAGAAACTTATCTGGTCGGGCCAGAAGTTTGTTAAAGGGTTAAATAACCTTTATAATGAGATAATCACTCAAATATGAAGGACAGGCTGTAATATATCCATTGACCTGTTTGCCATAGGAATAGGCTGGTTTGCTGTCTTCTTGTCTGTCATGTTTGGATAACAGGTTGTGCTCTGTAGCTATATGTACATTGGAATGTAGCTAGTTAGTTACTGAACCACAAACAAAATGCTCTCCACGCCGTTCTTTGGCACCTTCATATCAGAGTACAGGTTTTCCCTCATTATGAAATTTTTCACTTTGCAAATAATGAGGATTTTGATGAATCCACTCATCCAGCTCCCAAGCTAAAACAAATTTGGGAAGTCTCCCAAATAATTGTAAGAAATAGCCAGCAGAGCTACGTGCCAGAGAGAGACATCAGCATAGACGAAAGTCTAATGGCCTACAAAGGAAGGCTCAGCTGGATACAGTACATCATGTCCAAGAGAGCACGATTTGGCATCAAATCCTACCTGCTGTGTGAATCCTCTACTGGCTACATCTGGAACAGTCATATACACCGGCAAAGGCACAAAATGTGATCCCAAGTACAGCAAATACGGAATGGCAATATCTTCCGTCCTGTCACTGATTGAGCCTCTGCTAAACCAAGGCTACTGTGTAACGACAGACAATTTTTACACCTCTCCAGAACTTTACGAGGTTCTTCTTCAGCACAAAACGGATGCCTATGGAACCGTTCGGGCTAACCGGCGCAACCTGCTATCCATGTTTGCAAAAAACAAACTGAAGTCGGGAGAATTAGTTGCCTGGCAGAAAGGCAAAATGATGGCACTGAGATGGCGGGACAAGAAGGATGTGTGCCTAATGAGTACCGTTCACAATGCCTCCACAGTGATGGTTCAAATAAAAAGGTGGGAAAAACATCCAGAAGCCACAGGTTGTCATTGACTACAACAGCACCATGGGAGGTGTCGATAGAGCTGACCAAGCTATGACTTTCTATCCGGCGATGAGAAAGCAGCAGAGGAAATACTATAAAAAGATTTTCCGGCATCTTCTGGAACAGCGTTTGTGGAATGCCTATATTCTGTTCCGCAAAAACAAGGACACTGTGGTGCATGCGGACGTTATATGGAAAGTGGCGGAATCGATTTTCCTCAAGCATCAAACACCATAAGTGTCTGTGCGTAGATCTGGACGACGTGCTGTGGGAGTTGTCAACCCAGAACGTCTGACTGGACATCATTTTATGGACCACATCCCACCAACCCAAAAAAAGGCAGCACCTACACGGATGTGCGTGGTATGTTGCTCTCGGTGAGATGAGAGTGGCAAAAAAATCTGCAAGAAAACGAGGTTCCACTGTCCTGATTGTGATGTCGGACTTTGTGCAGTCCCATGTTTCAAAACTGACCACACCCGTGATGTTTTCTAAAACAAAATGCAGTGTCTATATAATATTGTTTGGACAGAGTTCCATGTGTTTGATTTGATTACATTATTTAATTTATTATTATATTATTATTTTTTATTATATTATAATTTAATTTATTAAACTTTATTGCACTAAGAATGTCTACTAGACTCTTGTTTAAACAGATTTCAGTGAGTTATTCTTAAGAATTACAGGCCTACAATAAAAAAACAACATATTTCCATTGAAAACAATGTACCGCTTTTAGCACAGAAATACTGACATAATCATACCGCTAGGGAGGTTAAGTCCTTAATCCTCTTCAGTGCTGCCTGTGCTTACACAGTAAAGCCGGCCATAGATGGTTGGAATCTCAGCAGGTTCAGCAGTGATTGGCCCGAGGTTCAAACCATCTATGAGCAGGCTGATTGTATTCAATTCAATTGGTGTATTAGGTAAAACCAGCATGTCGGATTTGACATGCGATTATGGTCATTGGCTATAGGAATAAGCACTGTGTTGTCCCGGCAGGGATGGCTCCCCCTGCCAGGAAAACATAATAGTTCTGTGAGAGGGATTCCCTCATCAACATTGACTTTCAAGCAATTTTCTTTCCTGCAACCAATGGTTCCAGGGAATTAAATCGCATCATCTATGGCCTTGCGTAAGTCCTCATACATTTCAACAGAAAACTGGAAAATCTGGGAGTTTGGTCTTATTCACATCTATGAAAATTCGACACACAGGCAGAACCGGTGCTTTTGGCCCCAAGAAGATAAAACAGCAAATAAAGTTGAAGGGATAGACGCTGCTCAACTGATCCCAGGAGTCCAATGTTGAGGAATGGCCTCAGTCGCCGTTCTGGCCACACCCTCTGACGCATTAGGTGTATACCTTTCATAGATTTTATTTGACACAGCCATGTGGATTTCTTGGCAGATGAAGATGACTAAAAGTCAGTGTGACATAAGGCTCCCCAGCTAAAAGAATGCTTGAATGCCTTTATCAGTTTACAACCTTAGAAGAAGTTTTATTTTGTTTGCTATTTTCATAGTCATAAAGACCACAGGCCACTATTAGGGATGAGGTTTGGGTTCGCCACTACCATGAATTTGAGGCATATTCTGCATGTTGAAGGTCTGTGGTGAATTAATGCAGGGATTCAGCAGACCAAAATTCTTTGTAGCCATAATGCAGCTTTCACCGATGGTCAGTAGCATTACAATGGGCAATAATGGAGACTTTGCTATGGGCCATCCCCTTCATTGTAAAAGGCTGGGTTCCCAGCAGTTATTTGTCAGTCAGTGTTTAGTGAGAGTTAGTTGCTATACTCTACTATATTGCACCTAAAGCGATTGTAAACCTAGTAACATAGAAAAGTGAAGGCAGAAAAAAGGCCAAGTGGTCTATCAAGTCTGCTTTTTTTTTCTTTATAATTTATACGTTTTTGAATTTTTTTGTTAACTGTTTTGTCTGTTTTTTGTTAACTGTGTCTATACTCACTGTTTTGTGAGTATAGATCTAGGTTTGTCCCAAGAATGTTTGAATCCACTTCCAAGTCTGTTCCAAGCATCAACTACTCTTTCGGGAAAAATACGACTTTCTAAGATTAGTTTTGAACTCTCCTCCATAAAAATACTGCCCTAAGGCATTGATTCGGATAACAACTGAAACATAGAAAAGACTATTTGGGAGTTTGGCAATAGGTCTGTATCATATGGGCTTCAGCTTGTATAAGAGGAGTGTGAACAGCCAGCTTTTATGAAGCTTTCAGCAAGCTTCGTGCAACTTTCTCTAAACGTTTAAAGTGCCCTTCAAATCCTGTTTGGAAATGTTATACACAGATCCTAATAGTAGTGCTGATTTTCACTTGCCTACTGGGCACTTATACCCCCTTTCTGCCCAGGCCAATTTTCAGCTTTCAGCGCTGTCGCACTTTTGACAATTGCGCTGTCATGCAACACTGTACCCATATGAAATTTTTATCAGTTTTTTTCACACAAATAGAGTTTTCTTTTGGTGGTATTTAATCACCACCAGGTGTTTTATTTTTTACGCTATAAACAAAAAAAGAGCAAAAATTTGAAAAAAGTTTTTCTGTGTTTCTATTATAAAATTTTGCAAACATGCAATTTTTCTTCTTCACTGATATGCGTTGATGAGGCTGCACTGATGAGGTGGCACGGATAGGCAGCACTGATATACGATGGGCACTGATAGGTGGCACTGATGGGCACAGATGGGTCGCACTGCTGGGTGGCACTGATCATCGGTGCCCTCATGATCAGTTTCGATCCGTCCTCTGACAATTGCCAGTTATCAGCAGTACTTTCCTCATGCTGTGACAGCATGAGGAAAGTGCAGCCAATAGCCGGCAACTGCATTTACCGGTGATCTGCTATGTCATTGGACACAGCTGATCACATGGTAAAAGGCCACTGTGATTGGCCTTTTACCACAAACAAGAGATTCCTGTGCTCAAATCCCAACAGCTAGTACATGCATTTATCCATCAGGTGCTAAAGGGGTGTAACCACATATTAACACTAGAAACTCTGAGGACCCTCTGCCCACTGGTATATACCCTTTCAAGCAAACTATGCAATAAATAGGGATATTTTGTTCACACACATTGCAATACATGCTTAAGCTGGCCAACTACGTCAAAGTAATCCCTCTATGGCCAGTCCTACTCTGCTCTGCCTACGCAAATGCTACTGTGGACACAATGCTAGCATAGGGGGAAAGACACAATGGGGAGAGCTTGGAAGCATTAGAACCTCTTTCATGTGCAAATTGGTGGTATTGGTCCTACTGAGAGATATTCTTATCAAGACAGGAAAAGAAGAAATCTCCCCCCTACAGCAATTAGAGCCTGAAAGAGGTGTTAACCTTTTTCCCCCATTCAAATCTAACAAAAGGTTTTGCTGGTGATTCAGGTCAATAGTCAGTCCAGCTCTGGCTTCAGTATTATCATATTTTCCAAGAAAATATGTAAGGAGAGATAAGAAGATATTACTTAAATAGATCTTCAACACACCTATATTTATATTTATTACAGGTACTTACTATATATAGTGCCATCAATTTACGTAGGAGTTTACACATATACAGTATATTGTATATTAACATCAGTCCGTAACCCTCAAGGAACTTACAATCTAAGGTCTCTAGCTCACATTCATACATACACATACTAGGGCCAATTGAGACACAAGCCAATTACCTACCAGCATGTCTTTGGAGTGTGGGAGGAAACCCACGCAGACTGCACTTTCCTCCCACTGTCACAGCATGAGGAAAGTACTGCCAATAACCAGCAATTGTCAGAGAACGGATCGGCACTGATCATCTGGGCACTGATGATCGCTGCCCATCAGTGCCACCCAGCAGTGAACCCATAAGTGCCCAGTAGTGCCACCCATAAAAAGCCCATCAATGCCCAGCAGGGCCACCCATCAGTGCTGCCCAGTAGTGCCGCCAGTCATTGCTGTCAGTCAGTGCCACCTATCAGTGCCCATTATTGTTGCATATCAGTGCAGCATCATCAGTGACGCCTCATCAATGCTGCCTATTTGTGCCGCCTTATCAGTGCAGTCTCATCAACGCACATATCAGGGAAGGAGAAAAATTACCTGTTTGCAAAATTTTATAATAGAAACAAAGAAAAACTTTTTTATTTTCTTCTCTTTGTTTATAGCGCAAAAAATAAAACCCCTAGCGGCGAGTAAATACCACCAAAGGACAGCTAAATTTGTGTGGAAAAAAATGATAAAAATTTCATATGGGTACAATGTTGCATGACCGCGCAATTGTCATTCAAAGTGTGACAGCGCTGAAAGCTGAAAATTGGCCTGGACAGGAAGGGGGTATAAGTGCCTGGTAGGCAAGTGGTTAAAGTGGTTGTAAAGCCTACATTTTTATTCTTGCCTGCTCTGTGATATAACAAGCCGCTTGTTATGGCGACACATCTACAGACTAGTTCCCAAGCCTGAGTCTCAGAGTACCAGCCATTCCCCATCTTCAGCAGAATCCTGAGTGTGAGCCTAGAGAAACGTTTCCTCCTCCTTGCTATGCAAGTGTTTTGGAGAGTCCCATGCCCTAACACTCAGCTGTATAAGTTCTTCTAGCATTTCAAAAAAATATCCCCTAGACTGGGTTATTGGAGCCGATGTAGATGGACTGGTGGGCAGCCTCTATACTATTTGGGAAGAACCAGCTATTACCAGTGGCCCCTGAGGGGGCAGCACTACAAATATACAGTGGGGCAAAAAAGTATTTAGTCAGCCACCAATTGTGCAAGTTCTCCCACTTAAAAAGATGAGAGAAGCCTGTAATTGGCATCATAGGTAGACCTCAACTATGAGAGACAAAATGAGAGAAAAAATCCAGACAATCACATTGGCTGATTTGGAAAGAATTTATTTGCAAATTATGGTGGAAAATAAGTATTTGGTCACCTACAAACAAGCAAGATTTCTGGCTCTCACAGACCTGTACCTTCTTCTTTAAGAGGCTCCTCTGTCCTGCACTCATTACCTGTTATCAATGGCACCTGTTTGAACTTGTTATCAGTATAAAAGACACCTGTCCACAACCTCAAAACAGTCACACTCCAAACTCCACTATGGTGAAGACCAAAGAGCTGTCGAAGGACACCAGAAACAAAATTGTAGACCTGCACCAGGCTGGGAAGACTGAATCTGTAAAAGGCAAGCAGCTTGGTGTGAACAAATCAACTGTGGGAGCAATAATTAGAAAATGGAAGACATACATGACCACTGATAATCTCCCTCGATCTGGGGCTCTATGCAAGATCTCACCCCGTGGGGTCAAAATGATCACAAGAACGGTGAGCAAAAATCCCAGGACCACGCGGGGGGACCTAGTGAATAACCTGCAGAGAGCTGGGACCAACGTAACAAAGGCTACCATCAGTAACACACTACGCCGCCAGGGACTCAGATCCTGCAGTGCCAGACGTGTCTCCCTGCTTAAGCCAGTACATGTCCAGGCCCGTCTGAAGTTTGCTAGAGAGCATTTGGATGATCCAGAAGAGGATTGGGAGAATGTCATATGGTCAGATGAAACCAAAATAGAACTGTTTGGTAGACTCGTCGTGTTTGGAGGAGAGAGAATGCTGAGTTGCATCCAAAGAACACCATACCTACTGTGAAGCATGGGGGTGGCAAGATCATGCTTTGGGGCTGTTTCTCCGCAAAGGGACCAGGACGACTGATCCATGTACAGGACAGAATGAATGGAGCTATGTATCGTAAGATTTTGAGTGCAAACCTCCTTCCATCAGCAAGGGCAGTGAAGATGAAACGTGGCTGGGTCTTCCAACATGACAATGATCCCAAACATACCGCCCAGGCAATGAAGGAGTGCTTCGTAAGAAGCATTTCAAGGTCCTGGAGTGGCCTAGCCAGTCTCCAGATCTCAACCCCATAGAAAACCTTTGGAGTGAGTTGAAAGTCCGTGTTGCCCAGCGACAGCCCCAAAACATCACTGTTCTAGAGGAGATCTGAATGGAGGAATGGGCCAACATACCAGCAACAGTGTGTGCCAACCTTGTGAAGACTTACAGGAAACATTTGACCTCTGTCATTGCCAACAAAGGATATATAACAAAGTATTGAGATGAACTTTTGATATTGACCAAATACTTATTTTCCACCATAATTTGCAAATAAATTCTTTCCAAATCAGCCAATGTGATTGTCTGGATTTTTTTTCTCATTTTGTCTGTCATAGTTGAGGTCTACCTATGATGCCAATTACAGGCCTCTCTCATCTTTTTAAGTGGGAGAACTTGCACAATTGGTGGCTGACTAAATACTTTTTTGCCCCACTATAACTAAAGGTGAAACTTTTTTTTAAGAAGAGGGATTAAGAGACCTGTCAGGTTTTTATTGCTGTTCTTATTGTTTATTTTTTTTACCATTACCACTGAAAATGAAAATATAAGAAAATCCTAAATTTTGGGTTGTCACCAGAACAGGCATAGAGGGGAAATTTTCCAATTGGTGACAACAGGGGATTCCCTCACTCTGGAGGGATTCTCTCTCATTGCCTGTTTTGGCTATGGGACAGAAAGTGAAGGGAAATCTCTCCAGTGGCACACAGAGATCACAGAATAAACCTGACAGGGATATAATCCAAAATGAAAAAAAAAAAGTTTTGCCTTTAGTTCTACTTTTTATTTATTTATTACAGGTACTTATATAACACTGTCAATTTATGCCGCACTTTACATATATACAGGTGAAACTCAAAAAATTAGAATATCGTGCAAAAGTTAATTTATTTCAGTAATGCAACTTCAATGGTGAAATTAATATATGAGATAGACTCATTACATGCAAAGCAAGATAGTTCAAGCTGTGATTTGTCATAATTGTAATGATTATGGCTTACAGCTCATGAAAACCCCAAATCCACAATCTCAGAAAATTAGAATATTGTGAAAAGGTGCAATATTCTAGGCTCAAAGTGTCACACTCTAATCAGCTAATTAAGCCATAATACATGCAAAGGGTTCCTGAGCCTTTAACTGATCTCTCAGTCTGGTTCAGTAGGAATCACAATCATGGGAAAGACTGCTGACCTGACAGTTGTGCAGAAAGCCATCATTGACACCCTCCATAAGGAGGGAAAGCCTCAAAAGGTAATTGCAAAAGAAGTTGGATGTTCTCAAAGTGCTGTATCAAAGCACATTAATAGAAAGCTATGTGGAAGGGAAAAGTTTGGAAGAAAAAGGTGCACAAGCAGCAGGGATGACCGCAGCCTGGAGAGGATTGTCAGGAAAAGGCCATTCAAAAGTATTGGGGACTTTCACAAGGAGTGAACTGAGGCTGGAGTCAGTGCATCAAGAGCCACCACACACAGACGGATCCTGGACATGGGCTTCTGTGAGATGGGGAAACAGCTTTCATTGTTTGAACACTGATTGAAGTAAATTAAAAACGTTCTGACTGACATTCTGCAGTTTAGCCACAAGATGTCACTGTTTCTAACACAGCCTCAGACTGCATAGCTATTTCTGTATTCAATAAGGGGTGGGGTTTTTTCAAGGAGAGTGAACAGGAAAAGAAAAGAGAAGCCATACTGGAGAGAGAAGGCTGAATGATCGGAGAATCCATGGCCATCCAGCGGTGAAGACTGCCCTCTGTAATCAGAAATCCCGTTGAGTGAAGCTGATGGTCTTCAAGACGCTAATCCTGTTCAAATAGGGGAAGATTTGCTGCCAGGAAGCTGATGGACAGAGGAGCAAAGCAACATACATTGCTGATAATATCGCATGATTAGTGGAGAGACTTTTGTTCTGTTCAGAGTCATCAGCGGCTGAAATACAGACCTGGGTTGGTAAGAATTGTGTACGCACCTCATTTCACTGTTGGCGCCTATAAGACTGAGACAGGCCTATAGTTTTTTAGTTAGGGTCTCTGTTTGTGTCAGGCCACAAGTGTTATTACTGATCATTGGAAGGACTCCACAACTTAAAGTGACATTTCACATTGGAGAACTGATAAAATCCTACAAACTCAAGCCAGACTGGCGTTTTGCTCAGAAGGAATACTCAGGCACGTGCTACAGGACCAGTTATGGGAGGGGGAATACTGTAGATTTGTGTAAGATTGTAAGCTGTTGTGCTGCACCGTAGGCTAGCCCATACCGTACACCCATACACTGATTCCTGCTCTTTGAGGGTAATAACCGGTAAGGTGTGGCAGCTTAGTTGTGCCCACCAGTAGGTAAATTACTAAACTTTCTACCTTCATCCATCAGAAGGCGCCGTGCTGTGCAGCACAAGGGTCTCAGCCTTTGGGCTGAGTGAATGTAAATTTATTGTATATTCCAGCATTTGTGGTTTTGTTTATTTGCCAGGTAGGGGTCAAATTTCCCGCTGGAGGCCAGGGTACGTCCTGGAGCTCGCAGGGACCGGAAGACAGATGCCGGCATCAGCTGGAGGAGATGGCCAGGGACGCTGCAGGGGGGACATCGCAGGAGCAAAGGACAAGGCAAGTGCTGCAGGGAATCGTTGAGCAACGCTGCATAGTATTCCCGAGTGTAGCTCGGGGTTACCGCTTTTGGTACTAAAACTTTACCCCAAGCTACACTCGGGAATACCGCCGGGAAGGGGGGGGGGGGTTAAAAGGAGATCCAAGTTCCCTTCTTTTAAGGTGTCAGGGGCTTCAATTGCTGGCCCCTCGTCTACTAGCTTTGCATTTTAAAAGCCAAGAGGTATCCTTCAGTTCGCCTCTGTAGGAAGTTGCTGAGGTAGATGGTGTACTCATTCCAGGCTATTCCCTATGCCCAATTCCACTCCACCCCACTGCAAAGGTACATTCTGTTTGAAACAAGAAGATTCCAGCCCTGGATTACTGCATATCTCTGTCTCCAGAGGTACTGCAAAGCCTGAATTGGCGGTTGACGATTCACAATTTGGAGATAAGGAGATCCTGTCGGCCAGTTATGTGGAAATTGGTAACCACCGATGCCAGCCTCTCAGGTTGGGGGCCCTCCTGAAGGAGGCCACAGTTCAGGGAACGTGGCTTCTACAAGAAAGGGTTCTGCCCATCAATGTCCTGGAAGTTTGGGCAGTGAGATTGGCTCTGAGGTAATGGACATCCAGGCTTCAGGGTTGGCCTGTGAGAATTCAGTCTGACAATACCACAGCAGTGGCATTCATCGACCACTGGGGCAGTACTAGGAGTCTAGGTGCTCAGGAGGAGGTGAATTACATTCTGACCTGGGAGAGAGATATGTTCCAAGTTTGTCAGCGGTGTTCATTTCGGGGATATAAAATTGGCAGGCGGATTATCTCAGTCGCTGATGGTTGATTCCAGGGGAATGGGCTTTGCATCCCAAGGTTTTCAAGAGAAGCTGCCAGTGATGGGGTTGCCCAGATGCAGATCTATTGGCATCCAGGTTCAACAAGGTTGGTTTTGTATCCAGGGTAAGGGATCCTCACGTGACAGGGGTAGATGCCTTTAGTGATTCCTTAGAACCAGTTTTCACCGATTTATGCCTTTCCCCCCAATTCAGCTGCTGCCACATCTTAGATTTGTGAGGAGTCTATTCTGCAGATAATTGTTCTGGCCTGGCCCAGAAGGGCCTGGTAGGCAAACATAGTAATGATGACAGTAGACAGGCCATGGTCCCTGCTGTGTCAGCCAGACCTGCTGTCTCAAGATCCTATATTGCATCCAGCTTTATGATTGCTCAATTTGACGGTGTGGCTATTGAAACCTAAAAGGATAGAGGAGTATCGGATTCTGTCATCCCCATCATGTTGGGTGCTAGAAAGGTAGTCTCTAGGAACATTTATTACATTTTCTGGTGTGAAGTTCGCAAATGGAACCCACAAAAGTATGTGATTGGTAGGATTCTGTCGTTTTTTCCAACAGGGTTGCAGAAGAAATTGGCTGTTTGGTATCATTAAGAGCCAGGTTTCAGCATATGCGGTTTTTTCCCCAGAGGCCCTTTGCATCTCACTCTTTGGTTTGCACTTTTTTACAGGGAGTAATGAGTATTGCTCCTTCCTTTAGGTTACATTTGTGTCTTTGGGACCTGATCTTTGTTTTGGCAGTTTAGCAAAAAACGGCATTTGAACCAATTGGAGAGATTCCACTGGTCCTGTTGATGCATAAGGTGTTGTTTCTAGTGGCAATCACTTCTGAAAGAAGTGTGTCAGAGCTATCAGCTCTTTCTTGCAGAGAACCGTTTCGGATAGTGCATCATAAGGTGGTTTTGCAACCTCAACTTTTTTTTACCAAAGGTGGTTTCTAGTTTATTTCAATTAGGACATTGTTCTGCCTTCATTCTTTCCTAGGCCTCAGTCAGCAAGAGAAAGATATTTGCATATCTTGGATATGGAATGCACTCTATTGATTTTCTTGAAGGTGATGGCACAGGTCAGATGCTCAGTTTGTGCTGGTGGAGGGACCTAGGAAAGGGCAGGTGGCATCCAAAGCAACTATTTCATATTGGATCTGCCAATTGACCATTCAAGCCTATGGTTTGAAAGGTTAGGTCCCACCCTTTCGGGTGAAGGCATATTCTCTACCAGGAGTGTGGGGGGCATCTTGGGCAATCCGCCATCAGGCGACAGTGGCTCAGGTTTGCAAGGCTGCTAAATGGCCTTTGGTTCACCCATTCACAAGGTTCTACAAGGTGGATGTTAGAGCCACAGAGAATTCTACCTTTGGCCAGTGTTTTACGGGCAGCTGAGGATGTCTTGAGGGATTATTGATGGTGGCCATCATGGTGTCACCCTCCCCTTATATTTCTTTATTGCTTTGGGACATCCCACATAGTCACTAATAGCCTGCTCTGTGGCCCTTGATGTACAATAAAAAAAACTGTATTTTTTAGATTGTAAGCTTGAAAGAGCAGGGCCCTCGATCCCCTCATGTTTTGCATTGTATTGGTATTGTTCTGTCACATGTTCTGTTCCCCTCTGTAATGTACAGCGCTGAGCTAACTATTGGCGCTTTATAAATACTGTATAATAATAATAATATAATAATTTTTTCTACATACTTACCTGTAAAATCAATTTCTTGGAGTACATCAAAGAACACAGAGCCCCTCTTTCTGGAATTTCATTGCCTGCTATAAAAACTGAAGTACTTCCTGTGTAGGAGGGGTTGTATAGCGGGGGACCTCCTCTGATTGGCCGACCAGTGTCCATTCACCTATAGGTGGCATAGAACCCACATAGTCATGAATAGACTGTTCTGTGTGAAGTACTCCAGGAAATGAATTTTACAGTTAAAGTGGTTGTAAACGCTTTTAATTTTACCTTTAAGATAAGCTTACCTGTAGGTACAATTAATATCTCCTAAACGTGCACCATTTAGGAGATATTCTCTCTTCATTTAATCCTGCGCATGTTCTCTGAAGGAATGGCATACCCATGCCATTCCTTCAGAGCTGTGTGCCATGGCCCAGCCTGTCAGAATGCTGGAGCTCGCGAATCCCAAAGGAAGATGGGTGAAGGTGAAAGACTTTACAGCGGTGACAGCGTGCCGCTGGAGGGCTTCGTTTTAACCTCCCTGGCGGTATTCCTGAGTGTAGCTCGGGGTAAAGTTTCAGTACCACAAGCAGTAACCCCGAGCTACACTCGGGCTTACCATGCGGCGCTGCTCCGCGATCCCTTGGTCACTTACCTTGTTCTGCACTCCTGCGATGTCCCTCCTGCAGTGTCCCCGGCAATGTAATTCAGCGGATGCTGGCATCCATCATCTGGGTTCCGTCCTCTGCGAGCATCGGGACGTATGGGGGACGAAACGGCAGGAAATTTGAAAATTACAAAAAGTGGCATTCACAAAAATCACATAGTAAAACATTACTGTACCAAACCATTTGACATACATTTTGTCCCTACTGCTTTGTCCTGTGCCCTGCCTTCATTTTTACTGTTCTTTCTACCTGGAAACTGAGAAACGTCCATGGCATCCAAAAAGCGTCCCTTTAGATCAAAAGCGGTTTTAGACCAGCTAGAGAACAGCGATAGTAAATTAGAACCACTTGTAGAATTGAGTGATAATGATTCGTGGGGAAATTCGTCATCAGACACTGAAAACGATTTTGCGACTTTGCTCAGTGATGTGCAAACTTGGCGCTATATTTCAAATTTCAGTGTTTTTGGTTTAGATTATAGTATTGAATTACATTTATTATTTTTTATGATTATTTATTAAATTATAATTTATGATTTCAGGTTTCATCCTATCCGGGATGTTTACTAGACTCTTGTTCGGACAGATTTCAGTGAGTTATTCCTAAGAATTACAGACCTACAATATAAAACGCCAAATTTCCATGCAAAATAATGGTACCGCTTTCAGCACCAAAAATCTGAAATAATCATACCGCCAAGGAAGTTAAGGTAGGTTTTACATTATGTGCTAGTATGCGATGAATACTGGCACATTATGACATTACCTTGCAGGGGATTTTTTTTTTGTCTGTGGTTTACGTTTAAAGAATGTAGAAAAGATCCAGTTTTCAGCTCCTGTTAAAAAGGTCCTGCATGATGTCTCCACATTTCTTGCAAGGGTGTCACAGATGTTCTTCAGGTCCCTTTGCAAGGCTCTTACAAGGTGTCTTACCACCTCCCTTGCAAGGGCCTCAGTGTCTTCTAAGTGGCCTTGTAAGGGTCTTGGCACATTGCGCCCACCTCCCTTGCAAGGATAACAAAGATAAGATATACCTGTGTTCAAATCCCAATAGCCTTCTGCTGCTGTAGCCCATCTGCTTCAAGGGTCAATGTGTTGTGCATTCAGAGATGGTATTTTGCATACCTTGGTTGTGACAAGTGATTATTTGAGTTTCGGTTGCCTATCATCTCAAACTAGTCTGCCCATTCTCCTCTGACATCAACAATGCTTTTTTGTCCACACATCTGCCGCTCACTGGATATTTTCTCTTTTTCAGACTACTCTCTGTAAATGTGATACAGCAGCAGCAGAAAACACCAGGTGTCACTCCTGTCAGCCAACAGAGGCTACAATTCGCACAGGCTCACCAAAATTGAATCGAAGATTGGAAAAACATTGCCTGGTCTAAGGAGTCTCAATTTCCCTAGGGATGGTTGTGCGTAAAAATCCCAGTAGATCAGCAGTTTTTGAAATACACAGACCAGCCCATCTGGCACCAACAACCATGCCACATTCAAAGTCACTTAAATCACCTTTTTGATACTCAAGTCATCGACACCAAGTCTAGATGCCTAAATGCATTGAGTTGCTGCCATGTGATTGGCTAATTAGCAATTTGTGTTACCAAGCAATTGCACAGGTGTACCTAATAAAGTGGCTAGTGTATATAACTCATCGGGTGCTAAAAAGGTGTGTGACCACATTTTAAACACTAAAAATTCTGAATGAACCCTCTGTACGTTGTTATACGCCCTTTCTAGCAAAATGTGAATGTAAAATATCGTATTGACTCGATATTTTATTAACTTGTATTGATGAGAAATGTTTAGATAGAAAGTCCTTCCACTGCTTGTATAAAACTCAAAAAGATGATTTAATAATAACGTTGCATAAAATTAGAAATAAAATATTGGCATACAGAATGTTTAAATAATGTCCAAAAAATATAGTTAAGTTCTTGATAATAAGATTGTATATATGTATATGTGTGTGTGTATGTCTGTCGCATCAAGGCTGCTATCGAGTGAGAGAGACTCAAAACCTTTGTTCTGCTACCAAAAGAGCAATCCAGCCCCCACCAACCTAAAAGTGGGTTGGTATTCTCTTGTAGTCCTACTAAGATAATTGCTTCTCTCAAAGTCTGAGTGTAACTTTATCTCTTACATAGATGGGGGAGGATGGGGGAAGGTATAGCTAATTGCTCTCATATGTGGCTTGAATGTAAAGGAAAAACCCAAGATATATGTTCACAGACTCTGAAGTCTAATTCCTTACTTTTCCCAATCTAGAACAAATATAAATATAATAACTCAATTATTCTATTAAGATCCAACTCATTCATACTTATGTTAGTACTGTTAATAAGAAGATATTAAATATTAGGTTAAGGAAAGCTTCTAACAGTGAACCAAAAAAAAAAAAATGAATGTTTTGTTACACGTTTAAGCTGGCCAACTGCATCAAAGTAATCACTCCCCAGCCAGTTCTACTCTGAAAAATGCTCCAGTGGATATAATGCCAATATGGTGCACAGAGACATGTTGTAGGAGAGCTACAAGGATCAGGTCTGGTTACTCACCTGTACTGCAACAGAAATAAGATACAACTGTGCTCATATACAAATAGCTTATTTAAAAAAAATAAGCAAACACAACACACAAGTTGTTGTTCACATCAGAATTTACTCTGAATTTGGTTGTACAGCTAATGCAGAGGAACAAAAATATGGAAAACAGTATTATCAAAGCATTATCAATATGTACAAATAATTTTTAACATTTTAAACTGTAATCATGTTGTAAATGACACAAATAATAAATTAAACCTAACACTACAATGATAAACTGACTTCTTTTTAGCTTTAAGTAAAACTTTGATTAGTTGTCTGAACTATGGAGGGGAATGTTATTCTTCTTCTAAAAAAAAGGTGGTTCATTGCACAGTTGTGTAGCTGAAACACTTCTGTCTTAAAAGGAAATTAGGACGCAGTAGAAACTGCTAACTTTTTCAAGTGATCCATAAAAACTTGTAGACTGACATCATCAGTAAGGATTGGTGCTCCAGATTCCTAGGGTACGTAAAAGAACAGAAGTCTGTAAATAGAAACATCTAGAAACAAATAGCACATCACATACAATGATCAGTCTCTTCAGACTTTAGTGAGAAATATGTAGGTAGAGAATGTTAAACTGCATGAAACAATGTTTTTGTGTACTTTGTCTACGTATCTCTACACTCGCCATAGATTCAAGTTGGCTGCTGATACCTGCAGCAGCTTTCATTGCCCACGTTCTGCCTATACTGAGCTTTAATGTTTACAGTGTCTACAATTCCTGTAGTGCCCAAGCTTACTCACTCCTTCCTGCCTTCCATATATTCCTAATGGCTAGTAAGGCAGTCTGTCATAGTGATGAGCCAATAGCAGAGAGGGGTAGGAGAAAGCAGCTAATCTTTGCCTTTACCAGAAGTCTTTCCCAAGCACAATGGCATTCAGGCAAAGCAGGACGACTAAAAGCTGCTGTAGACACCTTTAGGCACTTGCACTTCCTTTTTTTAAAGAAAATGAAAAAAGGGAAAGAAATGCTGCAAAGTATGGACAATTTTACTGGCTTTGGACTAAAACAAAAGAAAAAAAAAAAAACAAAAAAAACAACTACACACCACATTGGTAAATAGGAGGCTGAACTCAATAACTGCTGAAAAAATGCATGTTTTGTCTACAAATTGCTTAATGGTTTAATTTGGTAAAGCATAGTCTATTTTATATTCTGTTCTCTTCTCCATAACCAGGTATTACATTCCAGTTGGGACAGTAAGGATCAGTCAGTACTAAGCTCTAAAGAAAACCAAATATGTATGAAAAAAATAACTGGGTATGTGAGATGACCCAGTTACATTCCTACTGCAACTTATCTAGAGAAGGTGTAAAATTCAAGAATATAGAATATTTGTAGAAATTCAAGAATCACATAAGTGATTGCAATGGCTGGCTCCTTTTGTCCTACCCATTTTTTTTTTTAAATACTGCTTTCACTGAAAGAAATGCAAATGTACACAAACCATATATAAATACTCACCATATGCATACACATTAGTGGTGCACTGAAATGAAAATTTGGGTGCCGAAACCGAAAATTCAAAAATGCACTTGGCGAAAACCGAAATGCGCCGTTTTTAAAAATGAACATATATTTTTTGGAAAAAAATACTTTGATTAAAAAAAAAAAAAAAAAAACAATATAAACCCCAATTATTTTATAATATATGTAAGAGGATGTTACAGCGAGTAAATAGATACCAAACATGTCACGCTTTAAAATTGCGCACACGCTCGTGGAATGGCATGAAACTGCGTTACTTAAAAATGTCTACAGGTTAGCAGTGTAAATGTACAGAGGAGTTCTAGTGCGAGAATTATTGCTCTTGCGCCGACGTTCGTGGCGATACCTCACATGTGTGGTTTGAACACCATTTACGGGGGCACTTTAAGAAAAAAATGTATTTAATGTTTGTTTTTTTAAATTTTTGTACTGTTCCTTTAAAAACAAACAAAAAAAAAAATTGTAATCACTTTTATTCTTAATCAGAAGAAATGGATGCATCCCTTGTGATAGAAATAATTGACAGGTCCTCTTTATGGAGAAATATGGGTTCAATAAGACCCCACATCTCTCCTCTCCAATGTAAACAAAAAAAAAAATGGCCGGTACCGGAAGGGACATCACTCCAGTCCTCCAAGGGCATAGAGATGTGAGGCGGCCATCTTTCCTTCTCATCTCTATGCCCAACACCGGGATCGATGGTAAGACTGAACTACTGGGCAGGCGACGGTGGACAGGCGGCAGCGAGGTTTTTTCGGCACCTGCTTTTTTTTTTTTTTTTCATTTAGTCCGAAAGGGTTGTTTTCGGCCACTGGAATTTCGGTGCATCCCTAATACACGTCAGTTTTCAGCCATCAACAATGGTATTTGGTTAAATGATAACGAAGAAACCATTATTCTTTCACAACATACAAACTTTTGTGACCTATGCTGTAGCTTACCTGTCCCCAGTTGTACAGATTGTTGTGCGTTTGTGATGGATTCACTTTAGAAAGAAGGAATCTTGCCTAGAAAATAAGCATGTAACATTACTTTAACGTGAAGTTTTGTAGTTTCACAATAAGTAAGAATTTTTCACTCTGAAAACTTTTTTTCTCTTAAAAAGTTCAAACTGGCTTTAAAAAGGATCTGTAGTCTGACAACATGATTGTATCATGTTGTATCATGATTTTATCATACAACCAAACTGCAGTCAGAAGGAGCCAACATGAAGGCAATGATTCTAATTATTAACCATCTTTGTGCATGTGGCAATTCTACTAATGGATATTCTAAAACAGACTGTGTTGCATAACCTTTTACTCTCAGGTAGCAAATCTTTAGCACACTATAGAAAAGCTCTTTCCAAATCAATGCCAACAAAACAATCGGAAACGTACCTGGCTCCCTCCGTGCTCTGTATTGATGTAACGAGGCATTGGAAATCTGCTTTGTAAGATTTCTTGAGCGTCATCTAGTGGTGCCTGCAGAAGGTGTTTGAAATTCTCATACTCTGGCATGTCCTGGTAGCCAGCTTTACGCCACTGGGCAATTGTCTGTGGAAATGCCATGATAAAATAAATGGTAATAGAATGTACTATAGAAACACTAAAACCGTGTGACCTATTAGTGAGTGTAAAGTTTGTTTTTTATGGCTGTATGTAGGAACAACATAAACATCAGTATCAATGATCGATAACCAACATATTTAAAGGGCACAGAGTTCAGAAACATTTTATGTTGTCAGTTTAATTCTCACATCAGAATACTTCCCACAAGCTGATGTAATTGAATAAGAAATGTAAAAATGAACACATACATTGAATTTATTACTTATAACCATCGGTTGGGACTCCCATATGCCATATGGTGGCAAGATTTAGACACAACAAGCATGTCTGAACACACAAGGACATGACCATTTCTTACACATACTGTATCTACTAAAAATGAAATATCAGTTCCAGGTGGCTTGTAAATAGTAGTTCTCTATCTAGTTACTTCACAGTACCCACTTACCTCTCCAAGGTAGATAACAATCTGGAAAAAGGTATCCATAAGCAGAATCCGGTCTGGTAAAATACTACTGCTGTCCAACAGCACAGGCTGGAAAAAAAAAAAAAAAGCAGATGTAAATATGTATAGTATGAAATGTGAGGTATTCGAGGTCTGGTGATGTACTTCGTGCAGAAACGTGCAATGTCCAGTTAATCCACAACCAGCTGACCCAACAGACATTTTGAATCTAAAATACTAGACATATTCAAATCACATCATCTTCCAAGGTTATTTTCTTACCTCTGGTGGTCCATGAAAAGAATAAGAATAAAGGATAGGCTGAATCATGATAAGGGACTGGGTCAGGTCTTGTCTAGCAAAGTGATGTCTGTAGTAAGAGGATTCATCTGGGCTGTTATTAAACACTTGCAGGAAGGGTGATCTTCTCAAGTGGAACATGAACTGTGTCATTTTAAAAGATGACAAATTAATATAATTGGAATGGAATTATCAGAGAAAAAACAGACAAAGCTGCTGAATTATTCTTACTTGTGGATAAAGAGAGAAGGAGTCTGACAGTCTGAAGGAGGTTGGGTCATCCTTGTTGTACTGTCCAAATTTCTGGCACTATAAAAGAACACAGGTATACATATATAAATAATGCATGAATTCAATTTTACATGCTGCAGCTGTGAAAATATGCCTTAGGAAATGTCTAGAAAAAACCCCCCAAAAAAAACAAACAAACTATGCATATAGCAGGATTATTTGGGGAAAAATAAGAGCTATCTTAAGTAAAAGTTGAACCATAGAGAATGTGGAATGGGTGTGTGTGTGTGGGTGTGTATATATATATATATATATATATATATATATATATATATATATATATATATATATATATATATATATATATATATACACACACACACACACACACACACACACACATTTTTTTTTCCCT